>NC_064641.1:937457661-937767983 GCF_023864345.2 Schistocerca serialis cubense
TCTCTACTGACAGAACAGATAAGATCAAGTGAACTGATGAACCACTTTACCTCATGTTGAATGCGTGCAGTAATCCATCTCCACTGACAGAACTGATAAGATGAAGTGAACTGATGAACCGCTTTACCTCATGTTGAATGTGTGCAGTAATCCATCTCCACTGACAGAACAGTTAGGATCATGTGAACTGATGAACCACTTTACCTCATGTTGAATGCGTGCAGTAATCCATCTCCACTGGCAGAACAGATAAGATCAAGTGAACTGATGAACCACCTTACCTCATGTTGAATGCGTGCAGTAATCCATCTCCACTGACAGAACAGATAAGATCAAGTGAACTGATGAACCACTTTACCTCATGTTGAATGTGTGCAGTAATCCATCTCTACTGACGGAACAGATAAGATCAAGTGAACTGATGAACCACTTTACCTCATGTTGAATGCGTGCAGTAATCCATCTCCACTGACGGAACAGATAAGATCAAGTGAACTGATGAACCACTTTACCTCATGTTGAATGCGTGCAGTAATCCATCTCCACTGACAGAACAGATAAGATCAAGTGAACTGATGAACCACTTTACCTCATGTTGAATGCGTGCAGTAATCCATGTCCACTCACAGAAGAGAAAAGATCAAGTGAACTGATTAACGACTTTACTTCATGTTGAATGCGTGCAGTAATCCATCTCCACTGACAGAACAGATAAGATCAAGTGAACTGATGAACCACTTTACCTCATGTTGAATGTGTGCAGTAATCCAACTCTACTGACAGAACAGATAAGATCAAGTGAACTGATGAACAACTTTACCTCATGTTGAATGCGTGCAGTAATCCATCTCCACTGACAGAACAGATAAGATCAAGTGAACTGATGAACCACTTTACCTCATGTTGAATGTGTGCAGTAATCCATCTCCACTGACAGAACAGATAGGATCAAGTGAACTGATGAACCACTTTACCTCATGTTGAATGCGTGCAGTAATCCATCTCGACTGACAGAACAGATAAGATCAAGTGAACTGATGAACCACTTTACCTCATGTTGAATGCGTGCAGTAATCCATCTCCACTGACGGAACAGATAAGATCAAGTGAACTGATGAACCACTTTACCTCATGTTGAATGCGTGCAGTAATCCATCTGCACTGACAGAACAGATAAGATCAAGTGAACTGATGAACCACTTTACCTCATGTTGAATGCGTGCAGTAATCCATCTCCACTGACGGAACAGATAAGATCAAGTGAACTGATGAACGACTTTACCTCATGTTGAATGCGTGCAGTAATCCATCTCCACTGACAGAACAGATAACATCAAGTGAACTGATGAACCACTTTACCTCATGTTGAATGCGTGCAGTAATCCAGCTCCACTGACAGAAGAGAAAGGATCAAGTGAACTGATGAACGACTTTACCTCATGTTGAATGCGTGCAGTAATCCATCTCCACTGACAGAACAGATAAGATCAAGTGAACTGATGAACCACTTTACCTCATGTTGAATTTGTGCAGTAATCCATCAGCACTGACAGAACAGATAGGATCAAGTGAACTAATGAACCACTTTACCTCATGTTGAATGCATGCAGTAATCCATCTCCACTGGCAGAACAGATAAGATCAAGTGAACTGATGAACCACTTTACCTCATGTTGAATGCGTGCAGTAATCCATCTCCACTGACAGAACAGATAAGATCAAGTGAACTGATGGACCACTTTACCTCATGTTGAATGTGTGCAGTAATCCATCTCTACTGACGGAACAGATAAGATCAAGTGAACTGATGAACCACTTTACCTCATGTAGAATGTGTGCAGTAATCCATCTCCACTGACGGAACAGATAAGATCAAGTGAACTGATGAACCACTTTACCTCATGTTGAATGCGTGCAGTAATCCATCTCCACTGACAGAACAGATAAGATCAAGTGAACTGATGAACCACTTTACCTCATGTTGAATGCGTGCAGCAATCCATCTCCACTGACAGAAGAGAAAAGATCAAGTGAACTGATGAACGACTTTACTTCATGTTTAATGCGTGCAGTAATCCATCTCCACTGACAGAACAGATAAGATCAAGTGAACTGATGAACCACTTTACCTCATGTTGAATGTGTGCAGTAATCCATCTCTACTGACAGAACAGATAAGTTCAAGTGAACTGATGAACAACTTTACCTCATGTTGAATGCATGCAGTAATCCATCTCCACTGACAGAACAGATAAGATCAAGTGAACTGATGAACCACTTTACCTCATGTTGAATGCGTGCAGTAATCCATCTCCACTGACAGAAGAGAAAAGATCAAGTGAACTGATGAACGACTTTACTTCATGTTGAATGCGTGCAGTAATCCATCTCCACTTACAGATCAGATAAGATCAAGTGAACTGATGAACCACTTTACCTCATGTTGAATGTGTGCAGTAATCCATCTCTACTGACGGAACAGATAAGATCAAGTGAACTGATGAACCACTTCACCTCATGTTGAATGCGTGCAGTAATCCATCTCCACTGACGGAACAGATAAGATCAAGTGAACTGATGAACCACTTTACCTCATGTTGAATGCGTGCAGTAATCCATCTCCACTGACAGAACAGATAAGATCAAGTGAACTGATGAACCACTTTACCTCATGTTGAATGCGTGCAGTAATCCATGTCCACTCACAGAAGAGAAAAGATCAAGTGAACTGATGAACGACTTTACTTCATGTTGAATGCGTGCAGTAATCCATCTCCACTGACAGAACAGATAAGATCAAGTGAACTGATGAACCACTTTACCTCATGTTGAATGCGTGCAGCAATCCATCTCCACTGACAGAAGAGAAAAGATCAAGTGAACTGATGAACGACTTTACTTCATGTTTAATGCGTGCAGTAATCCATCTCCACTGACAGAACAGATAAGATCAAGTGAACTGATGAACCACTTACCTCATGTTGAATGTGTGCAGTAATCCATCTCTACTGACAGAACAGATAAGATCAAGTGAACTGATGAACAACTTTACCTCATGTTGAATGCATGCAGTAATCCATCTCCACTGACAGAACAGATAAGATCAAGTGAACTGATGAACCACTTTACCCCATGTTGAATGCGTGCAGTAATCCATCTCCACTGACAGAAGAGAAAAGATCAAGTGAACTGATGAACGACTTTACTTCATGTTGAATGCGTGCAGTAATCCATCTCCACTTACAAATCAGATAAGATCAAGTGAACTGATGAACCACTTTACCTCATGTTGAATGTGTGCAGTAATCGATCTCTACTGACAGAACACATAAGATCAAGTGAACTGATGAACCACTTTACCTCATGTTGAATGCGTGCAGTAATCCATCTCCACTGACAGAACAGATAAGATCAAGTGAACTGATGAACCACTTTACCTCATGTTGAATGCGTGCAGTAATCCATCTCCACTGACAGAACAGATAGGATCAAGTGAACTGATGAACCACTTTACCTCATGTTGAATGCGTGCAGTAATCCATCTCCACTGGCAGAACAGATAAGATCAAGTGAACTGATGAACCACCTTACCTCATGTTGAATGCGTGCAGTAATCCATCTCCACTGACAGAACAGATAAGATCAAGTGAACTGATGAACCACTTTACCTCATGTTGAATGTGTGCAGTAATCCATCTCTACTGACGGAACAGATAAGATCAAGTGAACTGATGAACCACTTTACCTCATGTTGAATGTGTGCAGTAATCCATCTCCACTGACGGAACAGATAAGATCAAGTGAACTGATGAACCACTTTACCTCATGTTGAATGCGTGCAGTAATCCATCTCCACTGACAGAACTGATAAGATCAAGTGAACTGATGAACCACTTTACCTCATGTTGAATGCGTGCAGTAATCCATGTCCACTCACAGAAGAGAAAAGATCAAGTGAACTGATGAACGACTTTACTTCATGTTGAATGCGTGCAGTAATCCATCTCCACTGACAGAACAGATAAGATCAAGTGAACTGATGAACCACTTTACCTCATGTTGAATGTGTGCAGTAATCCAACTCTACTGACAGAACAGATAAGATCAAGTGAACTGATGAACAACTTTACCTCATGTTGAATGCGTGCAGTAATCCATCTCCACTGACAGAACAGATAAGATCAAGTGAACTGATGAACCACTTTACCTCATGTTGAATGTGTGCAGTAATCCATCTCCACTGACAGAACAGATAGGATCAAGTGAACTGATGAACCACTTTACCTCATGTTGAATGCGTGCAGTAATCCATCTCGACTGACAGAACAGATAAGATCAAGTGAACTGATGAACCACTTTACCTCATGTTGAATGCGTGCAGTAATCCATCTCCACTGACGGAACAGATAAGATCAAGTGAACTGATGAACCACTTTACCTCATGTTGAATGCGTGCAGTAATCCATCTGCACTGACAGAACAGATAAGATCAAGTGAACTGATGAACCACTTTACCTCATGTTGAATGCGTGCAGTAATCCATCTCCACTGACGGAACAGATAAGATCAAGTGAACTGATGAACGACTTTACCTCATGTTGAATGCGTGCAGTAATCCATCTCCACTGACAGAACAGATAACATCAAGTGAACTGATGAACCACTTTACCTCATGTTGAATGCGTGCAGTAATCCAGCTCCACTGACAGAAGAGAAAGGATCAAGTGAACTGATGAACGACTTTACCTCATGTTGAATGCGTGCAGTAATCCATCTCCACTGACAGAACAGATAAGATCAAGTGAACTGATGAACCACTTTACCTCATGTTGAATTTGTGCAGTAATCCATCAGCACTGACAGAACAGATAGGATCAAGTGAACTAATGAACCACTTTACCTCATGTTGAATGCATGCAGTAATCCATCTCCACTGGCAGAACAGATAAGATCAAGTGAACTGATGAACCACTTTACCTCATGTTGAATGCGTGCAGTAATCCATCTCCACTGACAGAACAGATAAGATCAAGTGAACTGATGGACCACTTTACCTCATGTTGAATGTGTGCAGTAATCCATCTCTACTGACGGAACAGATAAGATCAAGTGAACTGATGAACCACTTTACCTCATGTAGAATGTGTGCAGTAATCCATCTCCACTGACGGAACAGATAAGATCAAGTGAACTGATGAACCACTTTACCTCATGTTGAATGCGTGCAGTAATCCATCTCCACTGACAGAACAGATAAGATCAAGTGAACTGATGAACCACTTTACCTCATGTTGAATGCGTGCAGCAATCCATCTCCACTGACAGAAGAGAAAAGATCAAGTGAACTGATGAACGACTTTACTTCATGTTTAATGCGTGCAGTAATCCATCTCCACTGACAGAACAGATAAGATCAAGTGAACTGATGAACCACTTTACCTCATGTTGAATGTGTGCAGTAATCCATCTCTACTGACAGAACAGATAAGATCAAGTGAACTGATGAACAACTTTACCTCATGTTGAATGCATGCAGTAATCCATCTCCACTGACAGAACAGATAAGATCAAGTGAACTGATGAACCACTTTACCTCATGTTGAATGCGTGCAGTAATCCATCTCCACTGACAGAAGAGAAAAGATCAAGTGAACTGATGAACGACTTTACTTCATGTTGAATGCGTGCAGTAATCCATCTCCACTTACAGATCAGATAAGATCAAGTGAACTGATGAACCACTTTACCTCATGTTGAATGTGTGCAGTAATCGATCTCTACTGACAGAACACATAAGATCAAGTGAACTGATGAACCACTTTACCTCATGTTGAATGCGTGCAGTAATCCATCTCCACTGACAGAACAGATAAGATCAAGTGAACTGATGAACCACTTTACCTCATGTTGAATGCGTGCAGTAATCCATCTCCACTGACAGAACAGATAGGATCAAGTGAACTGATGAACCACTTTACCTCATGTTGAATGCGTGCAGTAATCCATCTCCACTGACAGAACAGATAGGATCAAGTGAACTGATGAACCACTTTACCTCATGTTGTATGCGTGCAGTAATCCATCTCCACTGGCAAAACAGATAAGATCAAGTGAACTGATGAACCACTTTACCTCATGTTGAATGCGTGCAGTAATCCATCTCCACTGACAGAACAGATAAGATCAAGTGAACTGATGAACCACTTTACCTCATGTTGAATGTGTGCAGTAATCCATCTCTACTGACGGAACAGATAAGATCAAGTGAACTGATGAATCACTTTACCTCATGTTGAATGCGTGTAGTAATCCATCTCCACTGACGGAACTGATAAGATCAAGTGAACTGATGAACCACTTTACCTCATGTTGAATGCGTGCAGTAATCCATCTCCACTGACAGAACAGATAAGATCAAGTGAACTGATGAACCACCTTACCTCATGTTGAATGCGTGCAGTAATCCATCTCCACTGACAGAAGAGAAAAGATCAAGTGAACTGATGAACGACTTTGCCTCATGTTGAATGCGTGCAGTAATCCATCTCCACTGACAGAACAGATAAGATCAAGTGAACTGATGAACCACTTTACCTCATGTTGAATGTGTGCAGTAATCCAACTCTACTGACAGAACAGATAAGATCAAGTGAACTGATGAACCACTTTACCTCATGTTGAATGCGTGCAGTAATCCATCTCCACTGACGGAACAGATAAGATCAAGTGAACTGATGAACCACTTTACCTCATGTTGAATGGGTGCAGTAATCCATCTCCACTGACAGAACAGATAAGATCAAGTGAACTGATGAACCACTTTACCTCATGTTGAATGCGTGCAGTAATCCATCTCCACTGACGGAACAGATAAGATCAAGGGAACTGATGAACGACTTTACCTCATGTTGAATGCGTGCAGTAATCAATCTCCACTGACAGAACAGATAAGATCAAGTGAACTGATGAACCACTTTACCTCATGTTGAATGCGTGCAGTAATCCATCTCCACTGACAGAAGAGAAAAGATCAAGTGAACTGATGAACGACTTTACCTCATGTTGAATGCGTGCAGTAATCCATCTCCACTGACAGAACAGATAAGATCAAGTGAACTGATGAACCACTTTACCTCATGTTGAATGCGTGCAGTAATCCATCTCCACTGACAGAGCAGATAAGATCAAGTGAACTGATGAACCACTTTACCTCATGTTGAATGCGTGCAGTAATCCATCTCCACTGACAGAACAGATAAGATCAAGTGAACTGATGAACGGCTTTACCTCATGTTGAATGCGTGCAGTAATCCATCTCCACTGACAGAACAGATAGGATCAAGTGAACTGATGAACCACTTTACCTCATGTTGAATGCGTGCAGTAATCCATCTCCACTGGCAGGACAGATAAGTTCAAGTGAACTGATGAACCACTTTACCTCATGTTGAATGCGTGCAGTAATCCATCTCCACTGACAGAACAGATAAGATCAAGTGATCTGATGAAACACTTTACCTCATGTTGAATGTGTGCAGTAATCCATCTCTACTGACGGAACAGACAAGATCAATTGAACTGATGAACGACTTTAACTCATGTTGAATGCGTGCAGTAATCCATCTCCACTGACAGAACAGATAAGATCAAGTGAACTGATGAATCACTTTACCTCATGTTGAATGTGTGCAGTAATCCATCTCTACTGACAGAACAGATAAGATCAAGTGAACTGATGAACCACTTTACCTCATGTTGAATGCGTGCAGTAATCCATCTCCACTGACGGAACAGATAAGATCAAGGGAACTGATGAACGACTTTACCTCATGTTGAATGCGTGCAGTAATCAATCTCCACTGACAGAACAGATAAGATCAAGTGAACTGATGAACCACTTTACCTCATGTTGAATGCGTGCAGTAATCCATCTCCACTGACAGAAGAGAAAAGATCAAGTGAACTGATGAACGACTTTACCTCATGTTGAATGCGTGCAGTAATCCATCTCCACTGACAGAACAGATAAGATCAAGTGAACTGATGAACCACTTTACCTCATGTTGAATGCGTGCAGTAATCCATCTCCACTGACAGAGCAGATAAGATCAAGTGAACTGATGAACCACTTTACCTCATGTTGAATGCGTGCAGTAATCCATCTCCACTGACAGAACAGATAAGATCAAGTGAACTGATGAACGGCTTTACCTCATGTTGAATGCGTGCAGTAATCCATCTCCACTGACAGAACAGATAGGATCAAGTGAACTGATGAACCACTTTACCTCATGTTGAATGCGTGCAGTAATCCATCTCCACTGGCAGGACAGATAAGTTCAAGTGAACTGATGAACCACTTTACCTCATGTTGAATGCGTGCAGTAATCCATCTCCACTGACAGAACAGATAAGATCAAGTGATCTGATGAAACACTTTACCTCATGTTGAATGTGTGCAGTAATCCATCTCTACTGACGGAACAGACAAGATCAATTGAACTGATGAACGACTTTAACTCATGTTGAATGCGTGCAGTAATCCATCTCCACTGACAGAAAAGATAAGATCAAGTGAACTGATGAACCACTTTACCTCATGTTGAATGCGTGCAGTAATCCATCTCCACTGGCAGGACAGATAAGTTCAAGTGAACTGATGAACCACTTTACCTCATGTAGAATGTGTGCAGTAATCCATCTCCACTGACGGAACAGATAAGATCAAGTGAACTGATGAACCACTTTACCTCATGTTGAATGCGTGCAGTAATCCATCTCCACTGACAGAACAGATAAGATCAAGTGAACTGATGAACCACTTTACCTCATGTTGAATGCGTGCAGCAATCCATCTCCACTGACAGAAGAGAAAAGATCAAGTGAACTGATGAACGACTTTACTTCATGTTTAATGCGTGCAGTAATCCATCTCCACTGACAGAACAGATAAGATCAAGTGAACTGATGAACCACTTTACCTCATGTTGAATGTGTGCAGTAATCCATCTCTACTGACAGAACAGATAAGTTCAAGTGAACTGATGAACAACTTTACCTCATGTTGAATGCATGCAGTAATCCATCTCCACTGACAGAACAGATAAGATCAAGTGAACTGATGAACCACTTTACCTCATGTTGAATGCGTGCAGTAATCCATCTCCACTGACAGAAGAGAAAAGATCAAGTGAACTGATGAACGACTTTACTTCATGTTGAATGCGTGCAGTAATCCATCTCCACTTACAGATCAGATAAGATCAAGTGAACTGATGAACCACTTTACCTCATGTTGAATGTGTGCAGTAATCCATCTCTACTGATGGAACAGATAAGATCAAGTGAACTGATGAACCACTTCACCTCATGTTGAATGCGTGCAGTAATCCATCTCCACTGACGGAACAGATAAGATCAAGTGAACTGATGAACCACTTTACCTCATGTTGAATGCGTGCAGTAATCCATCTCCACTGACAGAACAGATAAGATCAAGTGAACTGATGAACCACTTTACCTCATGTTGAATGCGTGCAGTAATCCATGTCCACTCACAGAAGAGAAAAGATCAAGTGAACTGATGAACGACTTTACTTCATGTTGAATGCGTGCAGTAATCCATCTCCACTGACAGAACAGATAAGATCAAGTGAACTGATGAACCACTTTACCTCATGTTGAATGCGTGCAGCAATCCATCTCCACTGACAGAAGAGAAAAGATCAAGTGAACTGATGAACGACTTTACTTCATGTTTAATGCGTGCAGTAATCCATCTCCACTGACAGAACAGATAAGATCAAGTGAACTGATGAACCACTTACCTCATGTTGAATGTGTGCAGTAATCCATCTCTACTGACAGAACAGATAAGATCAAGTGAACTGATGAACAACTTTACCTCATGTTGAATGCATGCAGTAATCCATCTCCACTGACAGAACAGATAAGATCAAGTGAACTGATGAACCACTTTACCTCATGTTGAATGCGTGCAGTAATCCATCTCCACTGACAGAAGAGAAAAGATCAAGTGAACTGATGAACGACTTTACTTCATGTTGAATGCGTGCAGTAATCCATCTCCACTTACAAATCAGATAAGATCAAGTGAACTGATGAACCACTTTACCTCATGTTGAATGTGTGCAGTAATCGATCTCTACTGACAGAACACATAAGATCAAGTGAACTGATGAACCACTTTACCTCATGTTGAATGCGTGCAGTAATCCATCTCCACTGACAGAACAGATAAGATCAAGTGAACTGATGAACCACTTTACCTCATGTTGAATGCGTGCAGTAATCCATCTCCACTGACAGAACAGATAGGATCAAGTGAACTGATGAACCACTTTACCTCATGTTGAATGCGTGCAGTAATCCATCTCCACTGGCAGAACAGAAAAGATCAAGTGAACTGATGAACCACCTTACCTCATGTTGAATGCGTGCAGTAATCCATCTCCACTGACAGAACAGATAAGATCAAGTGAACTGATGAACCACTTTACCTCATGTTGAATGTGTGCAGTAATCCATCTCTACTGACGGAACAGATAAGATCAAGTGAACTGATGAACCACTTTACCTCATGTTGAATGTGTGCAGTAATCCATCTCCACTGACGGAACAGATAAGATCAAGTGAACTGATGAACCACTTTACCTCATGTTGAATGCGTGCAGTAATCCATCTCCACTGACAGAACTGATAAGATCAAGTGAACTGATGAACCACTTTACCTCATGTTGAATGCGTGCAGTAATCCATGTCCACTCACAGAAGAGAAAAGATCAAGTGAACTGATGAACGACTTTACTTCATGTTGAATGCGTGCAGTAATCCATCTCCACTGACAGAACAGATAAGATCAAGTGAACTGATGAACCACTTTACCTCATGTTGAATGTGTGCAGTAATCCAACTCTACTGACAGAACAGATAAGATCAAGTGAACTGATGAACAACTTTACCTCATGTTGAATGCGTGCAGTAATCCATCTCCACTGACAGAACAGATAAGATCAAGTGAACTGATGAACCACTTTACCTCATGTTGAATGTGTGCAGTAATCCATCTCCACTGACAGAACAGATAGGATCAAGTGAACTGATGAACCACTTTACCTCATGTTGAATGCGTGCAGTAATCCATCTCGACTGACAGAACAGATAAGATCAAGTGAACTGATGAACCACTTTACCTCATGTTGAATGCGTGCAGTAATCCATCTCCACTGACGGAACAGATAAGATCAAGTGAACTGATGAACCACTTTACCTCATGTTGAATGCGTGCAGTAATCCATCTGCACTGACAGAACAGATAAGATCAAGTGAACTGATGAACCACTTTACCTCATGTTGAATGCGTGCAGTAATCCATCTCCACTGACGGAACAGATAAGATCAAGTGAACTGATGAACGACTTTACCTCATGTTGAATGCGTGCAGTAATCCATCTCCACTGACAGAACAGATAACATCAAGTGAACTGATGAACCACTTTACCTCATGTTGAATGCGTGCAGTAATCCAGCTCCACTGACAGAAGAGAAAGGATCAAGTGAACTGATGAACGACTTTACCTCATGTTGAATGCGTGCAGTAATCCATCTCCACTGACAGAACAGATAAGATCAAGTGAACTGATGAACCACTTTACCTCATGTTGAATTTGTGCAGTAATCCATCAGCACTGACAGAACAGATAGGATCAAGTGAACTAATGAACCACTTTACCTCATGTTGAATGCATGCAGTAATCCATCTCCACTGGCAGAACAGATAAGATCAAGTGAACTGATGAACCACTTTACCTCATGTTGAATGCGTGCAGTAATCCATCTCCACTGACAGAACAGATAAGATCAAGTGAACTGATGGACCACTTTACCTCATGTTGAATGTGTGCAGTAATCCATCTCTACTGACGGAACAGATAAGATCAAGTGAACTGATGAACCACTTTACCTCATGTAGAATGTGTGCAGTAATCCATCTCCACTGACGGAACAGATAAGATCAAGTGAACTGATGAACCACTTTACCTCATGTTGAATGCGTGCAGTAATCCATCTCCACTGACAGAACAGATAAGATCAAGTGAACTGATGAACCACTTTACCTCATGTTGAATGCGTGCAGCAATCCATCTCCACTGACAGAAGAGAAAAGATCAAGTGAACTGATGAACGACTTTACTTCATGTTTAATGCGTGCAGTAATCCATCTCCACTGACAGAACAGATAAGATCAAGTGAACTGATGAACCACTTTACCTCATGTTGAATGTGTGCAGTAATCCATCTCTACTGACAGAACAGATAAGATCAAGTGAACTGATGAACAACTTTACCTCATGTTGAATGCATGCAGTAATCCATCTCCACTGACAGAACAGATAAGATCAAGTGAACTGATGAACCACTTTACCTCATGTTGAATGCGTGCAGTAATCCATCTCCACTGACAGAAGAGAAAAGATCAAGTGAACTGATGAACGACTTTACTTCATGTTGAATGCGTGCAGTAATCCATCTCCACTTACAGATCAGATAAGATCAAGTGAACTGATGAACCACTTTACCTCATGTTGAATGTGTGCAGTAATCGATCTCTACTGACAGAACACATAAGATCAAGTGAACTGATGAACCACTTTACCTCATGTTGAATGCGTGCAGTAATCCATCTCCACTGACAGAACAGATAAGATCAAGTGAACTGATGAACCACTTTACCTCATGTTGAATGCGTGCAGTAATCCATCTCCACTGACAGAACAGATAGGATCAAGTGAACTGATGAACCACTTTACCTCATGTTGAATGCGTGCAGTAATCCATCTCCACTGACAGAACAGATAGGATCAAGTGAACTGATGAACCACTTTACCTCATGTTGTATGCGTGCAGTAATCCATCTCCACTGGCAAAACAGATAAGATCAAGTGAACTGATGAACCACTTTACCTCATGTTGAATGCGTGCAGTAATCCATCTCCACTGACAGAACAGATAAGATCAAGTGAACTGATGAACCACTTTACCTCATGTTGAATGTGTGCAGTAATCCATCTCTACTGACGGAACAGATAAGATCAAGTGAACTGATGAATCACTTTACCTCATGTTGAATGCGTGTAGTAATCCATCTCCACTGACGGAACTGATAAGATCAAGTGAACTGATGAACCACTTTACCTCATGTTGAATGCGTGCAGTAATCCATCTCCACTGACAGAACAGATAAGATCAAGTGAACTGATGAACCACCTTACCTCATGTTGAATGCGTGCAGTAATCCATCTCCACTGACAGAAGAGAAAAGATCAAGTGAACTGATGAACGACTTTGCCTCATGTTGAATGCGTGCAGTAATCCATCTCCACTGACAGAACAGATAAGATCAAGTGAACTGATGAACCACTTTACCTCATGTTGAATGTGTGCAGTAATCCAACTCTACTGACAGAACAGATAAGATCAAGTGAACTGATGAACCACTTTACCTCATGTTGAATGCGTGCAGTAATCCATCTCCACTGACGGAACAGATAAGATCAAGTGAACTGATGAACCACTTTACCTCATGTTGAATGGGTGCAGTAATCCATCTCCACTGACAGAACAGATAAGATCAAGTGAACTGATGAACCACTTTACCTCATGTTGAATGCGTGCAGTAATCCATCTCCACTGACGGAACAGATAAGATCAAGGGAACTGATGAACGACTTTACCTCATGTTGAATGCGTGCAGTAATCAATCTCCACTGACAGAACAGATAAGATCAAGTGAACTGATGAACCACTTTACCTCATGTTGAATGCGTGCAGTAATCCATCTCCACTGACAGAAGAGAAAAGATCAAGTGAACTGATGAACGACTTTACCTCATGTTGAATGCGTGCAGTAATCCATCTCCACTGACAGAACAGATAAGATCAAGTGAACTGATGAACCACTTTACCTCATGTTGAATGCGTGCAGTAATCCATCTCCACTGACAGAGCAGATAAGATCAAGTGAACTGATGAACCACTTTACCTCATGTTGAATGCGTGCAGTAATCCATCTCCACTGACAGAACAGATAAGATCAAGTGAACTGATGAACGGCTTTACCTCATGTTGAATGCGTGCAGTAATCCATCTCCACTGACAGAACAGATAGGATCAAGTGAACTGATGAACCACTTTACCTCATGTTGAATGCGTGCAGTAATCCATCTCCACTGGCAGGACAGATAAGTTCAAGTGAACTGATGAACCACTTTACCTCATGTTGAATGCGTGCAGTAATCCATCTCCACTGACAGAACAGATAAGATCAAGTGATCTGATGAAACACTTTACCTCATGTTGAATGTGTGCAGTAATCCATCTCTACTGACGGAACAGACAAGATCAATTGAACTGATGAACGACTTTAACTCATGTTGAATGCGTGCAGTAATCCATCTCCACTGACAGAACAGATAAGATCAAGTGAACTGATGAATCACTTTACCTCATGTTGAATGTGTGCAGTAATCCATCTCTACTGACAGAACAGATAAGATCAAGTGAACTGATGAACCACTTTACCTCATGTTGAATGCGTGCAGTAATCCAACTCCACTGACAGAAGAGAAAAGATCAAGTGAACTGATGAACGACAATACCTCATGTTGAATGCGTGCAGTAATCCATCTCCATTGACACAACAGATAAGATCAAGTGAACTGATGAAACTCTTTACCTCATGTTGAATGTGTGCAGTAATCCATCTCTACTGACAGAACAGATAAGATCAAGTGAACTGATGAACCACTTTACCTCATGTTGAATGCGTGCAGTAATCCATCTCCACTGACAGAACAGATAAGATCAAGTGAACTGATGAACCACTTTACCTCATGTTGAATGCGTGCAGTAATCCATCTCCACTGACAGAACAGATAGGATCAAGTGAACTGATGAACCACTTTACCTCATGTTGAATGCGTGCAGTAATCCATCTCCACTGACAGAACAGATAAGATCAAGTGAACTGATGAACCACTTTAGCTCATGTTGAATGTGTGCAGTAATCCAACTCTACTGACAGAACAGATAAGATCAAGTGAACTGATGAACAACTTTACCTCATGTTGAATGTGTGCAGTAATCCATCTCCACTGACAGAACAGATAGGATCAAGTGAACTGATGAACCACTTTACCTCATGTTGAATGTGTGCAGTAATCCATCTCCACTGACAGAACAGATAGGATCAAGTGAACTGATGAACCACTTTACCTCATGTTGAATGCGTGCAGTAATCCATCTCGACTGACAGAACAGATAAGATCAAGTGAACTGATGAACCACTTTACCTCATGTTGAATGCGTGCAGTAATCAATCTCCACTGACGGAACAGATAAGATCAAGTGAACTGATGAACCACTTTACCTCATGTTGAATGGGTGCAGTAATCCATCTCCACAGACAGAACAGATAAGATCAAGTGAACTGATGAACCACTTTACCTCATGTTGAATGCGTGCGGTAATCCATCTCCACTGACGGTACAGATAAGATCAAGGGAACTGATGAACGACTTTACCTCATGTTGAATGCGTGCAATAATCCATCTCCACTGACAGAACAGATAAGATCAAGTGAACTGATGAACCACTTTACCTCATGTTGAATGCGTGCAGTAATCCATCTCCACTGACAGAAGAGAAAAGATCAAGTGAACTGATGGACGACTTTACCTCATGTTGAATGCGTGCAGTAATCCATCTCCACTTACAGAACAGATAAGATCAAGTGAACTGATGAACCACTTTACCTCATGTTGAATGCGTGCAACAATCCATCTCCACTGACAGAAGAGAAAAGATCAAGTGAACTGATGAACGACTTTACTTCATGTTTAATGCGTGCAGTAATCCATCTCCACTGACAGAACAGATAAGATCAAGTGAACTGATGAACCACTTTACCTCATGTTGAATGTGTGCAGTAATCCATCTCTACTGACAGAACAGATAAGATCAAGTGAACTGATGAACAACTTTACCTCATGTTGAATGCATGCAGTAATCCATCTCCACTGACAGAACAGATAAGATCAAGTGAACTGATGAACCACTTTACCTCATGTTGAATGCGTGCAGTAATCCATCTCCACTGACACAAGAGAAAAGATCAAGTGAACTGATGAACGACTTTACTTCATGTTGAATGCGTGCAGTAATCCATCTCCACTTACAGAACAGATAAGATCAAGTGAACTGATGAACCACTTTACCTCATGTTGAATGTGTGCAGTAATCGATCTCTACTGACAGAACAGATAAGATCAAGTGAACTGATGAACCACTTTACCTCATGTTGAATGCGTGCAGTAGTCCATCTCCACTGACAGAACAGATAAGATCAAGTGAACTGATGAACCACTTTACCTCATGTTGTATGCGTGCAGTAATCCATCTCCACTGGCAAAACAGATAAGATCAAGTGAACTGATGAACCACTTTACCTCATGTTGAATGCGTGCAGTAATCCATCTCCACTGACAGAACAGATAAGATCAAGTGAACTGATGAACCACTTTACCTCATGTTGAATGTGTGCAGTAATCCATCTCTACTGACGGAACAGATAAGATCAAGTGAACTGATGAACCACTTTACCTCACGTTGAATGCGTGTAGTAATACATCTCCACTGACGGAACAGATAAGATCAAGTGAACTGATGAACCACTTTACCTCATGTTGAATGCGTGCAGTAATCCATCTCCACTGACAGAACAGATAAGATCAAGTGAACTGATGAACCACCTTACCTCATGTTGAATGCGTGCAGTAATCCATCTCCACTGACAGAAGAGAAAAGATCAAGTGAACTGATGAACGACTTTACCTCATGTTGAATGCGTGCAGTAATCCATCTCCACTGACAGAACAGATAAGATCAAGTGAACTGATGAACCACTTTACCTCATGTTGAATGTGTGCAGTAATCCAACTCTACTGACAGAACAGATAAGATCAAGTGAACTGATGAACCACTTTACCTCATGTTGAATGCGTGCAGTAATCCATCTCCACTGACGGAACAGATAAGATCAAGTGAACTGATGAACCACTTTACCTCATGTTGAATGGGTGCAGTAATCCATCTCCACTGACAGAACAGATAAGATCAAGTGAACTGATGAACCACTTTACCTCATGTTGAATGCGTGCAGTAATCCATCTCCACTGACGGAACAGATAAGATCAAGGGAACTGATCAACGACTTTACCTCATGTTGAATGCGTGCAGTAATCAATCTCCACTGACAGAACAGATAAGATCAAGTGAACTGATGAACCACTTTACCTCATGTTGAATGCGTGCAGTAATCCATCTCCACTGACAGAAGAGAAAAGATCAAGTGAACTGATGAACGACTTTGGTTCAAATGGCTCTGAGCACTATGGGACTCAACTGCTGTGGTCATAAGTCCCCTAGAACTTAGAACTACTTAAACCTAACTAACCTAAGGACAACACACAACACCCAGCCATCACGAGGCAGAGAAAATCCCTGACCCCGCCGGGAATCGAACCCGGGAACCCGGGCGTGGGAAGCGAGAACGCTACCGCACGACCACGAGATGCGGGCGATGAACGACTTTACCTCATGTTGAATGCGTGCAGTAATCCATCTCCACTGACAGAACAGATAAGATCAAGTGAACTGATGAACCACTTTACCTCATGTTGAATGCGTGCAGTAATCCAACTCCACTGACAGATGAGAAAAGATCAAGTGAACTGATGAACGACAATACCTCATGTTGAATGCGTGCAGTAATCCATCTCCATTGACACAACAGATAAGATCAAGTGAACTGATGAAACTCTTTACCTCATGTTGAATGTGTGCAGTAATCCATCTCTACTGACAGAACAGATAAGATCAAGTGAACTGATGAACCACTTTACCTCATGTTGAATGCGTGCAGTAATCCATCTCCACTGACAGAACAGATAAGATCAAGTGAACTGATGAACCACTTTACCTCATGTTGAATGCGTGCAGTAATCCATCTCCACTGACAGAACAGATAGGATCAAGTGAACTGATGAACCACTTTACCTCATGTTGAATGCGTGCAGTAATCCATCTCCACTGACAGAACAGATAAGATCAAGTGAACTGATGAACCACTTTAGCTCATGTTGAATGTGTGCAGTAATCCAACTCTACTGACAGAACAGATAAGATCAAGTGAACTGATGAACAACTTTACCTCATGTTGAATGTGTGCAGTAATCCATCTCCACTGACAGAACAGATAGGATCAAGTGAACTGATGAACCACTTTACCTCATGTTGAATGTGTGCAGTAATCCATCTCCACTGACAGAACAGATAGGATCAAGTGAACTGATGAACCACTTTACCTCATGTTGAATGCGTGCAGTAATCCATCTCGACTGACAGAACAGATAAGATCAAGTGAACTGATGAACCACTTTACCTCATGTTGAATGCGTGCAGTAATATATCTCCACTGACGGAACAGATAAGATCAAGTGAACTGATGAACCACTTTACCTCATGTTGAATGGGTGCAGTAATCCATCTCCACTGACAGAACAGATAAGATCAAGTGAACTGATGAACCACTTTACCTCATGTTGAATGCGTGCGGTAATCGATCTCCACTGACGGTACAGATAAGATCAAGGGAACTGATGAACGACTTTACCTCATGTTGAATGCGTGCAATAATCCATCTCCACTGACAGAACAGATAAGATCAAGTGAACTGATGAACCACTTTACCTCATGTTGAATGCGTGCAGTAATCCATCTCCACTGACAGAAGAGAAAAGATCAAGTGAACTGATGGACGACTTTACCTCATGTTGAATGCGTGCAGTAATCCATCTCCACTTACAGAACAGATAAGATCAAGTGAACTGATGAACCACTTTACCTCATGTTGAATGTGTGCAGCAATCCATCTCCACTGACAGAAGAGAAAAGATCAAGTGAACTGATGAACGACTTTACTTCATGTTTAATGCGTGCAGTAATCCATCTCCACTGACAGAACAGATAAGATCAAGTGAACTGATGAACCACTTTACCTCATGTTGAATGTGTGCAGTAATCCATCTCTACTGACAGAACAGATAAGATCAAGTGAACTGATGAACAACTTTACCTCATGTTGAATGCATGCAGTAATCCATCTCCACTGACAGAACAGATAAGATCAAGTGAACTGATGAACCACTTTACCTCATGTTGAATGCGTGCAGTAATCCATCTCCACTGACACAAGAGAAAAGATCAAGTGAACTGATGAACGACTTTACTTCATGTTGAATGCGTGCAGTAATCCATCTCCACTTACAGAACAGATAAGATCAAGTGAACTGATGAACCACTTTACCTCATGTTGAATGTGTGCAGTAATCGATCTCTACTGACAGAACAGATAAGATCAAGTGAACTGATGAACCACTTTACCTCATGTTGAATGCGTGCAGTAGTCCATCTCCACTGACAGAACAGATAAGATCAAGTGAACTGATGAACCACTTTACCTCATGTTGTATGCGTGCAGTAATCCATCTCCACTGGCAAAACAGATAAGATCAAGTGAACTGATGAACCACTTTACCTCATGTTGAATGCGTGCAGTAATCCATCTCCACTGACAGAACAGATAAGATCAAGTGAACTGATGAACCACTTTACCTCATGTTGAATGTGTGCAGTAATCCATCTCTACTGACGGAACAGATAAGATCAAGTGAACTGATGAACCACTTTACCTCACGTTGAATGCGTGTAGTAATCCATCTCCACTGACGGAACAGATAAGATCAAGTGAACTGATGAACCACTTTACCTCATGTTGAATGCGTGCAGTAATCCATCTCCACTGACAGAACAGATAAGATCAAGTGAACTGATGAACCACCTTACCTCATGTTGAATGCGTGCAGTAATCCATCTCCACTGACAGAAGAGAAAAGATCAAGTGAACTGATGAACGACTTTACCTCATGTTGAATGCGTGCAGTAATCCATCTCCACTGACAGAACAGATAAGATCAAGTGAACTGATGAACCACTTTACCTCATGTTGAATGTGTGCAGTAATCCAACTCTACTGACAGAACAGATAAGATCAAGTGAACTGATGAACCACTTTACCTCATGTTGAATGCGTGCAGTAATCCATCTCCACTGACGGAACAGATAAGATCAAGTGAACTGATGAACCACTTTACCTCATGTTGAATGGGTGCAGTAATCCATCTCCACTGACAGAACAGATAAGATCAAGTGAACTGATGAACCACTTTACCTCATGTTGAATGCGTGCAGTAATCCATCTCCACTGACGGAACAGATAAGATCAAGGGAACTGATGAACGACTTTACCTCATGTTGAATGCGTGCAGTAATCAATCTCCACTGACAGAACAGATAAGATCAAGTGAACTGATGAACCACTTTACCTCATGTTGAATGCGTGCAGTAATCCATCTCCACTGACAGAAGAGAAAAGATCAAGTGAACTGATGAACGACTTTACCTCATGTTGAATGCGTGCAGTAATCCATCTCCACTGACAGAACAGATAAGATCAAGTGAACTGATGAACCACTTTACCTCATGTTGAATGCGTGCAGTAATCCATCTCGACTGACAGAGCAGATAAGATCAAGTGAACTGATGAACCACTTTACCTCATGTTGAATGCGTGCAGTAGTCCATCTCCACTGACAGAACAGATAAGATCAAGTGAACTGATGAACGGCTTTACCTCATGTTGAATGCGTGCAGTAATCCATCTCCACTGACAGAACAGATAGGATCGAGTGAACTGATGAACCACTTTACCTCATGTTGAATGCGTGCAGTAATCCATCTCCACTGGCAGGACAGATAAGATCAAGTGAACTGATGAACCACTTTACCTCATGTTGAATGCGTGCAGTAATCCATCTCCACTGACAGAACAGATAAGATCAAGTGATCTGATGAAACACTTTACCTCATGTTGAATGTGTGCAGTAATCCATCTCTACTGACGGAACAGACAAGATCAAGTGAAGTGATGAACGACTTTAACTCATGTGTAATGCGTGCAGTAATCCATCTCCACTGACAGAACAGATAAGATCAAGTGAACTGATGAACCACTTTACCTCATGTTGAATGTGTGCAGTAATCCATCTCAACTGACAGAACAGATAAGATCAAGTGAACTGATGAACCTCTTTACCTCATGTTGAATGCGTGCAGTAATCCAACTCCACTGACAGAAGAGAAAAGATCAAGTGAACTGATGAACGACTTTACCTCATGTTGAATGCGTGCAGTAATCCATCTCCACTGACACAACAGATAAGATCAAGTGAACTGATGAAACTCTTTACCTCATGTTGAATGTGTGCAGTAATCCATCTCTACTGACAGAACAGATAAGATCAAGTGAACTGATGAACCACTTTACCTCATGTTGAATGCGTGCAGTAATCCATCTCCACTGACAGAACAGATAAGATCAAGTGAACTGATGAACCACTTTACCTCATGTTGAATGCGTGCAGAAATCCATCTCCACTGACAGGACAGATAGGATCAAGTGAACTGATGAACCACTTTACCTCATGTTGAATGCGTGCAGTAATCCATCTCCACTGACAGAACAGATAAGATCAAGTGAACTGATGAACCACTTTACCTCATGTTGAATGTGTGCAGTAATCCAACTCTACTGACAGAACAGATAAGATCAAGTGAACTGATGAACAACTTTACCTCATGTTGAATGTGTGCAGTAATCCATCTCCACTGACTGAACAGATAAGATCAAGTGAACTGATGAACCACTTTACCTCATGTTGAATGTGTGCAGTAATCCATCTCCACTGACAGAACAGATAGGATCAAGTGAACTGATGAACCACTTTACCTCATGTTGAATGCGTGCAGTAATCCATCTCGACTGACAGAACAGATAAGATCAAGTGAACTGATGAACCACTTTACCTCATGTTGAATGCGTGCAGTAATCAATCTCCACTGACGGAACAGATAAGATCAAGTGAACTGATGAACCACTTTACCTCATGTTGAATGGGTGCAGTAATCCATCTCCACTGACAGAACAGATAAGATCAAGTGAACTGATGAACCACTTTACCTCATGTTGAATGCGTGCAGTAATCCATCTCCACTGACGGTACAGATAAGATCAAGGGAACTGATGAACGACTTTACCTCATGTTGAATGCGTGCAATAATCCATCTCCACTGACAGAACAGATAAGATCAAGTGAACTGATGAACCACTTTACCTCATGTTGAATGCGTGCAGTAATCCATCTCCACTGACAGAAGAGAAAGGATCAAGTGAACTGATGAACGACTTTACCTCATGTTGAATGCGTGCAGTAATCCATCTCCACTGACAGAACAGATAAGATCAAGTGAACTGATGAACCACTTTACCTAATGTTGAATGCGTGCAGTAATCCATCTCCACTGACAGAGCAGATAAGATCAAGTGAACTGATGAACCACTTTACCTCATGTTGAATGCGTGCAGTAATCCATCTCCACTGACAGAACAGATAAGATCAAGTGAACTGATGAACCACTTTACCTCATGTTGAATGCGTGCAGTAATCTATCTCCACTGACAGAACAGATAGGATCAAGTGAACTGATGAACCACTTTACCTCATGTTGAATGCGTGCAGTAATCCATCTCCACTGACAGAACAGATAAGATCAAGTGAACTGATGAACCTCTTTACCTCATATTGAATGTGTGCAGTAATCCAACTCTACTGACAGAACAGATAAGATCAAGTGAACTGATGAACAACTTTACCTCATGTTGAATGCGTGCAGTAATCCATCTCCACTGACAGAACAGATAAGATCAAGTGAACTGATGAACCACTTTACCTCATGTTGAATGCGTGCAGTAATCCATCTCCACTGACAGAACAGATAGGATCAAGTGAACTGATGAACCACTTTACCTCATGTTGAATGCGTGCAGTAATCCATCTCGACTGACAGAACAGATAAGATCAAGTGAACTGATGAACCACTTTACCTCATGTTGAATGCGTGCAGTAATCCATCTCCACTGACGGAACAGATAAGATCAAGTGAACTGATGAACCACTTTACCTCATGTTGAATGGGTGCAGTAATCCATCTCCACTGACAGAACAGATAAGATCAAGTGAACTGATGAACCACTTTACCTCATGTTGAATGCGTGCAGTAATCCATCTCCACTGACGGAACAGATAAGATCAAGGGAACTGATGAACGACTTTACCTCATGTTGAATGCGTGCAATAATCCATCTCCACTGACAGAACAGATAAGATCAAGTGAACTGATGAACCACTTTACCTCATGTTGAATGCGTGCAGTAATCCATCTCCACTGACAGAAGAGAAAAGATCAAGTGAACTGATGAACGACTTTACCTCATGTTGAATGCGTGCAGTAATCCATCCCCACTGACAGAACAGATAAGATCAAGTGAACTGATGAACCACTTCACCTCATGTTGAATGCGTGCAGTAATCCATCTCCACTGACAGAGCAGATAAGATTAAGTGAACTGATGAACCACTTTACCTCATGTTGAATGCGTGCAGTAATCCATCTCCACTGACAGAACAGATAAGATCAAGTGAACTGATGAATGGCTTTACATCATGTTGAATGCGTGCAGTAATCCATCTCCACTGACAGAACAGATAGGATCAAGTGAACTGATGAACCACTTTACCTCATGTTGAATGCGTGCAGTAATCCATCTCCACTGGCAGGACAGATAAGATCAAGTGAACTGATGAACCACTTTACCTCATGTTGAATGTGTGCAGTAATCCATCTCCACTGACAGAACAGATAAGATCAAGTGATCTGATGAACCACTTTACCTCATGTTGAATGTGTGCAGTAATCCATCTCTACTGACAGAACAGATAAGATCAAGTGAACTGATGAACCACTTTACCTCATGTTGAATGCGTGCAGTAATCCATCTCCACTGACAGAACAGATAAGATCAAGTGAACTGATGAACCACTTTACCTCATGTTGAATGTGTGCAGTAATCCAACTCTACTGACAGAACAGATAAGATCAAGTGAACTGATGAACAACTTTACCTCATGTTGAATGCGTGCAGTAATCAATCTCCACTGACGGAACAGATAAGATCAAGTGAACTGATGAACCACTTTACCTCATGTTGAATGGGTGCAGTAATCCATCTCCACTGACAGAACAGATAAGATCAAGTTAACTGATGAACCACTTTACCTCATGTTGAATGCGTGCAGTAATCCATCTCCACTGACGGTACAGATAAGATCAAGGGAACTGATGAACGACTTTACCTCATGTTGAATGCGTGCAATAATCCATCTCCACTGACAGAACAGATAAGATCAAGTGAACTGATGAACCACTTTACCTCATGTTGAATGCGTGCAGTAATCCATCTCCACTGACAGAAGAGAAAGGATCAAGTGAACTGATGAACGACTTTACCTCATGTTGAATGCGTGCAGTAATCCATCTCCACTGACAGAACAGATAAGATCAAGTGAACTGATGAACCACTTTACCTAATGTTGAATGCGTGCAGTAATCCATCTCCACTGACAGAGCAGATAAGATCAAGTGAACTGATGAACCACTTTACCTCATGTTGAATGCGTGCAGTAATCCATCTCCACTGACAGAACAGATAAGATCAAGTGAACTGATGAACCACTTTACCTCATGTTGAATGCGTGCAGTAATCTATCTCCACTGACAGAACAGATAGGATCAAGTGAACTGATGAACCACTTTACCTCATGTTGAATGCGTGCAGTAATCCATCTCCACTGACAGAACAGATAAGATCAAGTGAACTGATGAACCTCTTTACCTCATATTGAATGTGTGCAGTAATCCAACTCTACTGACAGAACAGATAAGATCAAGTGAACTGATGAACAACTTTACCTCATTTTGAATGCGTGCAGTAATCCATCTCCACTGACAGAAGAGAAAAGATCAAGTGAACTGATGAACGACTTTACCTCATGTTGAATGCGTGCAGTAATCCATCTCCACTGACAGAACAGATAAGATCAAGTGAACTGATGAACCACTTTACCTCATGTTGAATGGGTGCAGTAATCCATCTCCACTGACAGAACAGATAAGATCAAGTGAACTGATGAACCACTTTACCTCATGTTGAATGCGTGCAGTAATCCATCTCCACTGACGGAACAGATAAGATCAAGGGAACTGATGAACGACTTTACCTCATGTTGAATGCGTGCAATAATCCATCTCCACTGACAGAACAGATAAGATCAAGTGAACTGATGAACCACTTTACCTCATGTTGAATGCGTGCAGTAATCCATCTCCACTGACAGAAGAGAAAAGATCAAGTGAACTGATGAACGACTTTACCTCATGTTGAATGCGTGCAGTAATCCATCCCCACTGACAGAACAGATAAGATCAAGTGAACTGATGAACCACTTCACCTCATGTTGAATGCGTGCAGTAATCCATCTCCACTGACAGAGCAGATAAGATCAAGTGAACTGACGAACCACTTTACCTCATGTTGAATGCGTGCAGTAATCCATCTCCACTGACAGAACAGATAAGATCAAGTGAACTGATGAACGGCTTTACATCATGTTGAATGCGTGCAGTAATCCATCTCCACTGACAGAACAGATAGGATCAAGTGAACTGATGAACCACTTTACCTCATGTTGAATGCGTGCAGTAATCCATCTCCACTGGCAGGACAGATAAGATCAAGTGAACTGATGAACCACTTTACCTCATGTTGAATGTGTGCAGTAATCCATCTCCACTGACAGAACAGATAATATCAAGTGATCTGATGAACCACTTTACCTCATGTTGAATGTGTGCAGTAATCCATCTCTACTGACAGAACAGATAAGATCAAGTGAACTGATGAACCACTTTACCTCATGTTGAATGCGTGCAGTAATCCATCTCCACTGACAGAACAGATAAGATCAAGTGAACTGATGAACCACTTTACCTCATGTTGAATGTGTGCAGTAATCCAACTCTACTGACAGAACAGATAAGATCAAGTGAACTGATGAACAACTTTACCTCATGTTGAATGCGTGCAGTAATCCATCTCCACTGACAGAACAGATAAGATCAAGTGAACTGATGAACCACTTTACCTCATGTTTAATGTGTGCAGTAATCCATCTCCACTGACAGAACAGATAGGATCAAGTGAACTGATGAACCACTTTACCTCATGTTGAATGCGTGCAGTAATCCATCTCGACTGACAGAACAGATAAGATCAACTGAACTGATGAACCACTTTACCTCATGTTGAATGCGTGCAGTAATCTATCTCCACTGACGGAACAGATAAGATCAAGTGAACTGATGAACCACTTTACCTCATGTTGAATGGGTGCAGTAATCCATCTCCACTGACAGAACAGATAAGATCAAGTGAACTGATGAACCACTTTACCTCATGTTGAATGCGTGCAGTAATCCATCTCCACTGACGGAACAGATAAGATCAAGGGAACTGATGAACGACTTTACCTCATGTTGAATGCGTGCAGTAATCCATCTCCACTGACAGAACAGATAAGATCAAGTGAACTGATGAACCACTTTACCTCATGTTGAATGCGTGCAGTAATCCATCTCCACTGACAGAAGAGAAAAGATCAAGTGAACTGATGAACGACTTTACCTCATGTTGAATGCGTGCAGTAATCCATCTCCACTGACAGAACAGATAAGATCAAGTGAACTGACGAAACACTTTACCTCATGTTGAATGCGTGCAGTAATCCATCTCCACTGACAGAGCAGATAAGATCAAGTGAACTGATGAACCACTTTACCTCATGTTGAATGCGTGCAGTAATCCATCTCCACTGACAGAACAGATAAGATCAAGTGAACTGATGAACGGCTTTACCTCATGTTGAATGCGTGCAGTAATCCATCTCCACTGACAGAACAGATAGGATCAACTGAACTGATGAACCACTTTACCTCATGTTGAATGCGTGCAGTAATCCATCTCCTCTGGCAGGACAGATAAGATCAAGTGAACTGATGAACCACTTTACCTCATGTTGAATGCGTGCAGTAATCCATCTCCACTGACAGAACAGATAAGATCAAGTGATCTGATGAACCACTTTACCTCATGTTGAATGTGTGCAGTAATCCATCTCTACTGACGGAACAGACAAGATCAAGTGAACTGATGAACCACTTTACCTCATGTTGAATGCGTGCAGTAATCCATCTCGACTGACAGAACAGATAAGATCAAGTGAACTGATGAACCACTTTACTTCATGTTGAATGTGTGCAGTAATCCATCTCTACTGACAGAACGGATAAGATCAAGTGAACTGATGAACCACTTTACCTCATGTTGAATGCGTGCAGTAATCCATCTCCACTGACAGAACAGATAACATCAAGTGAACTGATGAACCACTTTACCTCATAATGTATGTGTGCAGTAATCCACCTCTACTGACGGAACAGATAAGATCAAGTGAACTGATGAACGACTTTACCTCATGTTGAATGTGTGCAGTAATCCATCTCCACTGACAGAACAGATAAGATCAAGTGAACTGATGAACCACTTTACCTCATGTTGAATGTGTGCAGTAATCCATCTCTACTGACAGAACAGATAAGATCAAGTGAGCTGATGAACCACTTTACCTCATGTTGCATGCGTGCAGTAATCCATCTCCACTGACAGAACAGATAAGATCAAGTGAACTGATGAACCACTTTACCTCATGTTGAATGTGTGCAGTAATCCATCTCCACTGACAGAACAGATAGGATCAAGTGAACTGATGAACCACTTTACCTCATGTTGAATGCGTGCAGTAATCCATCTCCACTGGCAGAACAGATAAGATCAAGTGAACTGATGAACCACTTTACCTCATGTTGAATGCGTGCAGTAATCCATCTCCACTGACAGAACAGATAAGATCAAGTGAACTGATGAACCACTTTACCTCATGTTGAATGTGTGCAGTAATCCATCTCTACTGACGGAACAGATAAGATCAAGTGAACTGATGAACCACTTTACCTCATGTTGAATGCGTGCAGTAATCCATCTCCACTGACGGAACAGATAAGATTAAGTGAACTGATGAACGACTTTACCTCATGTTGAATGTGTGCAGTAATCCATCTCCACTGACAGAACAGATAAGATCAAGTGAACTGATGAACCACTTTACCTCATGTTGAATGCGTGCAGTAATCCATCTCCACTGACAGAACAGATAAGATCAAGTGAACTGATGAACCACTTTACCTCATGTTGAATGTATGCAGTAATCCATCTCTACTGACGGAACAGATAAGATCAAGTGAACTGATGAACCACCTAACCTCATGCTGAATGCTTACAAGCTGAAAACTTTCTGCGTGCATTAAGCACTGAACTACTCAACATTCTCCCGGAACGTGGATCCCTCATTACTGAAACGATAAAAACGATTTCCAGAAAGTTTCTGCGAAAACACACACTTCAAAAAGAGTTTTGCATCACCCCAATTTATAGTGCTCCTGAAGTTAGACGTTGACTGTGGATATTGTATCACAGACACAGTCCCTTTAACTGTTCAGAGATGTCACTACACCCGCCTAAAGATGTAAACAAGCATGCATGTTCAGCGGCTATTAATCCAATCATTCCGCCAGGATGGAGGTGCATGGTTCGTGTTGTCTAGTTCAGCCATGCCTAGACGGTCAATACCGCGGTGAGATCACGTCCGCATTGTTACTTTGTGCCAGGAAGGGCTCTCAACAAGGGTAGTGTTAAGGCGTCTCGGAGTGAGACAAAGTGATGTTGTTCGGACATTGAGGAGATAGAGAGAGACAGGAACTGTCGGTGGCATGCCTCATTCATGCCATCCAAGGGCTACTAGTGCAGTGGATGATCGCTACCTACGGATTATCGCTCGGAGGAACCCTGACGGCAACGCCACCATGTTGAATAATGGTTTTCGTGCAGCCACAGGACGTCGTGTTACGACTCAAACTGTGTACAATAGACTGCAAGATGCTCAGCTTCACTCCCCACGTCCATGGGGTGGTCCATGTTTGCAATCACGACACCATGCAGCGTGGTACAAATGGGCCCAACAATATGCCGAATGGATTGTTCAGGATTGGCATAACGCTCTCTTCACTGATGAGTGCAGCATATGCCTTTAACCGAACATTTGTCGGAGACGTGTTTGGAGGCACACTGTCCAGCGGGTGCAGTAAGGTGGAGGTTACCTGCTGTTTTAGGGTGGCATTATGTGATGCCGACGTACGCCGCTGGTCGTCATGGAAGGCACCGTAACGCCTGTACGATACGTGAATGCCATCCTCCCACCGGCTGTGCTACCATATCGGCAGGATATTGACGAACCATTTGTCTTCATGCACGACAATTCGCAACGCCATCGTGCCCATTTAGCGAATGACTTCCTTCAGGATAGAACATAACTGGGATAGATTGAAAAGGGCTGTTTACGAACGACGTGACTCACCAAACACTCTGAGGGGTGTACGCCGAATCGAGGTTTAGGTGTGGGACAATCTGGACCAACAGTACCTTGATGAACTTGTGGATAGTATGCCACGACGAATACAGGCATGCATCAGTTCAAGAGGACGTGCTACTCGGTATTAGAGGTACCAGTGTGCACAGCGATCTGGACCACCATCTCTGAAGGTCTCGCTGTATAGTGGTACAACATCCAATATGTGGTTTTAATGAGCAATAAGACGGGCGGAAATGATGTTTATATTGACCTCTATTCCAGTTTTCCGTGCAGGTTCCCAAACTCTCGGTACCGAGGTGGTGGGACACTTTTTTTGATGTGTGTATATGAAAATTCTGCAGGTGTGGAGCAACATACACATCTACATCTGCAACGCGTCAGACTCATCTGCCCAAGTCTAAGATATTGTTGCACTCTACAAATTTGGTAACCTTCTCACATTCGCTTTCAGAAAAGACAGTGATACTATAATACTATAGTATAGCTTTGTCCACGCCAATGCTCTCTGTGCTAAAGATGAGCTCGTAGAAGTTGATTCTAGAATAAAACATTACATTTTTTGGAATTAATGAAAAAAAAAATGCATCATCAAAGACGTAAGTCTTCTCGTTTACGTATGTCACGCGTTACACAACCCCAAAACAGGCAGAGGAAGATGTTCACTAGGAAGAGTTACCTTCTTTCATAGAAATCAACTGGCTGCTATAAGACTTGATTTACCGGAAAAACTGAAAACACAACAAGCTATTGTCGTAAAAAGTAGGAAAAAAACATAGGAAACCAATCTTCTTCGCAACTGTATATGTACCTTCCACTAGGGATCTACCAATATATCTCTCATTAAATTTCTATACTTGGCCCAGAAATCATCACAGGAGAGCTTAATGCCAGATCAACTGTTGTTGGTGAAGGAACCAAGAACAAAAACGGCGATCTCCCCATTGCCCTCCGCGAAACTCACGGACTTCGAACGTGGTCAGGTGATTGGGTGTCACTTGTGTCACACGTCTGTACGCGAGATTTCCACACTTGTAAACATCCCTAGGTCCACCTGTGACGGCGACCGGGTGGCAGAAAGTGGGTGGAGGAAGCCATGTAAGAAAGACTGCTGTAAACTGAGCTAATGTGCAAACGGTGTGAAGGTCACAAAGGTCTGTGCATTCTCATGTCAGATCCTGGGACGATACGGACAGAACAGCCGGTGTACCTGTCTAGAGGAGACAAAACTGTAGGCCCCCCTGACATCAGGAAGTCGCCATGTTCATTTAGTCAGCGCCAGAAATATATTTCATGGGCACGACTATTTGGGAAGCTTAACACCATTCATTCAGAAATTGAAATTGGTTAGCGTCGAAAGATTAGACCTCCTCGTAAATGAGGGATATGACCTCGTCTATGCAGATGCTGTTACGCCAAAACATGGGCATGCTTACCATGAGAACGACACAACCCTAGTGTAAAATTTTCTTTTTTCGGACAAGAGAAATTTGGAGTCGCTGATTGGTTCCTCTCGTCATGTGCAAAATGGAGGCTTGCTCAGCAAGTGCGGGAACGCCCTAGCTGCGTATGGATTGGTTACCAGGCCAATATAACAGTCAAGAGGGGAGATTCAATGAACAGAGGATAGTTCCATTGGTTTCTGCACTCTGGGGCGGTTTGGTTTTTGCTAATTCGGCTCCCGTAGCGGGGCTTGGCGGAAATTGGTTGCGGTTCTTTACCTTCGTCGTCGTCCGGCCTTTCCCTAATGGATGAGACCCGTTGTCTGCATCTTGTGGTGGACTAAGAGCCAGTGGCAGTTTCCACCTGTACTGACAGTGGAACTGCATATCACATCGCACATATCGTGGGTCATGAAGGTGACATTATTAGTCCTGAGTCGGCCGTCTGACGTTTGATAATTCCAGCACACACCGTGGTGCCTGTGAGTCAGATTGAATTGGCCAGAACAGTCAACGGGTGCACCTCACACTGAAATCTGCCGGGATTTCAGTGATCTGAAAGGGAAGTTTCCCGCGTTCTGATAATCAGAACAGCAGACCGCTCAGTTCTCACATTTTCGTGGACACGTCAGAACTCTACAGCTGCCTAGCGCACCGCTCCCCGTCCACAGCGCGCCGTTTCCTGTTGCCGCCTGAATCAAAGTCAAAGGGCGAAACACTGCTACGCCGGAGGAAGTTTGTTAAATGTTATTCGCAGTAAGACAGAGACTTAGGAACCAGGTTTTAAATTGTAAGACATTTCCAGGGGGAGATGTGGACTCTGACAACAATATGAACTGTAGATTAAAACTGAATAAACTGCAAAAAGGTGTGAATTTAAGGAGATGGGACCTGAATAAACTGAAAGAACCAAAGGTTGTACTGAGTTTCAGGGAGAGCATAAGGGAACAATTGACAGGAATGCGGGAAATAAATACAGTAGAAGAAGAATGGGTAGCTTTGAGGAATGAAATAGTGAAGTCAGCAGAGGATGAAGTAGGTAAAAAGACGAGGGCTAGTAGAAATCCCTGGTTAACAAGAGATACTGAATTTAATTGATGAAAGGAGAAAATACAAAAATGCAGTAAGTGAAGCAGGCAAAAAGGAATACAAACGTCTCAAAAATGAGATCGACAGGAAGTGCAAATGGCTAAGCAGGGATGGCTAGAGGACAGATGTAAGGATGTAGACGCTTATCTCACTAGGGGTAAGATAGATACCGCCTACAGGTAAATTAAAGAGACCTTTGGAGAAAAGAGAACAACTTACAAGAATATCAAGAGCTCAGATGGAAAGGCAGTTCTAAGCTAAGAAGGAAAAGCAGAAAGGTGGAAGGCGTATATAGAGGGTCTACACAGGATCGATGTTCTTGAGGACAATATTATGGAAATGGAAGAGAATGTAGATGAAGATGAAATGGGAGATACGACACTGCGTCAAGAGTTTGACAGAGCACTGAAAGACCTAAGTCGAAATAACGCCTCGGAGTAGACAACATTCCATTAGAATTACTGACAGCCTTAGGAGAGTCAGTCCTGACAAAACTCTACCATCTGGAGAGCAAGATGTATAAGACAGACGAAATTCCCTCAGACTTCAAGAAGAATATATAATTCCAATCCCAAAGAAAGCAGGTGTTGACAGATGTGGAAATTACCGAACTATCAGTTTAATAAGTCACAGCTGTAAAATACTAACGCGAATACTTTGCAGACGAATGGAAAAACTAGTAGAAGCCGACCTCGGGGAAGATCAGTTTGGATTCCGTAGAAATGTTGGAACACGTGTGGCAATACTGACCCTAGGACTTACCTTAACAGAAAGATTAAGGAAATGCAAACCTACGTTTCTAGTTTTTGTAGACTTAGAGAAAGCTTTTGACAATGTTGACTGGAACACTCTCTTTCAAATTCTGAAGGTGGCAGGGGTAAAATACAGGGAGCGAAAGACTATTTACAATTTGTACAGAAACCAGATGGCAGTTATAAGAGTCGAGGGGCATGAAAGGGAAGCAGTGGTTCGGAAGGAAGTGAGACAAGTTTGTAGCCCCTCCCCGATGGTATTCAATATGTATATTAAGCAAGCAGTAAAGGAAACAAAAGAAAAGTTCGGAGTAGGTATTAAAGTCCATGGAGAAGAAATAAAAACTTTGTGGTTCGCCGATGACATTGTAATTCTGTCAGAGACAGCAAAGGACTTGGAAGAGCTGTTGAACGGAATGGACAGTGTCTTGAAAGGAGGGTATAAGATGAACATCAACAAAAGCAAAACGAGGATAATGGAATCTATTCGAAGTAAGTCGGGTGATGCTGAGAGAATTAGATTAGGAAATGAGACACTTAAAGTAGGAAAGGAGTTTTGCTATTTGGGGAGCAAAATAACTGATGATGGTCGAAATAGAGAGGGTATAAAATGTAGACTGACAATGGCAAGGAAAGCGTTTCTGAAGAAGAAAAATTTCTTCACATCGAGTATTGATTTGTCAGGAAGTCGTTTCTGAAAGTATTTATATGGAGTGTAGCCATGTATGGAAGTGAAACATGGACGATAAATAGTTTGGACAAGAAGAGAATAGAAGCTTTCGAAATGTAGTGCTACCGAAGAATGCTGAAGATTAGATGGGTAGATCACATAACTAATGAGGAGGTACTGAGTAGATTTGGGAGAAGAGAAGTTTGTGGCACAACTTGACTAGAAGAAGGGATCGGTTGGTAGGACATGTTCTGAGGCATCAAGGGATCACAAATTTAGCATTGAAGTGCAGCGTGGAGGGTAAAAATCGTGGAGGGAGACCACGAGATGAATACACTAAGCAGATTCAGAAGGATGTAGGCTGCAGTAGGAACTTGGAATGAAGAAGCTTGCACAGGATAGAGTAGCATGGAGAGCTGCATCAAACCAGTCTCTCGGACTGAAGACCACATCAACAACAACAACAACAATACGTAATATGGATTCGGTAATCAGAAACAGTTAAGTGCGAAGGAATATTCCTTTTAACGCACATGTCCACAGTCCGGTACCATTATAGCACTAGAAACGATGTTGTGCTGACCAGCGTTCACATCGGATATGCCGTATTACTCCAAACGGAAGCAACGCTGTTTTAAGAAATGAATCGTCCACTTCAAGAGGAAGGTTATGAATTCCAACCGGTGTATACTCAAGCAAGACAGAGTAGCTTCGGCACAAGCGGCGCTGCAGCACAGGCGGAAGTTAACTACGACCTGCTCGCTCGAGGCGCAATGCGACACTATCTTCTCCCCCTAGACCACGAGCTGCGGAAATTTTTAATCACTGTTTGCTATGTCACTGATTCTCTTTATTTAAATGTGTTGCATAATTATTTCCTCGCGTTATTTCATTTTCTCTTGTTGCTGGGTTGTTGTAGTGGTTCTTAGCACGTGGTCTGATTTATTGCAGTTCTCAACGGCAGTCTATCTTGTAAAAGCTGTTCTGTGTCTTAAAGGCGATCAGTGATAGTCAATGCTGCAACCAGTTTGAAGTATAGTTCCCTACACGCAGTTGATCAGGAACTGAATGAAATTGTAGGTTAACGTGCGACACCCATTTGCAAAGATTCCGATACACAACTGGTAACAACACTGTTGATATATTTTATTTAATGCGGCACTTTAGCGTGACATTAACAATGTAATTATTTTACTTCACGCGATCTGCAGAAATATAGGCGAAATATCACGATAATTGCGTTTTATACTTCATAACCAGTTACGAGTTGTTGAGTTACACATAGTGCACAGACACCATGAAGAATAACTTTTCAGAAGAAAGATATTTTGTTACTGTTGACTGACATGGCACAGTTAACCTTGGTGCAGAAATCCTGCAGTTTTCATACTCATATAAAATGCTTTTGGCGAGTATCAGTGATATTCAGCAGTGACCTATGAACTTCCTATTACAGCATCAGCTCATGAATTTCGCTGACTTCTCGTGTACTTGTGAAAATAGTCTATACGTGTCGAGAGTTACCGTGGCGCGCAAGGACGTGTTCAGTGGAGCTGTGTTAAGAGTTTGGGGACAGGTTGTAGGGTCTGGAGGTGAGGGACGCTGACCTCGATGGTCTCGTGTGCAGTTATCTTCGGTGAGATCTAGTGGTGCATTTTGCGCGAAAAGCATTGCAGCAGATATTTTGGCTGGCCTCCATAACCGGTTTCCTGATTCCAGTAGCCCTCTACGAGAACGTTACGTACCACTTTATATGCATCTGAGACTCAAACATTTTCTGAGTGGTTTTCCGCTAGGTGACCACGTGGATTAGAGTATCCATTCGATTTTTTTCGCCAAAATTTTTATCTAGTCAAACGTACCTCATTCATAAAGAAAAGAGAGCAACCTCTCACTTGCAGACGAGATCCTTTGTCATGATGTTCGGTGAAAAGCTTTTCCACATGTATACCCCGCAGTCCACCTTGGAGTGCGTGGTGGAGGCTATTTTGTGTGCCGCTGTCACTTCCCACCTTTTCCGGTCCACTCACGAATGGTTCGCGGTTAGATTGATTGCCGATAAGTCTCCGATTGGACGCGAGTCGCTCTAATTTTATGTTCACGGTTCTTTTGCGGGATACACATACGAGAAAATAATACATTTCTTGCCTGTTCTAGGAACGTACGCTCTCTTTAACAGCAAGCCACACCGCGCTGGAGAATGGCTTTCTTGCATTGTCTGGCACGAGTTCGTTGATCGGCTCCTGACGCTTTTATTCGGTACAGTTGGGAGTCACATGTATTTCCAATTTGTTTCACATTTGACATTATCCCATGTGATTGTCCAGAACAACTAACATAAATAAATCGTGGGAGCAGATTTTCTTATTGTTTTCCACTGCTGATTTAGGTGACAGGCTGAATAATTTACTCATTTTCTTGGTAATATGACTTGTGTCCAACTATGCGTTTTCGTTCCCGGTTGTCGAGTGCCTCCAGTTCTCAGATCTTTATGAGCTAGTTAAATAATTTCGCCAACACGGGCGATTTTTCTGGATTTATGGCAACAACTCCTCACTATCCACTAACCTTTAAAAGATTGATTTAATGTTTTTGTGGGCTCCTCGTTATATTACATCCTTCCTCAGCAGTAAAGCGATGTGTATATTTCTTGTGATTTTGAGGTTCATTTGGTAATTTCGGCGATTTACAACCACGTGAAGCGTAATTTACTTGTGTGATTAGCCTGTGAACTCAGTCGATGCTTGTGGAAACAGTTAACAATGTATCAATGCTTCCACTTTTCTCTGAGCTGGTAGACAAACTAATAGAGAAATTATTATTATCATTATTATTATTACTGTTATTATTATTATTACAAATTTTTTCAAATGGCTCTGAGCAATATGGGACTTAACCGGCCGGTGTGGCCGAGCGTTTCTAGGCGCTTCAGTCTGGAACCGCGCGACCGCTACGGTCGCAGGTTCGAATCCTGCCTCGGGCATGGATGTGTGTGATGTCCTTAGGTTAGTTAAGTTTAAGTAGTTCTAAGTTATAGGGGCTGATGACGTCAGATGTTAAGTCCCATAGTGCTCAGAGCCATTTGAACCATTTAAACAAATGACCGCCTAACTTCGCCACGTCTGTTTCAGACCAATTCATTCTCCATGCTTTAATTTCCTCTTTCTTATTCTTTACGAATATGCAGTACAGATATAGTTCTAGTCGTCCAAGTATTGTTTCACAGTCTAAACGTGCGTAACTCTAAGTTGCCAGTGTTTACCCATTATTTCAGCGACCACTGGTACCCATGACGTATACCAGTCAGCTGATACGTTCCTCTTAGCTGAAAACTATAGAGACACCTGGTGGCGGTTGAGGGTAATTACAATTAATACGTCCATTTTCAACATTTTTACTATGACCATTCCTCCTTTTGTTTAAATATTAGACTGTTACAAAATCGGAATCTTTTGAAAGATTGCGGAACATAGAAAAGCCTACAGCTCTACAATTTGTAGCGAATTAAGGTTTAAAGTATTATCTGCACAGGTGTAAATAAAACAAACAAATAAAACACAGTTGACTCCAGTTAGATTCGAACGCTCGTCCTTTATGTTCGTAAACCACGAGGCTGTAAACTGAGCCATCGAAACAGATTCCAAACGTTCGTCGAGATAGTAATTCTACCGACGTGGAGTAATTATATTTCAATCGTGTCTATATGCTCGACTAATGATTTTCTAAAGAAATGATACGATGAGTTAAATTGCAATGAGTTTCGATAAATACTGTATCCTAACTATTATATTGCTTCTATTTGACGATATAAACACCAAGCTGAAGCTCCAAAAACCGCCTGAGTTGTGAACACTGGCTCTTCTGGACTTGGGCATTGGCAACGCTCTGTTCTCGGACTCTGAATTATTCGAGCCGTGTGATCTTTTTGTCTGTCATTGTACACTTCCTCGCAAGAAACGTGAAGCACCCAGCAGACATGGTCAGATGTCAATGTAACACACGGTTCCCTCCTTCGTCGCGAGGACCCACCTCAGTGTCGCCGTGGGCTCGCAAATGACGGTCGTCCACCTCTTGCTGGACTGACCACATTCAGCCGCTCTGCGGCGGACTTTTAACTTTCCTAACACCCTAACTTCGGTGTTGGGCGACAATACCTCAACAGCAGTTTTAGTTTTTTATTCGTGAGGGTAGGTTTTATCACTTGATGTAAGTTTTAGCCACGTCCTTTGTCCCTCTGTGTCCTCCACCCTAGTGCTTTTAGGGTGGAGGTTCCAATGTGTTGCAGAGTGGCTGGCTTCTCCTTTTTATTCTTACGGTCAGCCAGCCATGCTAATCTGCTTTCTTGTTTTTATCCCTTCTACCTATTTCTTGCGTCTCTCTATGGCTTTCTTGTCCAATTTTGTCCATTTTAGTGTTTGCTGCCCTTCCGTCGTTGTTGTGGTTCTTCCTTTCATTCCGTTTTGTGTTGTAAGTCTCGTTTGTTTTATTTTCACCCCAGTGGCACTGTTTTGTTCGGAACAAGGGACCGATGACCTCGTCATTCGGTCCCTACCCCCTTCCCCCCACCCCGCCTCCTCTTTTAAACCAACCAACCAACCAATTCTCTGTGACAGCTAGAATGGCCTACTGAGTGCGTTATTGTTGTTCGTGTTTAGTGTCGGTGCCAGGCTAGGTATTGTATGTAAGGGGCGTGAATAGCGCCAGAATTTGAATGATCACCGTGAACATCACAGAGATGTCTCGCACTCGTGTGAGACAGCGTTATCTGCATCGGTCATAAACTGAAAGGGAGGGACCTCATTGTGGGTCTCCACCTGGCCGACTGGTCGAATCACGCGACATGCAGGTTTGTGGGGCACTGGAATGGGACGGTGGCCCGGTGCTGGACTCCATGGGGGCGTGGGGGTAGACCTACTCGTCGTCAAGGTTCGAATCCATCACGTCTGACCACGTCGTTCCTAAGACATTCGCGTCTGCGCGTGCCACACGAGAACAAGTAATGGACTCCCAGCAACATTCTGTGTCACCATGCACCATTGGTGAGAGACCAGCAGCAGCAGACTGGGGAATTACCATCCCGCGCGTAAGCTGCCGTAAGCGAAAAGCAGGCACTGCCGTTGAATTCTGTCAATTTCTTTCAGTGACAATTTGGGGTTCTGCACTGCCACGGAAGACCATCGTCCGCGGGCATGGCGGCGACCTGGTGCGTTGTCCCGTTGTTCCAATGCTTGTGAGAGGCACAGCGGCGCTACTACTGGGGTCGTGGTATACAAAGACATCGAGTATAACTTCAGGTCAAGGCTGACAGTCACTGAGGGAACTCTGTTCAAAAGATAAAGATACTGAGGGAACTCTGGCGGCACAACAATACTTTACGGACTTCTTGCGTTCTCTTGCATTACCTCCCATTCGGCGGTATGATGGTCTCCTTTTTCAACAGGACAATGCTCGTCCACACATGGCACGTATGCCGTACGATGTCGAACTATTCTCCTCGCCTACGAGACTGCCAGATCTGTCCCCAATAGAGCAGGTGTTGGGCCAGTGTAAGGTTTGTGCTTTATTTCTAGTACTCAAGGAAAGTGACGTAAGCTCGGTTTTCATTCGATGTGTCATATGTCACATTCTATACTGGATATTTTTCAAACAGTAATTTTCGAGTATATGTTACGCCACAGAAGCTCTGAGTGCAAGACTGTGATGTTTGCTGGTAGCACTGTCGTTGCAGTAGGCGTTCTAAGAGCAGCTAGAGAGAGAGAGAGAGAGAGAGAGAGAGAGAGAGATTCGGATACTGGCAGTACTGAGAGTACGGGCGGAAACAGCTTGGAGAAGACAGACACAGAGATACAGAAAAGGATGAATTATCATTATGTAAAAATTAATTGGTCAAACGAGGAGGTAAAGCGCTGCTGCATTGCTTGCTTGCACGAATTGTAGTGTGTGTGAATAACGGATGGTTTTAGTGGCATCTCTCTTTATTGGTATAGGTTAGTTGGTTTGATTTTTCCGACGAGAGTTGGTAAAAGAGCGATAAAACCTACATCTTCTGAGTGCAAGCCATCTCTGTGGAAAGTTTACTATTTTCAGAAACTGAACTTGGCAGTGTATGATTTGTTACAAGTGATAACTTTTCTAAAGATGACTGTTGCAGTTAGATAATGACTTTTATTGTTGCGAATATTGTTTTTAAAGCTCTACTTTTCCTTCAATCATTTAACAACTTCATTTCCAGCAGCGTTTCCTCACAAACAAACTTTATTTTTTGGTTATGTGTGTCGCCACATTGCACGGAATGGAAGATAGGTCGACAGCGAGAAAGCAAAGCGTGATCAGTTCGGAAGAGTTGCACGTGCTTGCATTGCACTCCAAAACGTCTTCTCCCCTGTTTAGGCTGCTTGCTGCTGCTGTTGCACATACGATCATAGCTTCGAGCAGTACCAGGATTCTGTTCCACACGTAAGGCACATGAAACTTGTTAGGGCCAGTTTTGTATTAAGGTAAGATAGATCATTCACAGTTAGAGTTAGTTTCCTAAATTCATTGTCAAGTCAGTATAGCTAAAGTTCACACAACATTTCGTATGCAGGCAGTTTTATTTTCACAGTGCAGAGTTGCATGTGGATTATTCTGAGTGTAGAATCTGGCCAGTCTGACTACGTACTTAAATTTACACGAAAAATTTTCGTTCCTTATACAAAATTACCAGTCCAATTTTGAAAGAATGACTTTTTCATTCTGTTTTTTTTTTTTTTTTTTTGTGTTGGAATTGCAAGTCACGTATTGTGACGTCGCACATTGTATTGCAGAATAGAATTTCACAGAATTGCTAATTTCATTTATAGTTAACTTTTCGAATCACCTCGGCAGAGTTAATTAGAAATACATTTACAAAGCTAGTTTTGGCGACTTTTTTTTTTATCAGATAGCGATTCTGTAATTACACCACTTCTTACCCTGTACAGCGGTTCTTGGCGCTTCAGTTCGGAACCGCGCGACTGTTACGGTCGCAGGTTCGAATGCTGCCCCGGGAATGGATGTGTGTGATGTCCTTATGTTAGTTTAAGTAGTTCTAAGTTCTAGGGGACTGATGACCTCAGATGTTAAGTCCCATAGTGCTCAGAGCCATTTGAACCACTTTTTTACCCTGTACAGCAACGAGACGCAGTGTGATTCAGGAAAACAGCTGCAGTGTCCTCGAACCAAACTGCATAACTTAATACACCACTTGTGTTGTCAGGACACCGACACAGATGCACGAGCATAAGCGACAGCTGTTTTCCCCGTTCACGAAAATAAACCTCAGTAAAAAAGTTTGCCGGCTGCGGTGGTCTAGCAGTTATAGGCGCTCAGTCGGGAACCGCGTGACTGCTACGGTCGCAGGTTCAAATCCTGCCTCGGGCATGAATGTGTGTGATGTCCTTAGGTTAGTTAGGTTTAAGTAGATCTAAGTTCTGGGGGACTGATGATCTCAGATTTTAAGTCCCATAGTGCTCAGAGCCATTTGAATCATTTTTTTTTTTTAAAGTTACACCAGTTCGGAAGTCACCTCCATCCCAGCGCCAGTGTCCGGGTTGAGGACCAGACACAACCGTTGTGGGCCACACTGGCTCACGAGAGCTTCCAAAGCCGTATGACAGCCTTTCAGAACGAATTAGTGAATGAATACCGGCCAGAGAGAATACAACGTCATTTTCGTAACTGTGTTCATACCGCCAGGTTGTTTGTAGATTTGACTCGATTTTGTAACCCCTGGAATAAAGTCGCGTGCCTTCCCAGCCTGTGAGATTTCATTTCGTTTCGTTCTCCCCTTGTAGGGGGCTCGCTTTTTTTGTTGAAAATGGTTCAAATGGTTCTGAGCACTATGGGACTTAACTTTTGTGGTCATCAGTCCCCTAGAACTTAGAACTACTTAAACCTAACTAACCTAAGGACATCACACACATCCATGCCCGAGGCAGGATTCGAATCTGCGACCGTAGCAGTCGCGCGGCTCCGGACTGAGCGCCTAGAACCGCTAGACCACCGCGGCCGGCACTTTTTTTGTCATTCGGCATATAGGCATATGTCAGTTACACGTGAAGAGATCGTCATCAACGCATCTCATCAGCTCGTTGTTCCGGCGCCCTGCAGGCTCTCCAGCGTTCGCAGCGAGGGTGTACAGGAGCGGGGTTAGGGGCGAGGGGTGCCGCCACCCTGTGACGTCAGCGTACGGCACTTCACTCCCGTGGAGCCGCGTGCTGCTCGGCTTCACACTGATACGATGTGGTCTCGTCGCACCTGGGCCATTTTTTAGTTCTTTATTTTGAAACGAAAGCCATTTTCCCTTTGCAGTAGACACGCCAGCTCACTTTGGTAAGATTTTTCAGCAGTCAGGTAAGGATACCGTATTAAGATCCAGGGATGCGGCTTACCACCACAACTCACCGTTTTGTAATTTCGAAGTAGTATCTACAACAGATGGCAACCAGATTTGTCCTTAAGGGGGGTAGGACGTCAAACGGGCCGACTTGGAGCAGGAGAGGCACCGCAGGAAATATTAATTTCCACTGTCTATACTTTAACAAATAAATTCATAAATCTTTGTCAGCATGACCAGGAAGGATTCAGAATTCACACTCATAGCAGTGGAAGTTCGAAAACATAAACGAAGTAATTTTTTTTACCTGTGAAATTTCATCATCTTTTTCACTTACTAATGGCAGCATTTGTTGCTATAGGTACACTTTTCTTCATAAGTAAGAGATATGGTTCGATGAATTTTGCACAGCATACAAACCATACTTAAACGTGTATGTAACTCTAGAATTTTCCAAATCTATTAAAAACTGGCAAAAATTGAGGTAATCAACTACAAAATTTGTGTGTTTTCTAAAAATGAAGTTTAAAATACAACAGATCATTCGTTTTTTCACAAATTAAATAAACTGTAGAGTTTCTTACACCTGTAAGTATGGTATGTATGCTATGCAAAATTCATCGAAGAATCTCTCTAACTTATGAAAAAAAGTGTACCTATAGCAACAAATGCAGCCATTAGCAAGTTAAAAAATGATGAAATTTCACACGTAAAAAAATATTTTGTTATATTTTCTAACTTCCACTGCAATGAGTGTGAATGCTGAATCCTTCCTGGTGATGCTGACAAAGTCTTATGAATTTATTTCTAAAAGTATTTTACTGGAAATTAAAATGTCCTGTGATGCCTCTCCTTCTCCAAGTCGGCCCGTTTGACGTCCAACCCCCCTTAAAGGCGATATGCGTTACAAGTCTCGTCTTTGTTTAGGCAGTGGGTGTACGTAATATTCGATCTACGCTAATGAGAAACGCTCAACATAAAAATCCCAGCTGCGTGTGCCAAAGTTCGACCGCATAATTACTAAAATTTTGGAAGACAGGTTGCATTATTCAGGGTTCTATTTTTGAAAATATGGTATAAAATTCAGGGCGAAACTTGTTCAGAGTTTGAATGAACTTGCACTTTAAATAATCGAAGCAGACGAAATGAATTAAAATTTATGCTGCGGCCGGGACTCGAGCCCGGGTCTTCTCAGAGTCCCGGCCGCAGCACAAATTTTAATTCATTTCGTGTGCATCGATCATTAACGTAGATAATAAAAAGAGACTTAAATGTCTCAGGGAAATGTAAGATCTATTGCACTTTAAATTTTACAAAACGGGATAGGCTTTCAAAGCAAGGGATGAGGTACACTTTAGTAGGAATTTGTGAGTAGAAACTGTGGGTGTCGTCCTCATACGCCATACACAATACTGGCAATATTAACAGCTGAAATTTCATGCTACTGGTAAGTGTTATCGTTGCGGAAAGACAACAGAAAAAGATTTATGTACAACTGACTACCACCACATTTTCCATATGTAGAACGAAACACCAGACGCTGTGACAAAGGAAACACATACATCGAGCACCGCCAGTGTGGAAGTACTCAGTTGCACTGAAGTCACGAATTCAGCCCACACTGCACTCACGTGTCACACTGGCGGTTGGCCAACATCTGGTGACATCGCAGTCACATGACGAGCCCAGCTATTTTGCAGGATTACGATAGACGCAGAAGAAATGAATAAGAATTCCCTCTGCGGCCGGGACTCGAACGCGGGTCTTCTCGCTTACTAGGCAGAAATACTCACCGTTACACCACCGCAGCATTGGGGTAAACGGTGCTGCACGCACTAGAAAAGTCTAGTGCCCTCCCTAGCACAAACTTAAATTAATATCTTCAGCTTATTTTCCCCCTAAATCGACACTATTGCCAGGGCTCTCCATCACTGTAATGGCACCCCAGCGTTGGATGTAACGGCTAAGTCCCGGACCTCAGATGATCTTAAATGTCTCGCGGAAAATTTAATTACATATTGTGCAGGAAGCAATCTCGATCAGTCTATGCTCAGCGGCTCAATAAATATTAATAAAAATCAACCCACCCGTATATCAGGTACGTTTATTACGCGACAGCCAGCTACTTCTAAATGAACGTTCTAACGTGAGAGCAAAACTTAAGCCTTCGTAATTAATTCTCTCAAAGTGACAGAAATATTCTCGTGTAATGACTAAAAGATATCTAATTGCCACGCACAACAATCAAGGACACATTGTGGACCACGGCGAACACAACACGAGACGAGGTCCACCTCTTCGCACAAGCGCAGCCGTCAGTACGTGTAGAGCACGAGGCGCTGATTAGCCTCGTCACACAACAGCCAGCTTCAGTTCAGTCGTTTATTAGCCTGCATTCAGGGTTCTCAGATGCTGGTGCCGTGCACGACTTCGTACAGGAAAGGTCGGCTGCAGCCGGGCAGAAGCAGAAACGATGAGCGAACGAGTAAACAGAAGGTTTACTCAACTTGTATTGCTTCGAGCGCGTGAAGACGCATTGCAGGTAATGCGGCAAGAAATACACTACAACTCACACTGTGTGGACGAGGATGAGGGCCTCTGTACTGAAGCGCCGACGCCGGAGTCGGAGTCGGGGCGGCGACTGGACAGCGGCGCCCGTGGTGCAGGCCCAGTGCGGGCGTGGCCCAGAGCCCTCCGACAGGTCCTGCGCGGCCGCTGTCGGCATCTGGCGGAAACTTGCAGTTCTGTTCCCAGAGTCACGACGCCCCTGGGGTGGTATCGATACAGGTAGAGCACTGCTTCTCCAGGTTTCGTGTCCAGTGTCTTAACTACTGTTCCACCACGCACAGTAAATCGCGATTTGAGGCAGTGAGAAATAGGCTCAACAATGGCACCTATACAAAGTCCACATCGCCCGAAAGACGAATAGAATGTCTGCTTTAGTATTTTTCTGTGCATCTCGAAGAGCGGTTTAACTCATTAAAGTGACAGTATTTGGGATAGTCATTACAGCGTTAATATTGGTAAAGTGCCCCATTAACTTCACATAAGCTCTTATGAAAATATCAACAAATCTCACAAAAGTGGTCACTGACAATTCGAGAGGGAGTAGCATCGAACCGTAACTAATCCACCGTCCCTTTCATTACTTTTGCACTGGATACCTACACTATTTAACGCATTTGTCCATCCATCTTCCTATAGGGCACAATGTGAGATTTGTTTCTATACCATTACGCAGTACGTCTGTGTTCATAGGTCTCATTTTAATGGCAATCGATTTCGCTGTTACATTACACAACCCGGTCAATGTTCTGCCTCCGTTTACACCATTCTCTGTACCCTTGTAACCTCCACGTTCCTAGCCGGCCTACTGGATTGTGATATAACTGACCATAACTGACCGTGATCGCATGTGCCTACTAAAGTTTTGCAGTTAGTAAGGCTATCGTTACCGAACGAAAATAACCCCGATTATCCGAGGAGAGTGTACAACAGATTCTTCTGAGGAAAGACTCTAATCTAAACTTAAGCCTAACACTGATGATAATTTTCAAATGGGTGGAATATAGCGCAATCGCTCACGAACCGCCTAGGGGAAAAAGGGAACCACGTAATGTTTACTATAAAAATCACTGATAACACAAAGAACACACTGATTCCCTTAGAAAAAAAGTATAATTAAACGGTCGCCAGCTAGCTAGTGAAACGAACCTCCAGAATCTTGAGAAAGGTAACGGCAGAAAAATTTAAGCAAATAACCGCTGTTGTGGCAACACAATGTTGCCACTCGTTTTCACAGCAAAACAGTCCACGAGAAAATGAATGAATCACAAAGCACTGAGTTTGCAGTAGTAGTGCGGCAACAAGGACGTGGCCCCAAGGTACCGTTACCCGAGATGGCGGCCGTCACTCCGAGTACCGTTAAGCAAGATGGTGTCCGTGACGCAAGTACGTGACGTCATGTGACGTCAGCTGATGACGTGAGAACCCTTATCCAAGATAGCGGCTTTTTGAGGTAAGATAGCCCAACTGTGCTACCTCTACTAAAATAAGATAATGGCAGTAAAGAAAGGGCTACCTCCACTAACCTAAGTCAACTCTTCCTAGGAACTAGGCATAAGTCTTTCTTTAAACAATTAGAGGTAGTAACACCATCAAGTGAGTTCGCCATCCTCTTCAAAAACTGGATGTTAATTTTGCTCCAAGAGCTTACTCCTGCAGCTGAGGCGAGTTAGTATTGTGTTGCCTCCACTAGAGCCTGTTCATTCAATTCGAATATAATTTGTTTAAATTTATTATCTATATACAGCATCAGTGTCGTCTTACCGCCATGAGAGGCTTAGATATCGGTGTTTTAATAGCTGTATGACATGCACTGGACGCAAGTCTTTATTTAAACAAGTAGAGCCACTATCAAGATCAAATGTGTTTGCCATCCTCTTTGAAAATGTGCATGAATTTTGCTGAGAGGGGGGGGGGGGAAAGGGGGGGGGGTTAGTATGGTGTCGCCCGCACTAGACGCTGCTCATTCATGTAGGCAACAAAATGTGTTCACTACGCTTCTAAATACCTCGTTTCATCAACTTTTCAAGGCCATCCAACCACATTTTCTACACGTATGGAATTACGGATCTCATCTAGTTTATTACGCTGATACAAAATACTCAGCATGCCAGCCGTCTGGAGGGGAGGAAAATTGGTGTGAAGAAAGGAATCACCATGTTCTGGGCTGCTGGAGAGAGGAGGGAGTGTACTTTATTTATTTTTATGAACAACTTATTTAGCTACGGATTTCACCTAATTTATTTATCACGCTGATGCAGAACACTCACCCTAACGTGCAGTATACAGTTTACAGACCACGAAACTACTCCTAAATAATAATACATTACACTGATGTGCCGAGAAGCAAGCAACTCGTAAATTACGAAGCCGGTCAGTGGGTAGCACACTGGATGCGCATCCGGCAGGACGACGGTTCAATTCCGCGTTCGGTCCCATCCTGATTTAGGTTTCCTGTGATTTCCAAAAATCGCTCCAGGCAAATGCCACGATGGTTCCTAGGAAAGGACACGAGCGATTACCTCCCACGTCCTTCCCTAATTCGATGCGACCGATGACCTCACTGTCTGGTTGTTGTTGATGTTGTGGTATTCAGTCCTGAGACTGGTTTGATGCAGCTCTCCATGCTACTCTATCCTGTGCAAGCTTCTTCATCTCCCAGTACCTACTGCAGCCTACATTCATCTGAATCTGCTTAGTGTATGCATCTCTGGGTCTCCCTCTACGATTTTTAACCTCCACGCTGCCCTCCAATACTAAATTGGTGATCCCTTGATGCCTCAGAACATGTCCTACCAACCGATCCCTTCTTCTGGTCAAGTTGTGCCACAAACTCCTCTTCTCCCCAATCCTATTCAGTACCTCCTCATTAGCTATGTGATCTACCCATCTAATCTTCAGCATTCTTCTGTAGCACCACATTTCGAAAGCTTCTATTCTCTTCCTGTCCAAACTATTTATCGTCCATGTTTCACTTCCATACATGGCTACACTCCATACAAATACATTCAGAAAAGACTTCCTGACACTTAAATCTATACTCGATGTTAACAAATTTCTCTTCTTCAGAAACGCTTTCCTTGCCATTGCCAGTCTACATTTTATATCATCTCTACTTCGACCATCATCAGTTATTTTGCTCCCCAAATAGCAAAACTCCTTTACTACTTTAAGTGTCTCATTTCCCAATCAAATACGCTCCACATCCCCGACTTAATTCGACTACATTCCATTATCCTCGTTTTGTTTTTGTTGATGTTCATCTTATATCCTCCCTTCAAGAGACCATCCATTCCATTCAACTGCTTTTCCAAGTCCCTTGCTGTCTCTGACAGAATTACAATGTCACCGGCGAACCTCAAAGTTTTTATTTCTTCTCCATGGATTTTAATACCTACTCCGAATTCTTCTTTTGTTTCCTTTACTGCTTGCTCAATATACAGATTGAATAACATCGGGGAGAGGCTACAACCCTGTCTCACTCCCTTCCCAACCACTGCTTCCCTTTCATGCCCCTCAACTCTTATAATTCCCATCTGGTTTCTGTACAAATTGTAAATAGCCTTTCGCTCCCTGTATTTTACCCCTGCCACCTTTAGAATTTGAAAGAGAGTATTCCAGTCAACATTGTCAAAAGCTTTCTCTAAGTCTACAAATGCTAGAAACATAGGTTTGCCTTTCCTTAATCTTTCTTCTAAGATAAGTCGTAGGGTCAGTATTGCCTCACGTGTTCCAGTATTTCTACGGAATCCAAACTGATCTTCCCCGAGGTCCGCTTCTACTAGTTTTTCCATTCGTCTGTAAAGAATTCGTGTTAGTATTTTGCAGCTGTGGCTTATTAAACTGATTGTTCGGTAATGCTCACATCTGTCAACACCTGCTTTCTTTGGGATTGGAATTATTATATTCTTCTTGAAGTCTGAGGGTATTTCGCCTGTTTCATACATCTTGCTCACCAGATGGTAGAGTTTTGTCAGGACTGGCTCTCCCAAGGCCGTCAGTAGTTCCAATGGAATGTTGTCTACTCCGGGGGCCTTGTTTCGACTCAGGTCTTTCAGTGCTCTGTCAAACTCTTCACGCAGTATCGTATCTCCCATTTCATCTTCATCTACGTCCTCTTCCATTTCCATAATATTGTCCTCAAGTACATCGCCCTTGTATAGACCCTCTATATACTCCTTCCACCTTTCTGCTTTCCCTTCTTTGCTTAGAACTGGGTTTCCATCTGAGCTATTGATGTTCATACAAGTGGTTCTCTTATCTACAAAGGTCTCTTTAATTTTCCTGTAGGCAGTATCTATCTTACCCCTAGTGAGATAAGCCTCTACATTCTTACATTTTTCCTCTAGCCATCCCTGCTTAGCCATTTTGCACTTCCTGTCGATCTCATTTTTGAGACGTTTGTATTCCTTTTTGCCTGCTTCATTTACTGCATTTTTATATTTTCTCCTTTCATCAATTAAATTCAATAATTCTTCTGTTACCCAAGGATTTCTACTAGCCCTCGTCTTTTTACCTACTTGATCCTCTGCTGCCTATACTACTTCATCCCTCAAAGCTACCCATTCTTCTTCTACTGTATTTATTTCCCGCATTCCTGTCAATTGTTCCCTTATGCGCTCCCTGAAACTCTGTACAACCTCTGGTTCTTTCAGTTTATCCAGTTCCCATGTCCTTCAAATTCACACCTTTTTGCAGTTTCTTCAGTTTTAATCTACAAGTCATAATCAATAGATTGTGGTCGGAGTCCACATCTGCCCCTGGAAATGTCTTACAATTTTAAACCTGGTTCCTAAATCTCTGTCTTACCATTATATAATCTTGCTGATACCTTTTAGTATCTCCAGGGTTCTTCCATGTATACAACCTTCTATCATGATTCTTAAACCAAGTGTTAGCTACGATTAAGTTGAGCTCTGTGCAAAATTCTACCAGGCGGCTTCCTCTTTCATTTCTTAGCCCCAATCCATATTCACCTACTACGTTTCCTTCTCTCCCTTTTCCTACACTCGAATTCCAGTCACCCATGACTATTAAATTTTCGTCTCCCTTCACTATCTTAATAATTTTTTTTATTTCATCATTCATGTCTTCAATTTCTTCGTCATCTGCAGAGCTAGTTGGCATATAATCTTGTACTACTGTAGTAGGTGTGGGCTTCGTATCTATCTTGGCCACAATAATGCGTTCACTAAGCTGTTTGTAGTAGCTTACCCACGTTCCTATTTTCCTATTCATTATTAAACCTACTCGTGCATTACCCCTATTTGACTTTGTGTTTATAACCCTGTAGTCACCTGACCAGAAGTCTTGTTTCTCCTGCCGCCGAACTTCACTAATTCCCACTATATCTAACTTTAACCTATCCATTTCCCTTTTCAAATTTTCTAACCTACCTGCCCTATTAAGGGACCTGACATTCCACACTCCGATCCATAGAACGCCAGTTTTCTTTCTCCTGATAACGACATCCTCTTGAGTAGTCTCCGCCCGGAGATCCGAATGGGGGACTATTTTACCTCCAGAATATTTTACCCAAGAGGACGCCATCATCATTTAATCATACAGTAAAGCAGCATGCCCTCGGGAAAAATTACGGCCGTAGTTTCCCCTTGCTTTCAGCCGTTCGCAGTACCAGCACAGCAAGACCGTTTTGGTTATTGTTACAAGGCCAGATCAGTCAATCATCCAGACTGTTGCCCTTGCAACTACTGAAAAGGCTGCTGCCCCTCTTCAGGAACCTCACGTTTGTCTGGCCTCTCAACAGATACCCCTCCGTTGTGGTTGTACCTACGGTACGGCTATCTGTATCGATGACGCACAAGCCTCCCCACCAACGGCAAGGTCCGTGGTTCATGGGGGGGCGCTGTCTGGTATCATCCGTCAAACAACCCAAATCCCAAATTACCGAAATAATCCAGTAAATACCATTCAGACGTGCAATGTACTCGTAGATGACAAAAATAAAACATGCAAGCCCGCTTACAACGCTTAATCACCAGAAAATAATTCAATGCACAACACTCTCTGCAAGTAAAAAGCCCAACTTATCAACCACTCGAACCCTGATTCTACTGCATTGAAAGCCTAAGTGCACACACGCCCTCTAACGCATGGAAACTCTCCAATAACGGGAGGAAAGGTTGGCTTATTGTACTTCATTTATTTTGCTCTGAAGACTGACCCAAATATCCATCCTAATTACATAACTGATCACGAAGATCGGTCCTAATTACGCAACTATATGCATAACACTGAACAAGAACAGTAATAAACCTGCAAACAGTGACAACTCATATTATCCTGTTCGGGAAAAAAATTATACCACTCCAAAGCAGCGACAGTAACACTTAAACCCTACCCTACATCTACAAGCTAGGGCAAAAACTTTCAACACACTATATCCTGCTGTTCGACAGAGATGAGTTTAAAAAAGTCTGTTAGCTCCAAGCATATACCATCTATCCCTGTTTGACGTCAGAGTTCACTACACACGTCTATTAAAAAATCACCCTAACTGAAGACAGTGGTGTATTTCGGATACTTCGCTCATGGTCGAATGTCATTCACTTGCAAGTATAGCGAACAAATATGTATGTGTTCGATTTGGTAGGATGATTATGTCAATGCGTGGGCTGTGGTGGGAATGATTCAAGTCTCGCGCTAACGGCAGGTGGCTATCCATATGGAGAGGGCTGTAGCAATGCGGAAATATATTTGACTTAAACGTGTAGTCGTCTAGACGACCGAATAGCGAACTAATACTAATACTAATACTACTAATACTACTACTAATACTAATACTAACAATAGTATGTGTTGGACAGCTTTCGTGATCAAGTGGAAATATGACAAGACTGAATATGGATGTGTGTTTGCACTGGGTCATTTATTATTCCGTTATCATGTAAATAGTTTGGTCGAGTGCTTCTTCGCATTTGACATTTTATTTTGGTGAGAGGAGGACGATTGTGATGTGTGCATCTAGCAGGGGGAAGGTACGTATGACGGTTGTCTAGATATGAGAAAGACGTTATTTGACTTGGCGTGATTTGGAACTTGCTAAATGACAGAAATCTTTCTTCGTGAGTGGAAATATCAGTTTAGACGTAAATCTGTTTGCAGAGGTGATAAGTTTCTAAGTCGAAGGCGAAAAACTATATAGATTTTTGCTCATAAAACTGGACATTGACTATTTTCGTGAAAAATAGGACATTTATTGTGGTCAGAAATGTTTTGCTTTATTATAAGAGCGAAGTTGATGTTAAATCGTTAACAATCGAATGCTGAATGGTAGCTCTCGTCCATTCCTGCTCGAGTATACTACGTGACGTGAAACAAAGTCTGGGACCGCGAGGCGCTCTGGGGCTGTGAATGCGGTGCTTCGTAGCCATTAGGTCAGTGCACTTTTAGAGGAACAGGATGCATTTGGAGGGAAAGTGGGACTTTCGCGGCGAGCCGTTTTGGCGAGGCAGGCACCGTGAGACTGTTGGCGTAGTAACGCGATCTCATAGTTTGTGATTGTATGTGGATGAGAAGGTAGCCTTTTAAGACGAAGATCTCGCACTAGCTTCGGTTAGGGTAATTTTTTAATAGGCATGTGTAGTGAACTCTGACGTCAAACAGGGATAGATGATATATGCTTGGAGCTAATAGACTGTTTTTAAACTAATGTCTGTCGAACAGCAGGATCTAGTGAGTTGAACGTTTTTCCCCTAGCTTGTAGGTGTAGGGTAGAGTTTGTGTGTTACTGTCGCTGGTTTCGAGTGGTACAATATTTTTCCCGAACACGATAACACGAGTTGTCAGTATTTGCGGGTTTATTGCTGTTCTTGTTCAGTGTTATCCATATACTTGTGTAATTAAAGCAGGATAAGGTGAGTTGTATAGTTAATTTTAACCATTTTAAGCCGTCCTTCTGCAGCGCTATGCATATAGTTGCGTAATTCTGATTAATTACGTAATTAGGATGGATATTTGGGTCAGTTTCCCGAGCAAAATAATTCAAGAACAATAACTTAAAAATGGTTCAAATGGCTCTGAGCACTATGCGACTTAACTTCTGAGGTCATCAGTCGCCTAGAACTTAGAACTAATTAAACCTAACTAACTTAAGGACATCACACACATCCATGCCCGAGGCAGGATCGAACCTGCGATCATAGGGGTCGCTCGGCTCCAGAGTGTATACAATAACTTAGCTTATCTCTCCTGCAATTGGAGGGGCGTGTGTGCACTTTGGCTTTCTGTTGTGTCACCCCCAGACAACACACTTGCTAGGTGGTAGCCTTTAAATCGGCCGCGGTCCGTTAATATACGTCGGACCCGAGTGTCGCCACTATCAGTGATTGCAGACCGAGCGCCGCCACACGGCAGGTGGGTCGGCTCTGAGCACTATGCGACTTAACTTCTGAGGTCATCAGACGCCTATAACTTAGAACGAATTAAACCTAACTAATCTAAGGACATCACACACATCCATGCCCGAGGCAGAATTCGAACCTGTGACCGTATCGGTCGCTCGGTTCCAGACTGAAGCGCCTAGAACCGCTAGGCCACTCCGGCCGGCCCACACGGCAGGTCTAGAGAGACATCCTAGCACTCGCCCCAGTTCTACAACCGACTTTGCTAGCGATGGTTCACTGACAAAATACGCTCTCATTTGCCGAGACGATAGTTAGCATAGCCTTCAGCTACGTCATTTGCTACGACCTAGCAAGGCGCCATTACCAGTTACTATTGATACTCTAATAATGTACCGTCAAGACCGACGTTCTTCATTAACGGATTAAAGTTAAGTATTCCACCAGTTACGTCCGTTTTTTCTAAATTCTAATTTCCATGTCCTGTTCTAGACCCCACACCAGCCTGCGTGAGCAAAACGCGTGCCTTTCGGCTTCCTCTTGTAACCCGGTGTTGGCTCTCCTGCCAACCCACAACACTTTCAATGCAGTAGAATCAGGGTTCGAGTGGTTGATAAGTTGGGCTTTTTACTTGCAGCGAGTGTTGTGCATTGAATTGTTTTCGGGCGGTTAAGCGTTGTAAGCGTGTTTGCGTGCATTATTTTGGTTAGCTACGCGTAGATTGCACGTCTGCATGGTATGTACTGGATTATTTCGGTAATTTAAGAGTTGGGTTGTTAGAGAGAGGAGACCAGACTGCGAGGTCATCGGTCTCATCGAATAAGGAAGGACACAGAAGGAAATCGGCCGTGCCCTTTCCAATGAACCATCCTGGCATTTGCCTGAAGCAATTTAAGGAAATCACAGAAAACCTAAATCAGGATCGGGCCGAACGCGGGACTGGACCGTTGTCCTCCCGAATGCGCGTCCAGTGTGTTAGCCACTGCGCGACTTCGTAATTTACGAGTTGTTTGCGTCACATCAGTGCAATGTATTATTATTTACAAGTAGTTTAGTGGTCTGTAAACTGTATATTGCACATTAGGGTGAGTGTTTTGCATCAGCGTGATAAATATATTAGGTGAAATCCGTAGCTAAATAAGTTGTTCAAAAAAATAAATAAAGTACACTCCCTCCTCTCTCCAGCAGCCCAGAACAGGGTGATTCCTTTTTTCACACCAATTTTCCTCCCCTCCAGACGGCTGGCATGGTGAGTATTTTGTATCAACGTAATAAACTAGGTGAGATCCGTAATTCCATATGTGTAGAAAATGTGGTTGGATGACCTTGAAAAGTTGTTGAAACGAGGTATTTAGAAGCGTAGTGAACACATTTTGCTGCATATATGAACGAGCAGTCTCTAGTGCGGGCGACACCATACTAACGCCCCCCTCCTCCTCTGCAAAATTCATGCACATTTTCCAAGAGGATGGCAAACACATTTGATCTTGATAGTGGCTCTAACTGTTTAAATAAAGACTTAGGTCCAGTGCATGTAATACAGCTATTCAAACACCGACATCTAAGCCTCTTATGGCGTTAACACAACGCTGATGCTGTTGGTAGATAATAAATTTAAACAAATTTAAAGAAATTTATACGAATTTAAAGAAATTTATACAAATTTATAGAGATTATAATCCAACTGAATGGAAAACACGATACTAACTCCCATCAGCTGTTAGAGCAAATTTCGTGAACGGAGTTGGTGGTGGTAGTGGTCTAATCGTTTAAATAAAGATTTATGTCTAGTGCATATAATACAGTTATCGATAGCTCAGCCCATTCTGGAGGTAACATGAAATTAATGCTGTAGATAGGTAATAAATTTATAAAAATTTGAACAAATTATATTCGAATTGAAAGGAAACACCATACTAACTCTCATCAGCTGCAAGAATAAACTGTTAGAGCAAATTTCGTGAACACTCTCAAACACGGTGGTGAACACATTTGATGGTTATAGTGGTTTTAATTGTTTAAATAAGGACTTATGTCCAGTGGAAGTAATAGAGCTATCGATATCTTAGCCTCTTATGACGGTAACACGACACTAATGCTGTAGGTAGATAATAAATTGAAACAAAGTATTTCCGAATTGAATGAGCAGGATCTAGTGGAGGCAACACTATACTAACTCCCATGATTTGCGGGAGTAAGTTCTCAGAGGTAGTACCACAATCCTCTTGGAAAATGCACGTTTATTTCGCTCTAACTGCTTAAGTAAGGACTTATGTGTAGAGCAGAATTATTTCATGTAACATACCGACAACCTATATCTCAGCCTCTTGTGGTGCTAACATGACACTAATGCTGTAGGTAGATAATAAATTTAAACAAATTTAATCAAATTTAAACTTATCTCAACAAATTTAAGCAAATTTAAACAAATTTATAAGAATTATATTCGAATTGAAGGGAATACCATACTAACTGGCCTCAGCTGCAGGAGTAAGCTCTTAGAGGAAAAGTCGTGAACATTTTACAAGAGGATGGCGAAAACACTTGATGGTGTTTCAACCTCTAATTGTTTAAATAAACACTTATACCTAGTTCCTAAGAAGAGTTGACTCCGGTTAGTGGAAGTAGCCCATTCTTTCCCCCAATTTTTTTACGTTAGTAGAGGTAGCGCAATTGAGCTATCTTCCCTCCAAAATTCAAACTTGCTGTCAGGGGGGCGTTTTACTTTCTTAGGTTAGTAGAGGTAGCACAAATCTGCTATCTTCCCTCCAAAAGCCGCCATCTTGTATAACGGTACTCGACTTCCGTCACGGCCGCCGTCTTGGATAACGGTACTTGGGGTGACGCCCGCCGTCTTGGATAACGGTACTTTGCGGCCACGTCCTTGTTGCCCCACTACTTGCAGTTACTCATTCTGAAACACTAAATTTTGAAGGGAACGTTAAATGTAATTACTGGTTAAGTAAAAGTTTGTTATACAAAAAAAAAGAGAAGAAAAAAATCTGTGAGTAACCTCAGGGTAACTTAATGCAAAATTTAGAAAACGGCAAGCAATTTATTTTTGATTATTGAAAGATTGAACTGAATTACCTTTAAGCCAATGAGCAATCGGTTTCACTTTTCAAATAATAACAATTAAATAAATATCAAGCCAGCAGAAGTCACTCACTAAGGTTAATACAGAATAAATGAAATTGCTCTCTCTTAATTTATATTGTATCTGTAGTTATTAGTTTTGCCAGCAAAATTTACTTTACTGTAAGTAGTCTCTGTTAAGCAATACGAGAATGAAGAGTTACTGACAAGGGAACCTCCCAATCGCAACTCCCTCAGATTTAATTACAAGTTGGCACAGTGGATAGGCCTTGAAAAACTGAACACAGATCAATCGAGAAAACAGGAAGAAGTTGTGTGGAACTATGAGAAAGAAAGGAAAATATACAAACTGAGTAGTCCACGCGTAAACTCTAAAGCGCCGTGGTCTCGTGGTTAGCGTGAGCAGCTGCGAAACGAAAGGTCTTTGGTTCAAGCCTCCCTCGAGTGCAAATTTTTTATTTTCAGACTATTATCAAAGTTAAGGCACTCAAACATAATCAACTTCGCTCTCCAAAGTTCCAGGACATGTTCAGATTTGCTTGGACACATGCAGGATTTGACGGTCTACACACGGAAAAATTTGAAAACAAAAAACATATGTTTTGACAGAGCACAGGGAAAACTGTGCGACTGTGAAACTGTTGCATTCATTTGTTGCAGTTCATGTGACAAACTCTTACGTTTTCATTACTTTCTTGGGAGTGATTGTCACATCCACAAGAAAACCTAAATCGGCAAGGTAGAAGAATTTTTTTACCCATTCGCCAAGTGTACAAATTAGATGGGTCGACAACATATTCCTGTCAGGTGACGCACATGCCGTCACCAGTGTCGTATAGAATATATCTGACGTGTTGTCCTGTGGAGGAATCGGTTGACCTATGACCTTGCGAGCAAATGTTTTCGGTGCCCATTGGAGAGGCACGTCATTTCGTCTACTAATCGCACGGTTTTGCGGTGCGGTGGCAAAACACAGACACTAAACTTATTACAGTGAACAGAGACGTCAATGAACGAACGGGCGGATCACAACTTTGCGAGAATAAAGAGTAAAATCTTCACTCGAGGGAAGACTTAACCAAGGACCTCTCACGCTAACCACGGGACCACGGCGCTCCTGGGCTCACAATATCCTAATGTTGCTTATGTTACTCGTGGACTACTCAGTTCGTATATTTAGCTTATTTTTTTCGTAGTTCCACACAACTTCTTCCTGTTTTCTCGATTGATCTGTGTCCAGTTTTTCAAGGCCTATCCACTGTGCTAACTTATAACAAAATCTGAGGGGGGTGCGATTGGGAGGTTCCCTTGTGAGGCAGAAAATGTAGACTGAAACTGGTCAGTACGAAATACACGAAACTAGCAGTAAATATTTAACCAGTTTTCATATTCTTATGACACTCGATGATTGCATTGAATGGAAAGGGACCCCGCATGGTAATAATGTCTGAAGACAATACAACACAGATGCCTTAGAAATTTTAACTTTTGCAAGTTATTATTCAAGTTATTCATACTCTGTGAATGAAATGTTGCTGGGTGAAGATTTTACATTACAATGTTTGTCAGTTAACAGTGTTACGATATTGTAGCTGTGCTAACGACAAGAATGTAGCCGACGACAATGCTGAGCTGCCGTTGTCCATTATAATTATCCGGGCTGTTAAGCCGTGGTCGGTTGATGAATTCTGAGGTGATTCCCAACGTTTCGTCTCCGACTGCGGGAGACATCTTCAAGGGGGTCCGTAGCTTGATGGAAGGTCCTACACACACACTGGCTCGCTACTGACTGCCGCTAAATTCCGTGTCCGCGCGCCCAAGCGCCGCGGCGTGACGTCACGTGTTTTGAAAACGTCAGTGCAACTGGCCGCTGTCCGTCGCCGTCGATCGCCGTTGCCATCACCCAGTAGTGGACGAGTGGTACACATCTTCTTTAACACCGGCATCCATATACCGTTTAATTTGACGCCCTCCTCCTTTCGGTTGAAATTATTTGGGTGTTTAGCGATTTCGATTGCCTCCCTGTAGAGCCTTTCGTAGTATCCGCTCGTGGCCGCTAGTACTTGCGTCTCCTCGAAACGAATATTGTGGTTCCCTGGCTGGAAAGCATGCTCCGTAACAGCTGATCGTTCCGTTTCTCCTCTTCTACAATTTCCCTTGTGCTCTTCCAAACGTTTAGAAACAGTTCTTTTGGTGGTACCCACATAAACATCACCACAGCTGCATGGGATCCTATACACTCCAGATTTTTCCAATGGTTTGCGAGCGTCCTTGGCAGGCCTAAGGTATTCCTGTATCTTCCTGCTGGGCTTGTAAATTACGGTAATATTCCGCCTCGTCAAGATCCTCTCTATTCTTTCCGTTACATTTTTAACAAACGGCAGGGAATCACCTCAGAATTCATCAACCGACCACGGCATAACAAAATGGTTCAAATGGTTCTGAGCACTATGGGACTTAACATCTATGGTCATCAGTCCCCTAGAACTTAGAACTACTTAAGCCTAACTAACCTAAGGACAACACACAACACCCAGCCATCACGAGGCAGAGAAAATCCCTGACCCCCACGGCATAACAGCCCGGATAATTATAATGGACATGATATCTCCGGCCGTGAAAGTTTACATTTTAGTATCAGACGCCTCTACGGGGAGGAGATGTCAAGAGAAGTGCGACGCCTGGAAGGACTCCAGAAGAAGAGAGTGCAGATTTGTGTTCCCTCACATTCCTGTCTCGTTGCAGAGCCGTCGGCGTTATACCGAAGTTTCTGAAGATAAAGCGACTGTTCTATTCGGGAAAGGCACAATGCATTTTCAAACGGACTGAGGAGGCCTTACTGCGAGAGCGCATTCAGCAGACCCGACGGGACTTGGCAAGCACAAACTGCAAGTTAATGTCTCTCCATATTACGATCAGTAATAGACTGTGCAGCGGTGACTGGGATAAAATTGATAGACTACTGCATGATACTATGGGGAAGCGTATGTTGACGACGTCTAGTAGACAGAAGAAGAAGTTTGATAATCTGCTACCTAATCAGACTGTTCGGCATTTAGACGTTTGCCGGACCGTTATCAATTTGTCCAAACGTTCGTTATCTGACGATGAGACATCTGTGCTTGCCAAGGGAGGAAATTTTGCTGTTAGTCCGCGTTTTGTGCCCACGGAAGAAGTTATAGCCAATGTAGAAGCAGGAATTCGCAGTGTAGATTCTGTAACAGCTGAAGAAATCCGTATAGAAACAGTGAGAATATTAGCCAATGCAAAACCGCCGAAAAGTAGTATAACTATGGGTGAGAGAAGAGCTTTAAAACTCCTGAATGACGACGATAGTATTTTGGTTCTCCCAGCTGACAAAGGAAGCGCAACGGTGGTTATAGATGTGGCCGACTATCAGAGAAAAATTACAGATCTACTGGATCCGCAAGCATACAGGAAGCTGAATAAGGACCCCACTAACAACGTTCTCAGAACTGTGTTGCGGTTAATAAAAAAGTCCTCCATTGAAGAGAGTGTACAGAAAGGTCTCTGCAGTTCGGTTGCGCTACCACCGAGGCTTTATGGATTGCCCAAAATTCATAAAGAAAATTTTCCGTTAAGACCAATACTAAGTGCCATTGGTTCGCCCACCTACTCGTTAGCCAAGTTTTTGACTACGCTGTTAAAACCACATGTGGGCCGTTCGGACTCGTATATAAAGAATTCGACACATTTCATCAGCTGATTGAATGGCATAGTGGTCCAGCCGGAGGACATATTGGTCAGCTTCGATGTGGTATCGCTGTTTACCATGGTTCCACTTAATGATGTATTGGAACAGCTGGATCGAATTTTTCCTGCCGATATTTTAGAGCTGTTTAAGTGTTGTTTGACGACCCCATACTTCAAGTGGAATGAACGGTTTTATGAGCAAACGGATGGCGTGGCTATGGAAAGCCCCCTAAGTCCCGTAATTGCTAACTTCTTTATGGAGAAATTCGAAGAACAGGCCTTAGGTACTGCCAGCAAGAAACCAAATGTATGGTTCCGATACGTGGATGACACTTTTGTGTTGTGGAGATATGGTAGTGAGGAACTAAGCCGGTTCCACGAACATCTGAACAGTATAAACTCAAGAATTCAGTTTACTATGGAGAAGGAGGTAGACGGCAAACTACATTTCCTCGATGTGCTTGTGTTTAGAAACGAAAATGGTAGTTTGGGCCGCTCAGTGTACCGCAAACCCACGCTCACGGACCGTTATTTGCACCGGGATTCGAACCACCACCCACAACAGAAGCGGGGTGTTATCAAGACGTTAGCGGACTGAGCTAGAGATATTTGTGAACCTGAGTTGCTCGACGCTGAGATGGAACATCTCCACAATGCACTAACGAACAACGGATATTCGTCCACCGAAATAAAACGTGCGTTGAGGCAGTCACGCAGAAATCATACTGATGTACAGGCTACTGCAAAATCTAAGTTTTTCCTGCCGTTTGTTAAAAATGTAACGGAAAGAATAGGGAGGATCTTGGCGAAGCGGAATATTACCGTAATTTACAAGCCCAGCAGGAAGATACAGGAATACCTTAGGTCTGCCAAGGACGCTCGCAAACCATTGGAAAAATCTGGAGTGTATAGGATCCCATGCAGCTGTGGTGATGTTTATGGTGGGTACCACCAAAAGAACTGTTTCTAAACGTTTGGAAGAGCACAAGGGAAATTGTAGAAGAGGAGAAACGGAACGATCAGCTGTTGCGGAGCATGCTTTCCAGCCAGGGAACCACAATATTCGTTTCGAGGAGACGCAAGTACTAGCGGCCACGAGCGGATACTACGAAAGGCTCTACAGGGAGGCAATCGAAATCGCTAAACACCCAAATAATTTCAACCGAAAGGAGGAGAGCGTCAAATTAAACGGTATATGGATGCCGGTGTTAAAGAAGATGTGTATCACACGTCCACTACTGGGTGATGGTAACGGCGATCGACGGCGACGGACAGCGGCCAATTGCACTGACGTTTTCAAAACACGGACGTCACGCAGGGGCGCGGGTGCGCGCGGACACGGAATTTAGCGGCAGTCAGTAGCGAGCCAGTGTGTGTGTAGGACCTTCCATGAAGCTACGTACCCCCTTGAAGATGTCTCCCGCAGTCGGAGACGAAACGTTGGGAATCACCTCAGAATTCATCAACCGACCACGGCATAACAGCCCGGATAATTATAATGGACATGATATTTCCGGCCGTGAAAGTTTACATTTTAGTATGAGCTGCCGTTTTTGTTGCTGCTGCTTGATGAGAGGAACCCCGAGCCGTCTCCAGAGCCACGCATAAATATGGGACAGGCAACAGTTGAAACTGCAGCTTCCTCCGCCTGTCCACTCCTGCCGGGCTCTCAATAATCATAGGTTAACGAGTCCGGGATATCTATACTGGCGCGAGTATAGGTGCACACCGGGTCCGCCGGAGCGCCCAACAAACACTTCCGCACACTTTCACGACACAAGCTGCTCTGCCTCCCATCTGCACGCAACGCGACAGAGACTCTCCATACGCAAAGATAAACATCGGCACAACTATTATCATTTCGTCGTTGCTATTGATACATTTCAGTAAAGTTCCCTGGGCTATTACCCAGCAATTTACAATATTTCTATTATAATTACAATCAATTATATACAGTCAAATTTGTATTTAATACGTAATCGAAGTACTAATGTATTTAGTTTCTGTAGTACAGCGTATACCTTCAGAATCAAGAGTATAGTCGTGATGGCTGGGTGTTGTGTGCTGTTCTTAGGTTAGTTAGGTTTAAGTAGTTCTAAGTTCTAGGGGACTTATGACCACAGCAGTTGAGTCCCATAGTGCTCAGAGCCATTTTTTTCAAGAGTATAGTGCAAGTTATCGACGAAAATTAAACGGCGAAAATTTTGAATGTTGCAGGAGGTACTTCGTGTGCATTTTCAGTGTTATACCCTGTATGAGATGTGTGTATAATGATTATTAGCCGGTACACGCATGGTCACATGGTGCCGTAGACATGCAAGAAGATGGAGTAACACCGAAATCCATTGCAAATAAATTAAGACAGCTGAAGGTGGTATTCCGATACCTAAGGAACCACATTTAGGCGTCAACTGCTAGATGTCTCACGCGGACATCTGAAGGAGTATTTCATATATATATATTTGAGGGAATCCCATCATTCCCAGAGTGACAGGTAGGTATGGCAACTCGCCAGACAATGATGTGACCGCCCAACATTCACCAAGCTTTTCTATGTACAGAAAGGACCTCCACTTGCTTTGCCTGTAAGTTAGGAGGATAATTCCCCGTGGATGATACTGAGGCGAAGAAGATTTACTACTCATCAGGACACAGTGGTTGCGAATGCTGAGAGATATCGTTAAACCAACCATTAACCGGGAAAGGAATCCTTTAACATTGAAAATTTTTTTGGGTAATACGTCTTTTTTTTAGTGTGTGGCAAAGGCATTGCCCAACCGTAAGGGAAGCTGCTAAGAAGTAATGCAGCTGACTGCTTGTAGAATCCTATCTGGCTTATCAAATGTAAAGAAACGACCACTGTGAATAAAGTGCTCGGAATACAGCTGCATCCAGTAACTGACCTCTGCTGATATTGCGTCCGAGCCGTTTTTGTAACCGTAATATTCTTCACTGATGTCAGCTTCTTCCGAATTGCAGTTATTATATTTTTTAATGATGTCAGAGTCTGTGTTACTCGATACATATATCTCGCTTACCTAGTGGAATGGTGGTACGAAGGTAAGTTCACCCAAGGTTTTCAACAATTCTGAAGAAATTTCGTCTACTACAGCTGCCTTTTTTTGATTTATGTCTTTCAGTACTCTTCAGCAGCTGCTGTTGTTATAACGCCAAAAAACTGAGACTGAAAACTATTCACGTGACGATCAATACTACCTCTGAAATGGGTAGTTTCACGCTCGAGAAGTTGTCAGATACTGTCCTACGCCTTCTATTGTTCATCAGCGGGGCAACCTCATGGCCGTCTGCACGTTCCCCTGACGCTGCGGCATCCCGTCACACCGGTAAGCTCTGCGGACTGCAAAAAAGGTATTTGGTTGGTGCATAAGTTCAAACATATCATAGACTTTTGTCTTCAATAATACATTCTCCTTCTTTGTTTACAACAGTCTGCCAACGCTGGTGTACGTTTTCTATTCCGCGACTGTGGAAATCACGTGATTTTTAGGAGAAGAACTCGTCTAGCCATGTTCATAGAGCATTTTCATTGCAAATGGAAGTTAATTCAAGGTTGTATCTGTGTATGGCGACGCAAGATCAGCTGAATAAGGTGGTTGGGGAAGGACTTCCCAACACAACTCCCCTATACTGTCTTCTGTCAGTCCAGCAAAATGCGGGTGGTCGTTATCGTGGAGTAGCGCCACTTCACGCGGTCTTCCTGCTTGTCGTTCTCGGACTGCGTCTGCAAGACGTCTCGGTTGTTGAGAATAGACGTCAGCAGTGATGGCTACACTTCGGGGAAGCAATTCGTAGCGCACCAGCTGCATAACATTGTCTTTTGTGGATGATTGCAGGTCGTTGTTCGAGGAATTGCTGCTTTGTTTGGGCTCAAACATTCCTTTCGTTTCCCTGTGTTAGCATAAAAACTCCATTTCTCGTCACCAGTAGCGGTACAGGGTAGTAATCATCGGTGTTGTTCACGAGCCAAGCAGTGGTGTACGCTGATTTTGTGGTTTTGGCTTAGAGCATGCGGCACCCGTACAACTGATGTTTGAGCCTTTCCCATTGCATGTAAATTCGTACGGTAGTGAAGCAGTTCATCACATTTACCAACTCTCAAGTACACTCGTATGGATCATTGTGGGTTCATGAGTGTGAACGACTTTCATCAAACACCGAAATTATTAACGTCAACACGATCCTCCTTAACATGAGAAAACCATTTCCTTAGAGTGCTCTGTCCAGTAGTATTATCCCCACACACGGTGCACATGTTTCTGGGCGCCTTCGCTGCTGTCGCCCCTCGAATGAACTCAGACCGCGAAAATTGTCGGAAATGTTCCAATTTCTCCTGTTTGTACTCCATTTTGTAGCGTCGACAGCTCCACTCACTATCTTCAAACAAAATAATTTCAACACTTATACTCAAAAAGCAACAGTGAACTACAAATAAAAATTGAGAATCGATAAATAAACCCATAGCAACCCGAATACAAGCTTGCAAAACAAAAACGCTATGAACTTCTGCACCCGCCTAATAGATACATGTTTTCAAGTGAACCTAGGATTTTCAGAGTTAAATTTTTTGTTTTAGAGCGTTTGTATCTGGACGCCAGTTGTGGAATAAGTGTTGTGGTTGGCAGGAGAGCCAACACCGTGTTACTAGAGGAGGCAGAAAGGCACGCGTTTTAGCTCACGCAGGCTGGCGTGAAGTCTGAACAGGACAAGGAAATTAGAATTTAGAAAAACGGACGTACTTAGATTTAATCCATTACTGATGAACGTCGCTCTTGACGGTACATGATTCACAATATCAATAGTAACTGATAATGGCGCCTTGCTAGGTCGTAGCAAATGACGTAGCTGAAGGCTATGCTAAAGTATCGTCTCGGCAAAAGAGAACGTAAGTACGCAGTGAACTATCGCTAGCAAAGTCGGCTGTGCAACTGGGGCGAGTGCTAGGACGTCTCTCTATACCTGCCGTGTGGCGGCGCTCGGTCTGCAATCACTGATAGTGGCGACACGCTGGTCCGACGTATACTAACGGACCGTGGCCGATTTAAAGGCTACCACCTAGCAAGTGTGGTGTCTGGCGGTGACACCACATTCCTCCCCCGCAAATCGGCGTACGGTTGTGGCATAAGGCTTCCGCCCGCCGTGGGGAGGACCCCATGTTGACGTATGTGACGAGGTGGGGAGCCTAACAACAGGAGAGGCTGTGCCACCCGCACCCTGCCCTTCGGACCGCGGGGAGCTAGGAAACGTCTGAAAACCTGCTCCAGGGTGCACGCTAACATACGGTGTATGCGCCCGCAGAGAGACAGGAGGGGCCGAAGGGTCGACCTCCATTTGGCAGGGGCACCCGACGGGCGAAGACGACATATGGTCCGGAGCGGGCAAGAGTTCCATGTCGGAGGACAACTGGTCCCGGGATGCGATCGGCGGCGCGTGACCCAGGGAGGCACCCGGCGGCTGCAGCGAAGTGTCCACTGCGGGCGTCGCCGGCGGGAGAACAGGCGGGAGAACAGGCGCAGCTGATTGAGATGCCGACGCGCCTCACCAGAGGCCCCCAAAACCAGATATATATCGCGGCCGAGGTATCGAAGAATTCGCCCTTCCAGCCAACGCCGAGAACCTCGATAGTGGCGACAGTAGACAACGTCGCCTGGAGCAGAAGCAGGTGTCTGCCGCTGCACAGGAACCTGATGCGGCGGAAGTAGCAAAGACATCAAGGTTCGATGATGACGACCGTGGAGCAACGCAGCCGGCGAGCGACCATCTCGGGGCTGAGAACGATACGAGAAGAAAAAGAGCAATAACGCGTCCTCCCGAAAATGCGAATATTTTAACTTCAACATCTGTGAGTTGAAAGTCCTGAACAATCTCTCAGCGGCACCGTTTGACTGTGGCGAAAACGGCGCGGACGTCAGATGTTGAATACCATTGGCCTCGCAGAATCACTGAAATTCTGCGGACATGAATTGTGGGCCATTGTCGGAAACGATAGTCTGTGGAAGACCTTCAATGCAAAAGATAGCAGATAACGCTTGGATGGTGGCAGATGACGTCGTGGAAGACATCCTGACAACAATAGGAAACTTACTGAATGAATCTACCACAGCCAACCGTCGAGCATTCCAGAATGGACCAGCAAAATCAATGTGCAAGCGTTGCCAAGGGGAAGTGGCTATTGGCCACGCAAAGACTTTCCGCGGCGGTGCGGACTGTTGTTCGGCACACGCCGGGCACGAAGAACACATATTCGTAATCGCAGCATCGATTCCGAACCAAGTACAGTGCTGACGAGCAAGTTGTTTCGTTCGCACTATACCCCAATGTCCTTGGTGGAGAAGCTGTAAGACAGAGTACTGTAACGAACGTGGGACCACGACTCTGGACTGATCATTATCAGAACGCAACAACAAAACACCACGTCGAACAAAAGTCTCTACTTGTGAGCAAAAAATCGGCGAACCAACGGGTCCCCGATCCGTGACTTTGACAAGGGCCATTGCGTAGCAACAAAACGCAGAACGGTAGCAAGGACAGGGTCCGCAGCTGTGGGTGTAGCTACACGACGAAAATCAATCGGAAACGATTCGACAACGTCATCGGTTTCTGCATCAATGAACATGCAAGCAAGTTCGGAGGAATCGAATGCCCTATCCTCAGCAACAGGCAAACGGGACAACGCATCGGCGTTTCCGTGAGTAGCAGTGGACCGATACAAGATATCGTAGCGGTACTGCGAGAGGAAAATAGACCAGCGAATGAATTTCTGCGCTGTACGTGGAGGTACAAGTTTGGTCGGATGAAAAAGCGATGTCAAAGGTTTGTGGTCTGTGACTATGGTAAAGTGACGACCGTACAAGGAATCATGAAACTTTGTAACACCAAATACGAGAGCCAATGCTTCTTTCTCGAACTGTGAATAATTTCTTTGCGCAGACGAGAGTAATTTGGACGCAAAGGCAATAGGGTGATCGTGCGAGCCATCTTTGTGCGCAAGCACAGCACCGATCCCGAAATCCGATGCATCCACCATATACAAAAGGGGCTTCTGGGGATCGAATGGCGTGAGGCAAGTATTGGAAAGCAACGCCGATTTAAACTGGCAAAAGGCGCGTTCGCATTCCGTCGTCCAGACGAACGGAACACCTTTACGGCGTAAGGGACGAAGCGGAGCTGAAATGGAAGAGGCGTGTGGAACATATCAGTGATAATAGTAGATTTTTCCCAGCACACTCTGTAGCTGCTTCAAATTCTGCGGCGAAGGCAAGTCTTGTATGGCACGAAGGTGCGTGGGACTGGGATGTATGCCTTGGGCATTGAGTACATGTCCCAGGTATGGCAAATCACGAGCAAAAAACACACATTTGTCCTTCCGCAAGCGAAGACCATTTTGTCGCAAGACCTGAAATAATGTTCCGAGATTGGCCAAATGTTCTTCTTCCGTCTTTCCGGAGATCACAATATCGTCAAGATAGTTTGCTGCAGTAGGGACCGACGCACAAACAGTTTGTAGATATTGCTGAAACAATGCAGGGGCGGATGCACACCCGAATTGCAGTCTTTTGAATCGGTACAAACCAAGATGCGTGTTAACCACCAAAACGCGCTGGGATTATTCGTCCACTGGTATTTGCAAGTACGCATGTGCTAGGTCCAACTTCGAAAAACATTTACCCAGGCACAGTTTGTCAAAAAGATCTTCCAGGCGGGGTAAAGAAAGAGTTGCAATCACTAGCTGTGGATTCACTGTTCCCTTGAAGTCCACACAAAGTCTCAATTTTCCGGAATGGTTTGGCAAAATTACTGAGGGTGATGCCCAGAGAGAAGCCTGCAGACGTTCTATTAGACCTTGTGATTCCAAATCGTGTAATGTTTTTGCGACCTCATCACGCAATGCGTGGGGAACATTCCGCGCTCTGAAAAATTTCGGTTTCGCGTTTACTTTCAGTTCCAAATGTGCTTTATAGTTCTTAGCGCAACCAAGGCCCGGTGGAAAAAGTCTGCAAATTCTTCACATAGACGAGAAACACTGTCTGAAGGCACAGTCTGTTTCACTGATAAGACCTGATTAACTATAGACAAGTTAAACAACTGAAATAAATCGAAACCAACAAAGTTCACTGCAGAAGAAGAACGAAGGACGTAAAATGACACAAGTTTTGTTTGTATGTTGCAAGAAGGCGGCACTGTCCTAACACAGGGATCTTTTGACCTGAATAGCTAGTTAACTTAACGTGTGCGGCACACAACGGAGATGTGCCCAGCAGTTTGTAAGTGTCTTGATTGGTCATTGAAACTGCAGCCCTGGTATCGAGCTGGATTGGTATCACTTTGCCGTCAATTTCCAAGTCCACAAAAAGTTTATTGTCCGGCTGACGACAAGAGCGACTGTCTCGTGCAACGTAAACTGAGACTGGTACAAAATCACTTGCAACTCGACGGGTGTTCTGGCGATGTCGATGCACACTATTTGTGGGACGAACACAATCACTGTTAGAGAGAGTGGCACTGGGCGGAGTGGAATGAACTACATGAATTTCCATGGGCGAAGTTTCGCGAGCCTGAGTATCCTCGGTTCGATTCCGATTCCAGCGCGAAGCAAAGGGTCTGGAATGGTTTTGAGCTTCCGATCTGAGCTGTTTCTGGCAAACACTCTGAACATGTCCTTTTTTATTACAATAAAAGCAAACAGCTTGTCATGACGGACAATTCTCACGCGAATGTCTAGTAGCGCACCGCGGGCATGATTTTAGCACTGCATTTGCTTGCCGGCGCGGCACACGGGTCTGAGAGCCTGGCGGCAGCGGCGCGGCCAGGCGCGAGGGCGGTTTAATGCTCCGTGCAGCTCGCCCTGTGGGCTGGTTAACCTGACACACGGTTGGTGAAGTTTCAAATGATTCCTGAGCAAAGTCATGTGTGTCCTGCCCATCCAATATGTCCATCACTTGTTGAAGTTAGGGATTGACTAGTTTCAAAATCTGTTCCGTTATACGAACATCAGAAACATTCTGTGCAATTGCATCACGTACCATAGTATCTGAATAAGGGAGTCCACATTGAAACTCAAAAGCACAATCCCTAGTAAGGCCTTGCAAGGTTACAACCCACTCCCAATTAGTATGACCTGCCGTACGTTTTGTACGAAAGAAGGTATACTGTTTTGCAACTACATTGACTGATTCTTTGAAATATGCATGTAATGCAGACAAAATTTCTTCATAGAACAGAGTTGCTACGTCGCGTTGGGGAAACAATTTGACTATCACACGGTACATTTGTACACCGACCAATGATAAGAGATAAGGCTGCGGCTCGTTACCTTGAATTCTGTAGGCGGCGAGATGGAATCCAAATTGGCTTGACCACTCCGTCCAGCTTTCCAGTGCAGCATCAAAAGGTCGAAAAGTTGGTGCAACAGCGTGTTCTGGCTGCGTCAGCGGTGGAGCGGCTGCTGCCACATTGTTTTGCATTTCACATTGACCCTGGACGAGCTGTCCAAGGGCATCCAGTAAGGCCTGCGTCTGCTGATTCTGTAAGCGATAAGATTCGGACAGTACATCTGGAGATTGTGGCGAAGCCATTATACAAGTAAATCAGGGCAATGTTGTGGTTGGCAGGAGAGCCAACACCGTGTTACTAGAGGAGGCCGAAAGGCACGCGTTTTAGCTCATGCAGGCTGGCGTGTGGTCTGGAACAGGACAAGGAAATTAGAATTTAAAAAAACGGACGTACTTAACTTTAATCCATTAATGATGAACGTCGCTCTTGACGGTAAATGATTCACAATATCAATAGTAACTGATAATGGCGCCTTGCTAGGTCGTAGCAAATGACGTAGCTGAAGGCTGTGCTAAACTATCGTCTCGGCAAATGAGAACGTAAGTACGCAGTGAACTATCGCTAGCAAAGTCGGCTGTGCAACTGGGGCGAGTGCTAGGAAGTCTCTCTAGACCTGCTGTGTGGCAGCGATAGGTTTGCAATCACTGATAGTGGCCACACGCGGGTCCGACGTATACTAACGGACCGTGGCCGATTTAAAGGCTACCACCTAGCAAGTTTGGTGTCTGGCGGTTGTAAATAGGCTGTTTAGGTTTTTTTATTGGTAGCGCCACCTCTGTATGAAAATCACTGGCTGTTCTGTGTGCAGTCTGTGGCTGCTTTGCATTGTTGTAATACTCGCCATTGTAGTGTTGGGCAGCAGCAGCTGGATGCGAACAGCGCGTTGCGTTGCGCAGTTGGAGGTGAGCCGCCAACAGTGGTGGATGTGAGGAGAGGGATGGCGGAGTTTTGTAATTTGTCATGAACTGCTATATATATTATGACTAGTAAGGTAAATACATTGTTTGTTCTCTATTTAAATCTTTCATTTGCTAACTATGCCTATCAGTAGTTAGTGCCTTCCGTAGTTTGAATCTTTTATTTAGCAGGCAGTAGTGGCGCTCGCTGTATTGCAGTAGTTCGAGTAATGAAGATTTTTGTGAGGTAAGTGATTTCTGAAAGGTATAGTTTAATGTTAGTCAGGGCCATTCTTTTGTAGGGATTTTAGAAAGTTAGATTACGTTGCGCTAAAAATATTGTGTGTCAGTTTAAGCACAGTCGTGTGTAATTCTTCAATAAGGGGACGTTTCATATGTCGACCCTTAGCCGAGGATACTGCACTGGAATCTTCTGATTTTTTCTTGTAGTTTGTGTAATTAGTGTAGCTTTTGTTTATTGCTAGCGCGTAATCATAGAGAGAATTTCCTTTGTAGTTGTAGTTTTTCATTGTTGTACAGTAAAACAGTTGTGGCATGCATGTAGATTTGCAACAAGTATTTCGCAGCTGCAATTAACTAGATATTATTTTCAGTGCTATGTTAATGTGTTCTCTTATTTTTGCTCTTCAAATTGTGCTTTTCTGTGTTATCGTGTGAAATATTGTGATAATAATGGCGTGTGAAAAACGTAATACTAGGCTCCAAAGTAAACTGAGAAATGACAGTGAAAACGAAAGCAGTGTGTTAGCGCCACCGAGTAATAAATTAACTAATGTTCAAGGTAGTAATTTGGTAATTGTGCATAGGGAAATGGAGCGGGAGGCAAACAATGGCGTAGGCAGTGAAACAGGTAGTGAACAGGGAATGATTATCGATAGATCGGTCGGCAACAGCTCGCCTCAGGAATCCGAAATGACAGGACACAATTTTGCAAATACTGTACATTCAGGTTTTGAGTCCTCACTGTTTTCGCAAATAAGTCAAGACACATTTTCTGCTTATCAAAATGTAAATGTTGCCGGTGCAACTTCACTGCCGAAAAGCACTGAGGAACATGTTTCAGTTACCAGTGCATTGTTATTACAGTTAATGCAACAAATGGGACAAAGGCTACAAAAGTTAGACACAACGCTTGAACAAAATCAGAAACAAATGGGACAAAATCTTCAAAAGTTAGACACAGTGGAACAAAATCTTAAAAAGTTAGACACAATGGAGCAAAATCTTCAAAAGTTAGACACCACACTTGGACAAACACGTCAAGATTTAACTACTGAGTTACATAACATTGAATCGAAATGTCAAAAAGTCTGCAATGACGTAAAAACACAAATTTGTGAGCATTTTCAACCCATTTTTTCGCGCCATGAAAATGCATTACAGAATCAAGAAGCAGCCATAACAGAACTACAAACCATTGTTCATGAAAATCATGAGACCTTGTGGGCTAAAATTGACTTAGTTGCATCTACCGATTCGGTTACGCAACTTGCAAAAACTCAGGAAAACTTAAAGGACACAGTAGATTCGATTTCAACACAAATGGACACTCTGAAACTTGGTTCACAAAAACACACTGAGGAAATGTGTTCACTATCGGAGAAAGTAGCCGAACTTTCGGATCAGGTCACTAACTTATCTACAAAGGTAGATGATGATATGAATGACACAAGACCTGTAGCCTTCACTGTCACAGAAAAGTATGAACAAATTCGAAAATTCAAACAAAATCAAAATCAAATCAATACACAGTACAAAAGAGAAATCCGGGAAGTACAAGATCAGTTGACGCAGGTAATACAAGAATTACATATTTCAGAGGACACTCGCGCTCCAGGACGGGAAGAGGGACAGAGAAATACGGAACAGCCACAAAATAATAACACAGGGCATTTCGGAAGTTATGAAAGAAATTGGCAATGTGCACCGAATTTTGAGATGGAACGGCCGACACGACCTAACAATGACCGATATGCGACTCGCCGACATGATGATTTTGACTATAAGCTGCTCATTACTACACGTAAATTCAAAACATTTAAGAATTCTGGCAACGACATTCATCCACAAGCATGGCTCCATCAATTCTCTCATTGTTTTCCTCCCAACTGGTCGTTAGAACACAGATTAGAATTTATGTGTGGCTACTTAGAGAATGAACCAGCTGTGAGAATGCGGTCGGTCATTCACGATTGCCACAGTGAAGGAGAATTTTACCATGCCTTCCTCTCAGCATATTGGTCTCAAGCTACACAAGACCGAGTAAAACATAGTATCATGATGATGAAACACTTTGAACAATCTGAATTTTCCAGCCTTGTCAAATATTTTGAAGACATGTTGCACAAGAATCAGTACCTGACAAACCCATACAGCCCCTCAGACCTCATCCGCATTTGCTTAATCAAATTACCTGAACATTTACGACATATTATTTTGGCAGGACGTTGCAAAGACGACATTGAAGCTTTTCAAGGACTCTTACAAGAATTAGAAATTGACACAGACAGTCGCCGGATGCGAAAACAGGAAAATAATCACTACAGGTCACATACGTCACAATTCCGTAACGACAGAAACAATAACTGGACACGACAAGGCTATTCTTACAACGCAAATCGTGACCCAAACAGACACCACCCATATGACAACCACTGGCAGAGTAATAGTAGTTACAGAGAAAGATCGCATTTCCGTAGTAATGAATATGACAGAGACAATCATAGAAACAGACAATATGGTAACCAGAACTATTTTTATCAAGGGGGACAGAATAACTTCAGACGCAACAGTTCAGCGGGCAGTTACGATTCAGGAAGAAATTCTCCACAACATGACCGACAAGAAAGAAATTATGAAATCTACCGACATGACGACAAACGAGATAATCATAACGACAGACCTGAATTTCATCAGAACTGGTGGGATTTAAACAGGGCAGGGCCTTCTCGTCAGAGTGAATTTGTAGAAGTTAGCTCTCCTAATCCCAATAATGGCGCGCGCCAACAAAGAGAGAGACAATGACTCGCACAGCAGGCAGCCGCGTGCGCCGGCTGGCTCAGAGAAAAATAACATAGACGCTAACCTTGAGAAAAATTTTAGCATTCCTTACCGATGTATAAAACATGACAATTGCTTTTCAGTTGAAAGTCTGCGTACTAGGAAGAATAAGGTTTACATCACATTTCACATGTAAAACCATTTATTGAGAGATAATCTGCTTTTTAACTTAGTCTTTGGTATAAAACTTTTCACTTCACATTTCTAGTATGCTTTGTCAGACTTAAGAAACTGTTAACATGCAACAATGTCTGAAGTTAAATATCCATTCTATAACCTAGGGAACATTTTTAAACAGAAATTACGAATGCATTGTTATAGTGAACAGACGTCACAGTGTTATTGTGTGTGTACATTCTTGCTTCTTAGTTGCACGATTACGTAACGACTATAAGGCTCACATACTTAGAACATTTACCAGTACTGCTAGTACTAGTTTTGTGCTGCTGCATTGCCTCATCCCTTTGTTTAGCATCTGAGTTCAGTAGATTTAAGTTAGCTTAAGAGGGGGTAGACTATATAAGAGAATGAGTTGCAATGAATTGGAAGAAATGCATTGAGAAGTTATACGAAAAAAGTACAGAAGGCAGGTATAGATAGGACTTTTGGGAATAATGATGAACCAAGGGAGATCTCCATGCAAACTGTTGTGTCGGTAGCTGGGCCGACACCGTGAAGTTGAGATGGCTGAAAAAGGCAAGCTAGACTAACGCAGACGGGCGTGAAGTACTGGAACAGGATACGTAATTTATGTTAGGAAGAAAAGTACGGAGCAGGTTTAATACTTAACTTTACTCATTCCTTGTGGTACATCGATCTTGACGATACACAGGAGACTTTAAGTACAATCACTGTATGGCTAATGGCGCCTTGCTAGTTCGTAGCCATTAACTTAGCTGATGGCTATTCTGTCTCTCGGCTAATGAGAGAAAGGCTTCGTACATCTGGTCGGTAGCTAGGTTCTCGTACAACTGGGGCGAGTGCTCTCTCGTATCACGAGACCTGCCTTGGTGGTGGCGCTAGGTCGGCGATTACACAGTGGCGACACGCGGGTCCGACATGTACTAAGTGGACCGCGGCCGATTTAAGCTACCACCTAGCAAGTGTGGTGTCTGGCGGTGACACCACATTCCTCCCCCGCAAATCGGCGAACGGTCGTGTGATAAGGCTTCCGCCCGCCGTGGGGAGGACCACATGTTGACGTATGCGATGAGGTGGGGAGCCTAACAACAGGCGAGGCTGTGCCACCCGCACCCGGCCATTCGGTCCGAGGGGAGCTAGGAAACGCCCGAAAAACTAGTCCAGGGTGCACGTCAACATGCGGTGTATGCGCCCGTAAAGAGACAGGAGGGACCGAAGGATCAACCTCCATTGCGTCGGGGTAGCCGACGCGTGATGACGTCATGTGGTCCGGAGCGGGCGGGAGTTCCATGGCGGAGGACAGCTGGTCACGGGAAGCGATCGGCGGCGCGTGACCCTGGGAGGCGCTTGGCGGCTGCAACGAAGCGTCGAATGCGGGCGGCGCCGGCGGGAGAACAAGCGGCGGCGGCGGCGGCGGCTGCTGCTGCTGCGGCGGCGGCGGCGCGTCGCCATGGGGCAAAATGGAAGGCATCGTCGGTAACACCTGGGGATGAGGCGAGCCAGTAGATGGGTCCCCAGGGCGCTGACCGGACGGCACCGTCGCTGAAAGCAGACGGGGAGCGGCAGAACCCGAGCGACGACAGAGGCGCAGCTGATTGAGATGCCGACGCACCTCACCAGAGGCCCCCAAAACCAAATACATCGCGCGGCCGAGGCAGCGAAGAATGCGCCCTGCGAGCCAACGCCGTGAACCTCGATAGTTGCGATAAAATACAACGTCGCCTGGAGCAAAAGCAGGAGTCTGCCGCTTCATAGGAACCTGATGCGGCGGATGCAGAAAAGACATCAAGGTGCGATGAGGACGACCGTGGAGCAACTTAGCCGGCGAGCGACCATCTCGGGGCTGAGAGCGATACGAAGACAAAAAGAGCAACAATGCGTCCTCCCGAGAATGCGACTCTTTCAATTCCAACATCTGTGACTTGAAAGTCCGGACCAATCGTTCAGCGGCACCGTTTGACTGAGGCGAAAACGGCGCCGATGTCAGATGTTGAATACCATTGGCCTGGCAGAATGACTGAAATTCTGCCGACATGAATTGTGGGCCATTGTCGGAAACAATAGTCTGCGGAAGACCTTCAAGGCAAAAGATAGCAGACAACGCTTGGATGGTGGCGGAGGACGTCGTGGAAGACATCCGGACAACAAAAGGAAAATTACTGAAGGCGTCGACCAGAACCAACCATCAAGCATTCCAGAATGGACCAGTAAAATCAATGTGCAAGCGTTGCCAAGGGGAAGTGGCTATTGGCCACGCAAAGACTTTCCGCGGCGGTGCGGACTGTTGTTCGGCACACGCCGGGCACGAAGAACACATATTCGTAATCGCAGCATCGATTCCGAACCAAGTACAGTGCTGACGAGCAAGTTGTTTCGTTCGCACTATACCCCAATGTCCTTGGTGGAGAAGCTGTAAGACAGAGTACTGTAACGAACGTGGGACCACGACTCTGGACTGATCATTATCAGAACGCAACAACAAAACACCACGTCGAACAAAAGTCTCTACTTGTGAGCAAAAAATCGGCGAACCAACGGATCCTCGATCCGAGACTGTGACAAAGGCCATTGCATAGCAACAAAACGCAAAACAGGAGCAAGGACAGGGTCAGCAGCTGTGGCTGTAGCTACACGACGAAAATCAATCGGAAACGATTCGACCACTTCATCGGTTTCCGAATCAATGAACATGCAAGCAAGTTCGGAAGAATCGAATGCTTTATCCTCAGCAACAGGCAAACGGGACAACGCATCGGCGTTTCCGTGCTTAGCAGTGGACCGATACAAGATATCGTAGCGGTACTGCGAGAGGAAAATAGACCAGCGAATGAATTTCTGCGCTGTATGTGGAGGTACAGGCTTGGTCGGATGAAAAAGCGATGTCAAAGGTTGGTGGTCTGTGATGATGGTAAAATGACGACCATACAAGAAATCATGGAACTTAGTAACACCAAACACGAGAGCCAAAGCTTCTTTCTCTATCTGTGAATAATTTCTTTGCGCAGACGAGAGCAATTTGGACGCAAAGGCAATAGGGCGATCATGCGAGCCAACTTTGTGCGCAAGCACAGCACCGATCCCGAAATCCGATGCATCTACCATCAACAAAAGGGGTTTCTGGGGATCGAATGGCGTAAGGCAAGTATTAGAAAGCAACGCCGATTTCAACTGGCGAAAGGCGCGTTCACATTCCGTCGTCCAGACGAACGGAACACCTTTACGGCGTAAGCGATGAAGCGGAGCTGAAATGGAAGAGGCACTGCGCACATATTTATTGTAATAATTAATTTTACCCAACACACTCTGTAGCTGTTTCACATTTTGAGGGGAAGGCAATTCTTGTATGGCACGGAGGTGCTCTGGACTCGGATGTATGCCTTGGGCATTAATGACATGTCCCAGGTATGGTAAGTCACGAGCAAAAAGCACACATTTGTCCTTCCTCAAGCGAAGACCATTTTGCCGCAAGACCTGAAATAATGTTCGTAAGTTCGCAAGATGATCTTCTTCTGTCTGTCCGGAGATCACTATATCGTCCAGATAGTTTGCGGCAGTAGGGACCGACGCACAAATAGTTTGTAAATATTGCTGAAACAAGGCAGGGGCGGATGCACACCCGAATGGCAGTCTGTTAAAGCGGTACAATCCAAGATGCGTGTTAACCACCAATACGCGCTGGGATTCGTCGTCCACCGGTATTTGCAAGTACGCATCGGCTAGGTCCAACTTTGAAAAATATTTTCCCGGGCACAGTTTAGCAAAAAGATCTTCCGGGCGGGGCAAAGGAAAAGTAGCAGTCACTAGCTGTGGATTCACTGTGGCCTTGAAGTCCACGCAAAGTCTCAATTTTCCGGAAGGTTTTGGCAAAATTACTAAGGGTGAGGCCCAGAGAGAAGCTTGCACACGTTCAATTACACCTTGTGATTCTAAATCGTTTAATGTTCTTGCGACCTCATCACGCAATGCGTGGGGAACATTGCACGCTCTGAAAAATTTCGGTTGCGCGTTTACGTTCAGTTCCAAATGTGCTTCATAGTTTTTAGCGCAACCTAAGCCCGGTGCAAAAATGTCTGCAAATTCTTCACACAGCCGAGAAACACTGTCTGTAGGCACAGTCTGATTCACTGATAGGACCTGATTTACAATAGACATGTTAAACAACTGAAATAAATCTAGACCAAACAAGTTCACTGCAGAAGAAGAACGAAGAACGTAAAATGACACAAGTTTTGTTTGTCCCTTGTATGTTGCAAGAAGGCTGCACTGTCCTAACACAGGAATTGTCTGTCCGGAATATGTAGTTAGCTTAACATTTGCGGAACGCAACGGAGGTTTGCCCAGTTGTTTGTACGTGTCAAGATTGAGCAATGAAACTGCAGCTCCGGTATCGAGCTGGAATGGTATCACTTTGCCTTCAAAGTCTAAGTCCACAAAAAGTTTATTGTTCTGCTGACGACAAGAGCGACTGTTTTGTGCAATTGGAACAGACACTGGTACAGAATCACTTGCTAATTGACGTGATTTCCGGCGACGTCGACGCACAGTTTTTGTGGGATTTTCACAGTCACTGTTAGAGAAAGTGTCACTGGACGAAGCGGAATTAACGACATGAATGTCCATAGGCGAAGGTCCACGAGCCTGAGTGTCCTTGGTTCGATTCCGGCGCGAAGCAAAGGGCCTGGAATGATTGTGATTGTCTGATCTGAGCTTTTTCTGGCAAACACTTTGAACATGTCCTTTCTTATTGCAGAAAAAGCAAATAGCTTGGCGTGACGGGCAATGTTCACGCGAATGTCTAGTAGCACACCGCGGGCACGATTTCACTACATTTGTGGGCTGGCGCGGCACACGTGGCTTAGCGCGCGGCTGCAGCTGTGCGGACGTGCGCGAGGCCCGGTTACCGGGCCGCGCAGCGCGTCCAGCGGGCCGGTTAATGTTACACACGGCTGGCGAAGTTTCAAAAGATTCCTGAGCACAGTCAAGTGTGTCCTGTCTATCCAATATGTCTATTACTTGTTGAAGGGAGGGATTAACTAGTTTCAAAATTTGCTCCCGTATGCGAACATCAGAAACGTTCTGTGCAATTGCATCACGCACCATTGTATCTGAATAAGAAAGACCACAGTCACATTCAAAGGCACAGTCCCTAGTAAGTCCTTGCAATGTTGCTACCCACTCCCTATTAGTTTGACCGGCCGTACGTTTTGTACGAAAGAACGTATACCGTTTTGCAACCACATTAACTGTTTCTTTGAAATAGGCATCTAATGCAGACAAAATTTCCTCGTAGGACAGAGTTGCTACGTCGCGTCGGGGAAACAATTTCACTATCACACGGTATGTGGACACACTGACACAAGAAAGCAAAAACGGCTGCCGCTCATTACCTTGAATTCTGTAGGCTGCTAGATGAAAGTTGAACTGGCGAGACCACTCGTGCCAGGTCTCATCGGCTGCCACGTATGGTCGAAAGGGAGGTGCAACAGCGTTTAGTGGCAGCGGTAGCGAAGAAGCGGCGGCGGCCGCATCGGTTTGAATGGTACGTTGACCCTGGACGAGCTGTCCAAGGGCATCCAGTAACGCCTGCGTCTGCTGATTCTGCAAGCGATAAAATTCGGACAGTACATCTGGAGAATGTGGCGAAGCCATGACACAATTAAATGTAAGCAATCAGAAAGAACTCTTTTCCCTCGTCGCCAATGTTGTGTCGGTAGCTGGGCCGACACCGTGAAGTTGAGATGGCTGAAAAAGGCAAGCTAGACTAACGCAGACGGGCGTGAAGTACTGGAACAGGATACGTAATTTATGTTAGGAAGAAAAGTACGGAGCAGGTTTAATACTTAACTTTACTCATTCCTTGTGGTACATCGATCTTGACGATACACAGGAGACTTTAAGTACAATCACTGTATGGCTAATGGCGCCTTGCTAGTTCGTAGCCATTAACTTAGCTGATGGCTATTCTGTCTCTCGGCTAATGAGAGAAAGGCTTCGTACATCTGGTCGGTAGCTAGGTTCTCGTACAACTGGGACGAGTGCTCTCTCGTATCACGAGACCTGCCTTGGTGGTGGCGCTAGGTCTGCGATTACACAGTGGCGACACGCGGGTCCGACATGTACTAAGTGGACCGCGGCCGATTTAAGCTACCACCTATCAAGTGTGGTGTCTGGCGGTGACACCACACAAACTACTGCAGTAAAACAAACCCTGTCCTTCCCTTATGTGTTATCCCACTATGTGTTTGTGTACGCTTGTGTATTTGTTTTCTTCCTGTCTCTGTGCAGTTTCATAGAATTTTTTTTCCTTCTAATACTAAGCTACATTCACTATGATGAGGAATACTGTTATCCTCAAATATAATTGACATTAATAATATGTTATTTATTTTGTAAATATGTTTAGACATGATTTATTCTGTTTTGTTATAATGCTCATGTGTAAAGTTGATGTTCCAAAAGTTATTCTGATCTTTTATGTATTTACTTATGTCATAATTCCTGTAACACTGATATATATGTTAGTTCGATTCTTTCGTAAAGCCTGTACCACAAATGTTATTTGTATCGTTATGTTCTTTAATGATGTATTTTGTACCTTTGTAATTGTATTTTTATGTTATAAAATTGTAATTGACACCAGTTTATCAAATTAAGTAACTTGTAAGTTACATTTCACTGCACACGTTTCTGTTGGTCATAGTATATGGACAATATGTTAGAAGTAGGGACTGTTAGTGTTTGCACGTGTGTTAATAATTCAGCAAGGGACTGGATAACAGCATTGCTGGTTCTCAGGACAATTGAAAAACTTTGTGAGTGCACAAGTGGTGGTTTATGGACTTGCTATATTCTCCGCAAAACTCTTCGATGGTGATTGTGCACCTGCACAGTCGCAACAGATGGCTGCTGGCCGTCTCTACATGGACTACAGTGGGTCTGCATCTTTGATGGCCCACCAATACCATTATCTCTACAAGGGCTATAGTGGGTCTGCATCTTTGGTGGCCCACCAATACCATACTCTCTACCAGGACTACAGTGGGTCTACTCTGTGATGACCTACCTACCAATATTCTTCAAAACGTCGAATGACTCTGCTGTGGGTTTGCTCTGTTGTGGCCCATTACCTGTCTGCATGTCAAGAGTCAGCACTGTCTTTCCATTGGAAGGACAACACTACTTCTTCAAGACTGCATGGAAATCCACTACTTCCATGTGCATTTTCTTTTACTGCTCAAACTTTGTGCATAAAATTGAAATTAATACTATGATGAATCAGGACTGTCTTTATAGACTGTGAGAAAATTTTAGCTTTTGACCAACATTGTATCAATAAGTGTGTGCATTTGATATCTTTGTTATTGTAATTATGAAAAATTTTATCAAATCATTATTGGCCACTGGCCAAAACAATTTTTAAAATTTTTTGTGGGGAGCATGGGGGCTATGTAAGTAGGTTGTTTAGGTTTCTTTATTGGTAACGCCACCTCTGTATGAAAATCACTGGCTGTTCTGTGTGCAGTCTGTGGCTGCTTTGCATTGTTGTAATACTCGCCATTGTAGTGTTGGGCAGCAGCAGCTGGATGTGAACAGCAAGTAGCGTTGCGCAGTTGGAGGTGAGCCGCCAACAGTGGTGGATATGGGGAGAGAGATGGCGGAGTTTTATAATTTGTCATGAACTGCTATATATATTATGACTAGTAAGGTAAATACATTGTTTGTTCTCTATTTAAATCTTTCATTTGCTAACTATGCCTATCAGTAGTTAGTGCCTTCCGTAGTTTGAATCTTTTATTTAGCTGGCAGTAGTGGCGCTCGCTGTATTGCAGTAGTTCGAGTAATGAAGATTTTTGTGAGGTAAGTGATTTCTGAAAGTTATAGTTTAATGTTAGTCAGGGCCATTCTTTTGTAGGGATTTTTGAAAGTCAGATTACGTTGCGCTAAAAATGTTGTGTGTCAGTTTAAGCACAATCGTGTATAATTCTTCAATAAGGGGACGTTTCACGGTGACACCACAACAAGTATGACAAATCGTGAAATATTGCTCACAAAATTTTGACATAATATTTACAGATGGCTTTCACATAACACAAATCAATGTTTTGTACATTCTACGCCATTTTCTGGGGCATCTATGTTCCACTACATCCGTATTATGTACAAACCAGCAGAATTTGTGAGATGTATAGTAGTGTTGCAAAACAATATCTATGATGTATAAGAAAATACAATTAGTTACTTCAGACATTTTTTGAGTACTCCCTGTGGTCCGTAGCATTCTACTTCAAGTTCCTAAAGCATCTCGCTATACACTAACACTAGGCAGATATGAGACATGGACGTCACAATTCTAAACACTGCGTATCACTTCAGTATGACAGATGTATCCCAACGAAAGATTTGAGTTTTTCTCAGCTACCCTGATTTTTTTAAAGAAGTTAAATCGTTTTTCACAAAACTAGACCTCACGCTGGTCTATTTGACTCCTCATTTGGTCATATCCTATTCTTTGTCTGACTATTAAATTTCGAACAAAACCCCACTGCGCAATTTATAGGGAATCATATTTTCGTTTCACTGAAAAATTTGACCAGTTAAATACACAAACAGAATTCAGTTCTTGGCAGAAGCATTAAAGTGTAGTCTGTATAGAATCAAAAACTGTTGTACAATTAAGGAACATATTTTCATTTTCCAAAAACATTGCAATTCTTACTCATAAAACCTCTTCTATAAAAATCAACATTGACTTATCAGGATGGAAACGTGAGAAGGCAGTATTGAGTACTGAAAAGAAGTGTGACAGGACCGTTGCTCTTTACAACGTATGTGAGCCATGGCTGGCTGGAGTGGAGCCTTGTTTTTTTAATCGTTGGTTGTAGTCCAGTGGTGTCTTATTTCTTCTTCGGTTACCGCCATAACGCTGCTGTCTTCTCTCCGTGAGCGGCAGCAGCAGCGTGTATCGATACTAGTACTGCTGTACTATCTTTGGTGTGGCGGATATGTTTTCCGAGTGTGCTGTGTGTGGCAGTCGGTCGGTTGGGGCAGAGCAACGAGGAGCTCTCCGTGGCGCATAGTCAGGCCGGAGCCGCTGGCGGCGTGCACGCGTGGTTGGAGTTGTGAAGCGCTTCTTGCGAGAGTTACGAAGTTCGTCAGCCACCGAAACTGGACACTATCATGCCATCACATCTCTTCGTTTGATCCTGGTTGTCGCTTTCTGAGAGATTCCCACGAGCAACAACGTGTGTGCATTGAAGTCGGCTAGAATTGCAGCCGTCTTCCTGTGTGGTGTTTAACTTAATTTAATTCATTCCTTCATTAATGAAGTGTACCAGAGGTATCTTCTGCCTTGCGGCCGTTGATGTTCCGGTGACCTGCCCTGGTTGGTGACGTACTTTTTGGCAGTGTATTTTCCACATCGTGTTGATACTGTCCAGTACAGCGTGTAGTTCGACAGCTGAGGTGTTGTTGGTAGTTTTATGCGTTTATTCTGACTTGGCTGGATCGGCCACCAGTATCCAGAACGTTGTGCTATTGACATCTTGTTGTCGTTTTGCTGTTCGGGTGAAGTACAACTGATCTTGTTGGTTGGTTCGTCGGCTGGCTTTCGGTTGGGTTGCCTTCTTATTAAGAGGTTGTCGGTCTGGCTGCCTGTCTCACCTAAACGTGCGTTGTAATTACCTCCCAAGGTCGATCCTTGGAACCTTCTGAGGGTCGGTCCTAGTGTTTTACATAGTGATTTACTTTTTAGTCTTAAGTACTCTGTGTGACCTTTAGCGGAGTTTTTGCTTATTGAAATTGCAAGGCTTTTCTTCTTAGGCCTTAAGCCACAAAAAAAATTTATTGACTGGTATGTGGCCTTCAGCCGAGTTTCAGCCTTTCAAAATTAAAATTGAAAATTTCTTGAGCCTAGGCCTTAAGCCGTAAATTGGTTTCAAGTTGGTATGTGGCCTTCAGCCGAGTTTTCAGCCTTTTCAAAAGTTGAAAATTTTGTCTAGGCTTTAAGCCGTAAGAGATATTTTCTAGTTTTTATGTGGCCTTCAGCCGAGTTTTCCAGCTGAAAGTAAAAATTGCAAATTTCTTTGTCTGGGATTTAAGCCGTGAGATTTTTTGGGTTTCATATGTGGCCTTCATCCGAGAGTTATGTGGAGCATTTTAGGATAAAGCCTTTAGTCTATTTTAGTTGAAGTTCAGAAGCTCTTCCCTGTAGGCCTTAAGCCGTAAAATTGTTTTCTCCATGGTGTGTGGCCTTCAGTCGAGTTTTAATCTTTCTTCTTCTTCTTTACGAGTTGGCAATAAGGCGCCAACCCATCGAGGGCAGTGTTCCGGATTTAGTGGCCCGTTTAGGTGCTGCCGTTTTTCAGCCGGTTGACGTCACGCTGGCGGTGGTGGGTGAGACAGGAGCGGTCACTGAATTTTTGTTGAAGGCTGGTAGGGGCCTTGAGGACACTATTTGTGTTTTGGAAGGCACTCAACCTATTGTCAGTCAAATGGATAGAGTGTGGGCGCAGTTAATGCATTTAACTAATCGGATAGCGGATTTGGGCATGTTAGCTTTGGAAGATCATCATAAAAAATTAACCGTCGGATTGGGATCTTTGGTTAGCGTATTGAAGTTTAAGCTTACGTGTTTAGAATGGGATGGGAAGAGGATTGAAGGGCGGGACTTGCTGTGTTAGGGAGAGGGCGAGAGCCAGCCCGGGGGCGGCACTGTTACATCCTCTGTGAAGTTAGACTCAATGTTTGCCAAGTTGCCTAATCCTCTGGTGTATTTCTTTCGTGATATTACTGAATTAGTCGTGGAGCGGCTTGAACAGGTCGAAAAATTATTATGGTTGTTGATTCGTCTTGAACAATATGCTGCTCCCTTTCGTGGTTTCACACCAAGTAATATTGTCACTGTTGTACCCGTTAGCTGGAGGTGAGTTGCAGAACCTCCTCTCTCGAGCCATGGCAGAAGGGCTCTCCTTACAGCAATTGAGAGAGCTCGTCATTAGCCAGAGATTGACCACCGGAGTCCGAAAACAGCTTGAGTGTCGTTACATTTGGGAAATGCAGTGGGATAAAGAGCAGTTACATCAGTATGTGGACAGAGTTCAGACGGCGTCCTTGGTTTTGCTAATCGATTTGCCTGAACAAGAGCTGGTGTCTATTGTTCATAAGGCAATACGTGTCGCGGATAAGTAGCACTTTGTCTTCCGTAATCAGCCTTCAACTTGGGAAGAGCTCCGTGCCGCGGTTGTAGCGATGTCGGCGTTGCTGCTTGGATACGATGTGTGTCACGAAGTTAAGGGGCAGGCCGCCGGCACTGGCAAGGGAAATTCCGAAGTGTTTGCATCAGCTGAAGCAGTAAGAAGGGAACCCCGGGGTTGTTTCAGGTGCGGCAGCGCGGCTCACTTGGTGCGTGGCGAACCGATTTGTGCTCTTTCCGATTCTGGTAGCTCCTTTTCATTATTGTGCTACGAGTGGTTTTTGGAAGTTGAGGAAGTTGATCATCTTACGAAACTTCGGTCGGTTCTTTCTCTGCTGCAGAGATGTCGGGTGGCCAATGGCCAGGTGTTGCCTCTGCATGATTGGGTCCGAGGAAGTATATCGGTGGGGGATTTTTCCTGGCCCTTGGTCGAGGAGCTGCCGGTCAATCTAATTTTCGGATGTGATTTCACTAATGACTGGGTTAGTCTTGGATTATTCTGGCCACACCTTTTTCTTTAAGTTCGCTCCTGTCGAGAAGTTTCGTTTCTGTAAGTGCGCTAAACGTATTGTGCATCGAAGTGCAGATGCATTGGCCGTTGAGGCTGTGGCTAATGAGTTTGATCCTACCCATCTCTCGCCGCATCAGGCTTCTCAATTACGGGATTTGTTACAGAGTTTTCCTGAGCTTCTTAGTGATAACTTGGGTGTCACTAATGTTCTTAATTACCATATCCGTCTATCCGACGATAGTCCTGTCCCCATATCGCCTCTCACCTCCTAAGGTGAAGATACTGAAGGCGAAAATATCACAAATGCTCCAACAAGGAGTTATTAGGCCTTCTACATCTACTTATGCTTCCCCCATATTCCATGTTCCCAAGGATCAGGGGCGCGATTTCAGACCTGTGATTGACTATCGGGTGCTTGAACACTAAGGTTGTCTTCGAATGTGCCTCTGCCTCTGATCTGCATAACTCTTACCTGGTTTGCCGGTGCTAATTGGTTTACTGTTCCTGATTTGAACTAAGCCTATTATCAGATTCCATTAGCTGAAAAATGTAAACATGTTATCGCATTTTGTACTGATTGGCATCTGTTTAACAGAGTTCCCTTTGGTTTGGCAACTCGTTTGCTGGATAATATCCTCGGGGACTTGAAATTAGTGTGTGTGTGTAATTACACTCCTGGAAATTGAAATAAGAACACTGTGAATTCATTGTCCCAGGAAGGGGAAACTTTATTGACACATTCCTGGGGTCAGATACATCACATGATCACACTGACAGAACCACAGGCACATAGACACAGGCAACAGAGCATGCACAATGTCGGCACTAGTACAGTGTATATCCACCTTTCGCAGCAATGCAGCCTGCTATTCTCCCATGGAGACGATCGTAGAGATGCTGGATGTAGTCCTGTGGAACGGCTTGCCATGCCATTTCCACCTGGCGCCTCAGTTGGACCAGTGTTCGTGCTGGACGTGCAGACCGCGGGAGACGACGCTTCATCCAGTCCCAAACATGCTCAATGGGGGACAGATCCGGAGATCTTGCTGGCCAGGGTAGTTGACTTACACCTTCTAGAGCACTTTGGGTGGCACGGGATACATGCGGACGTGCATTGTGCTGTTGGAACAGCAAGTTCCCTTGCCGGTCTAAGAATGGTAGAACGATGGGTTCCATTACAGTTTGGATGTACCGTGCACTATTCAGTGTCCCCTCGACGATCACCAGTGGTGTACGGCCAGTGTAGGAGATCGCTCCCCACACCATGATGCCGGGTGTTGGCCCTGTGTGCCTCGGTCGTATGCAGTCCTGATTGTGGCGCTCACCTGCACGGCGCCAAACACGCATACGACCATCATTGGCACCAAGGCAGAAGCGACTCTCATCGCTGAAGACGACACGTCTCCATTCGTCCCTCCATTCACGCCTGTCGCGACACCACTGGAGGCGGGCTGCACGATGTTGGGGCGTGAGCGGAAGACGGCCTAACGGTGTGCGGGACCGTAGCCCAGCTTCATGGAGACGGTTGCGAATGGTCCTCGCCGATACCCCAGGAGCAACAGTGTCCCTAATTTGCTGGGAAGTGGCGGTGCGGTCCCCTACGGCACTGCGTAGGATCCTACGGTCTTGGCGTGCATCCGTGCGTCGCTGCGGTCCGGTCCCAGGTCGACGGGCACGTGCACCTTCCGCCGACCACTGGCGACAACATCGATGTACTGTGGAGACCTCACGCCCCACGTGTTGAGCAATTCGGCGGTACGCCACCCAATCCTCCCGCATGCCCACTATACGCCCTCGCTCAAAGTCCGTCAACTGCACATACGGTTCACGTCCACGCTGTCGCGGCATGCTACCAGTGTTAAAGACTGCGATGGAGCTCCGTATGCCACGGCAAACTGGCTGACACTGACGGCGGCGGTGTACAAATGCTGCACAGCTAGCGCCATTCGACGGCCAACACCGCGGTTCCTGGTGTGTCCGCTGGTGTACAGCCCTCTCGCAGTGTCCGGAGCAAGTATGGTGGGTCTGACACACCGGTGTCAATGTGTTCTTTTTTCCATTTCCAGGAGTGTATTTGGACGATTTAGTCATCTATAGTCCCTCGTTTCAGGACCATTTGGGTCATATCCAGCAAGTTCTTTCGAGGTTGCAGGGAGCCGGGCTGACAGTTAAACCCAGTAAGATGACGTTAGCCAGGCAGCAGGTGTCCTTCTTAGGTCACGTAGTGTCAGTTCGCTCTTGGTCGATGCGAATACTCTGACCTAAGACCTTACGGGCGTTGCCTCCGCCTACTGATAAACGATGAATTGCTAGATTCATAGGCATGGCGAACTATTTTACGTGTTTTGTCCCTAATTTTGCTTAGTTGGCGGCGCCCTTGAACGAACTGCGCCGGAAGGGAGTGCATTTTGAATGAGGACCTGTCCAGGAGGCCGCGTTTGAGTATATTAAGGCAGCTGTAGCCAATACTCCGGTTCTCGGAGTACCAGACTTTAATAAACGGTTTATTGTCCAAACTGACACATCTGATGCTGGTATTTGAGCTGTCCTTCTCCAGGAGTTCGAAGGTCGGAGGCAGCCATTAGCTTGCGCGTCTCATCGGTTAACTGGTGCCGAACTTAAGTACTCCGTCTACGAGTGCGAGGCGTTGGCCGTTTTGTTTGCACTGGAGAAGTACCCCTTCTACCTTGAGCATCGGCTATTTCAGTTAGAAACCGACAATCAGGCTTTGAGCTGGGTGTTGGCTAGACCGCGTAAAATTGGCCGTAGTGCCAGATGGGCGGTACGCATTTCAATTTGAAGTTAAACACGTGAAGAGACACTGAAAATATCCTTGTGGATGTCCTCAGCCGGATGTTCGCCGAATCTACACCTAGTGAAGGAACCCGGGAGACAGATGGAGGCAGTATTGGGTGAAATTCCTCTTTTGTTTGATGATGTCGCTCAGGAGCAGGACCAGTACCCTATTTGGGGGCCGATTAAGCAACGCTTTTTGGCTGGGGAACTGTCGCATGAGTATATTACTAATAGTGGCACTCTGCGTAAAAGGGTGGGGCATGCGAAGCAGTTCAAGATCTGTTTGCCAGTAGCTCTGGTGCGCCCGGTTTTTCGTTACTTTCATGACTCGTTGGTGGGTAGCCACTTAGGAACTTACAAGGAGCATTTGACTTGGCCCTCCATGGAACGAGATGTCAGAGAGATGGTATCGCAACATCGCTTGTGTAATGTAGCCAAACCCAAGAATGCTCTTCAAAGGATTTGCTGAGCTCTGAGCGCGAGTCCTGTCCTATGCACAACTTCTGTATCTATTATCTAGGACCCTTAGTTCGTACTAAGACCGGTCACCGATACGTGTTAGTTATTACTGATGCGTTCTTCAGATTCCCTTGGCTCCTTCCGAGTCCTAACGTCACTGCTACCACCACTATTTCTCACTTAACTAATGTTTTCAGTGTTTTTGACTCCCCTAATAAAATTGTTAGTGATAATGCGCCGCCGTCCTTTCGGCTCCTTTCAAGGCGTTCTATTTTCAGAACGGTGTCAAACATATCACGACTACACCGTATTATCCGCAGGGATGCTTTGCGGAGAGGGTTAACCGAAATCTTAAATCCGCTTTGATTATTTATCATCAGAAAACGCCTAGTAAGTGGGACTCCAGTCTTCTTTGGCTTAGTTTTGCTTTTAATACCGCCAATCATGAAGCCTTGCGAACTACTCCCGCCTCTTTGATCCTTTCCTATCCTGTTAATTCCCCTCTTTCGAACTTGTGGGGGATTCAAGATCTAGCTACGGCGGATATTACTCCTCAAGTTATCAAGGAAAACTGGAACCGTGCCCTAATATACTCAGAATCTATAATAATCAAGCTGAGCGCTACAATCGCAATCGGCGAACCTTTAGAGGGAGGCCAGGAGATCAGGTCTATGTCCGTAATTTCCCCATTAGGCAGGTGCGTGTCGGAAATATGAGTAAATTTACTCCTCGTTTTCTGGGGCCTTGCACCATTGTGCGCATTTTAGGCCCGGTGAATTTGCTGGTTAAGGATAACCACTCCGTCTGATGGTTGACCCCCCCCCCCAGGCATCGTGTTTGAGGGTGGGAGGTTGAGCCGTGGCTGGCTCGTGTTATGCTTTGCATTAAAGCTTGGTTGCTATTCTGTGATTAGTCTAGCGCGGTTGTCGCGATTATTCTGTTATCCTCTCTATCCGTGAGTCGCAGCAGCAGCGTGTATCGATATTCGTACCCTTGTACTATCTTTGGCGTCGTGCTTATAGTTTTCCGGCTGCGCCGTGTGCGGGCAATGCTACCGTCCTTTTGCCTCAGGAAGTCTACAAGGAAAGCTATGTGGTCTACTTAGTTCTGGTGTATACCGGAAGATTAACAAAGATCCTACTAACAAGGTGGCAATAAGGACTGCTGCCTTGCTGAACGCTTCATCACTACCGAAGGAAGTCAAATAAGTGCGAGGTGCAGTACCACCGAGATTTTATGGTCTTCCTAAGGTTCACAAAATGGGTAAGGATGAGCGTCTAGAGGTCTATGAGACCTATAACGAGCACTATTGGTTCACCAACGTATTTTCCTGCCAAATTCTTAGCTTCCTAATTAAAAGAAATGGTAGGAAAATGTAGTCACCACATTCGTAATTCTATGGATTTTATTCAGAGACGTCAGGCTAAATAATACTGATGTGCTTGTTAGTTTTGACGTGTTCTCATTATACACCAAGGTACCCTTAAAGGACTTTTTATCTCTTATCAGCCAACATTTTGATAAGAACATTATGGCCTTATTTGAACATGTGCTTTAACATCTTATTTTCAGATTGATGGTGAATTTTATGAGAAGATTGATGGTTAATAAAATTTTCTCGGGTTTCCATCCGCGTCAGGTGCTTAAAATCCCACAGGCTTTCGACCGAGCTCTCCCCGGTCATTGTCACTGCTGTCTCGCCGTGTCTGCGTCGTTATATAGCATCACTGCATGCTGTGACGTCACTGGTGCTCTCTTCCTCGCCATATATGGTCATGTTTTCACCCCGCGTCAGTCGCGCCATTTTTCACATCGCGATAGCCGGGTCGCAGGCTGTGCTGAGCTGCAAACCTCGGTCCTTGTTGATGGTGTTTTCAGCGGTTTTTATTTCAATAGCTTCTTTTATGACGCTATCGCAAAATCCCTTCGTCTTCATAACGACAGATGTTTCGTCGAATAGAATTCGGTGTCCATTTTCTAAAGCGTGTTCTGCCACGGCTGATTTTTCTGGATAGCGTAGGCGTAAGCTCCTCTCGTGTTCCGTCCGGCGTTTCTCCACCGTGCGTTCTGTTTGGCCGACGTAGTAACAGCCACACTGTCATGGTATCTTGTACACTCGAGGCGTTCTAAGCCCTAGATCCCTAGATCGTCCTTAACAGGTCTCGAGAGCTGACGAATTTTTGCTGGGGGCCTGAACACCGATGAAATGTTATATCTCTCCAGGAGCCGGCTAATCTTTCGCGACACTTTCTTTGTTGTTATGGTCTTCAGTCCTGAGACTGGTTTGATGCAGCTCTCCATGCTACTCTATCCTGTGCAAGCTGCTTCATCTCCCTGTACGTACTGTACCACAGGAAAGCAAAACACAGGTTTCTTGCTTTCTTCTTCGTTGGTGTTCTCTTCTCTGTCGGTGTGTTTCTTGCATGTCACACCAGATATAGCCTGTGACACCTGTCCGTGGCTGTAGCCGTTTTGCCGGAAGACTTTTCGGAGGTGACTCAGTTCTAGTGGCAGACTTTCTACGTCTTGGACGACTTTAGCACGATGGACGAGAGTATTCAGAACGCCATGTTTTCGTGCCGGATGGTGGTGGCAGAGAGCGTGGAGATACCGATCTGTGTGTGTCGGTTTCTTGTAGACACTGTGGCTGAGGTGCCCGTTGGTTTTCCGTCGAACGAGGACGTCAAGCAAGGGAAATGCACCATCTGTCTCGACTTCCATCATACACTTGATGTGGCCGTGAATGCTGTTCAGGTGTTCTAAAAATTCTCCCAGTTTTTCACGACCATGGGGCCAGATGATAAAAGTGTCATCGACGTAACGATAAAAGCACCTTTGCTTTGCTGGAGCCGTGTCCAAGGCGATGTCTTCATATTTTGCCATAAAAAGGTTGGCTATGGATGGAGCCACGCCGTCCAACTGGTCGAAATACTGGCCGCCATGTAATAAGTACGACAATGTCAACGTGTGCTTAATCAGTCCCACAATGATACTATCAGATAATTGGGAAAGGAGATCTATACAGTCTTTGACCGGAACAATTGTAAACAGTGAGACCACATCAAAACCAATCATTATATATTGGTGTGCGACCAACATGGTGGCGAGTGAGTGACGTGCGTTAGCTTGGCTCGCAAGTTTACGTGAAATCTGGAGGTGTTTTAAGCAGTTAGGCCAGTCTACATATACTAAAGCCGTATATCTACTGCCGAGTGTCGTATTTTACATCACATACTGAGCACCAATTACACGGAATCGCACTTAAAATGGAAAATCGCCGAACAACGCGCAGTGCAACCAACGGCCAGGCCGGAGACAGCGCAGGCGTGGAGTTGCGGCCGCCCCGCCCGGCATCGCTGACACCGCCGCACTCGTGAAGGCTGAGGTGAGGTGAGTGCCGCGCTACAGGCTACGGATACGCTCGGGCTCGTTGTTCAAACCATCACTGATGCCGTCACTGCAGCAGTGACGGACAAAATACAGGAAACTCTGGAGGCGAATGCGAGTGAGATCCGTGCACTGGACACATCGTTAAAAGCAAGTGAGGAGAAAGTACGACTGTTCGAACAGAAATTGATCGAGAAGACGGACGAGCTCGAACAATATCAGAGACGCAATAATCTCAGACTGTTCGGCATTCCAGAGAGCAGCAGAGAGAACACAGATGAACTAGTGATAAACCTTGTCCAACTGAAGCTAGGCGTGCAGGTGACTCTGAGTGACATTGACAGAAGTCATAGAGTGGGTCGTAGGTCGCCAGGTTCTACAAAACCAAGACCTATAATAGTGAAATTTATGTCCTATAGGAAAAGATCTGAAATCTTCAGAGCTAAGAATAATCTCGCGAAGTCGGGTCTGACAGTATGCGAGGGTCTGACCTCTGAAAGACTAAACATTTTGAAGAGCGCGATTTCGAAATTTGGGCTACAGAACGTATGGACAAATGACGGCAGGATAATGGTTAAGACCGAAAACGGAAAGAAAACAATTTGCAGTGTTAATGAACTCGGAAGCCTGTGCTTTAGAAGCTAAATCATGTCTAATCTTGCTGCCACTAACCTGTATGTTTATATTGTTTACACTGTCAACCATATCTTAACTAATGTATTAGGACATTGTTCGTTTCTCTACATAACTATTTTTTTATCTCTAATTATTTTTTCTCGTGTAATTTTGTTATTATTTGTATTATCAACTTTTCGTTTCTCCACATAACTATTTTCATCTTTAATCGTTTTTCTCATGTAATTTTGTTAATTATTACATAAGGTAGTCTCACTTCCATCCTTATTTAGCAACCCAGCATCATACTTTAGTTGTTATCCTCATAAGCGCAATTAATATCACACTCTACGTTACGTGCAGATTACTCCCGTTGTTTTTAGCGAAATTCCTTCCCTTGTCGGCACACAGCTACTTCCAGAACCGTTGCAGACCTCGCTGCCCTTGGCCGCAGTTTCCGTTGCCTCCCCGGGGACCCACCCCCTCCCCCTCCGGGCCGCTTTCACTGCACAGAACTGGGAGGACACTCCCTCACCCCCCCCCCCTCCCTCTCCTTCACACGCCTTCCGCATTCCTCATGCCAGACCCTCTTGTCACCACTAACCACGACCCACAAACATCGGTCGGCAACCTCCTCGGGCAACCAACACCCGAACGCACCAAGCTGCATATTGCACATGCAAATGTCCAGTCTCTGCCAGCTCACTTCGACGAGTTCAAATATATATTTCAAACTGCTGATATACACGTTTTTGTCAGAGACTTGGCTCAAACCAAGTATTCCTACAACTTCCGTAAACCTAGATGGCTATATCTTTCTCAGGCACGACAGGTGCAACAGACGAGGGGGCACAGTAGGGGTGTACATACACTCTGATTTGTCACCCAGAGTACTACACACATCCGTCAATAGTGTAGATAAACAAGAGGAATATATCTTCATAGAGATCAAATCACTTAACAGAAAGTGCTTAATATGTGTCCTTTACAAACCTCCTAAAGTAGGTGGGTTCGTCTGCATCGAAACTGCCCTCTCTAGTCTCGAATCGACATATGAACATGTAATTATAGCAGGTGACACTAACATTAATTTTCTGTGCAATAGTCCTTCCACTGGGAAATTTAAGAGGATGCTTTCTTCCTCAAATATGACGCTACTTCAGCTGGCACCTACTCATGACACGACTACGTCACACTTTCATACATATATTCGCAACCAAATCTCCAAACAGAATAAACCGCACCTGTCAAATATCTGCGCCTGGCATGTCTGCCCATGACATAATTTTCATGGCGTATTCACTAGAATGTCCTATAAGGAAACAAAAACAATCTACATACCGAGACCTCAAACGCATAAATTTGCCTGAACTCGAAACTGAGGCACAAGAAATAGTTTGGGGGATGACCTCTACTCCCCTCATGGACATGAACGACAAACTCTAGGATTTCGCTAGCAAAATTACTGAACTTTATAACAAATATGCTCCAATAAAGACCAGAAAAGTAAAAAGGCAACCTGCACCTTGGCTGACTGATGAAGTTAAACAGCTCATGAATCTCAGAGACGCTGCACATCAAGCATGCAAGATACACCCTACACCTGAAAATTATACTGTATACAAGCAGAAACGAAACAAAGTCAGTCAAGCGGTGAGAAACGCTAAGCTCAGACGTGCCCGTACATTAGCTGACAATAGATGTAGACCAGCTGTTCTGTGGAAAAATCTCCGTAGTCTCGGTTTAGGCAAAATAAAAGTTGCAGAAAATCCCATGGTCCCAACTGAAGAACTAAACCGATTCTTCACATTACCTACAACCAAAATTGAACCACAAAAAAGCAGAGAATCATTGATTACTTCATGTCGATGAACGACTGTAGCAAAGAAAAATTCTATCTACAGCACGTCACTTGCAGTACTGTCAAGAAATCCATAATGCTGATTAGATCAGTATCTACTGGACATGATGGCATCACTATCCAGATGGTAAAACTTATTATTGACCAAGTACTGCCCTCTATAATAGACATTTTCAACGATTCATTAATCACAAGTATTTTCCCTGAGGCCTGGAAACTGGGACAAATTAAGCCACTGCCTAAAAAGGACATCGCCACAGCACCCTCTGACTATCGCCCCATCTGCATTCTTCCTGCACTGTCAAAGGCCTTAGAATATATAGTTCATGACCAGCTCACAAACTACTTAACTACTAACAACCTACTAGTCGAATACCAATCAAGTTTCCATAAACATCGAAGCACAACATCCGCACTGATAAAGGTGACAGATGACCTGAAACTTGCCATGGGCAGACAAGAAGCGACTATCATTTGCTTCTTAGATTTCTGCAAAGCATTTGATACTGTAGATTTCGACATCTTACTAGCCAAACTTAGCGGTCTAAATTTCTCACCAAGTGCAGTGCAATGGTTTCGCTCATACATGACGTCTCGTCAGCAACGCATCCTGTCTGGAAATATAAAATCACAATGGCGACAGGTAGTGTCAGGCGTTCCCCAAGGCTCATTATTAGGTCCTATACTCTTCTCTCTGTATGTAAATGATGTGTCATCGGTTCTGACCTATTGCAAATATCATATGTATGCTGATGACCTTCAGTTGTGTCGAAGTGCGAAACCAAGCAAGAAAGCTATCAAAAATTTCAATACTGACCTCGATGCACTGTCAAAATGGGCACAGGACATAGGTCTAAAACTAAACCCATCTAAAACTCAAGCGGTACTTGTTGGTCACTCTAAGCTCATTAGCCCAAAACATCGGGGATCCGTACCACCTCTTATTCTAAATGGAACAAATATTAACTTCTCTCCCTCAGCAAAGAGTTTGGGAGTAATAATAGATGAAAATCTAAATTTGACAGAGCATGTAACTGCAGTGTGCAAAAAAGCATCGGCATCCCTTCATGTCCTAGAAAAATATAAAAAACTCTTCCCTTTCTATCTGAAAAAGAAATTAGTACAAACGCTTATACTCCCAATCATTGACTATAGCGATATTATCCTACAAGGCCTCTCTCAGGAAAATTCGCGACGTCTAGAACTGGTCATGAATGCCTGCGTCCGATATATCTGTGACGTTCGACTTTTTGACCACATTTCACCAGCATATGCAAAATTGTCCTGGCTGCGTGCAGACAAACGCAGAGATTTCCATACACTCTCTCTGATCTACTGCCTTATAAATGTACACTGTCACTCATATCTCTCCTCGTCCCTAACGCTCATGTCGGAACAACATGACAGAAACACACGTTCCCATTATAATAAAATCCTCTCCGTTCCACTGCATCGCTGTCACCTTCTCCAAGTCCTTTACAGTAGCGGGAACCCGACTCTGGAATAACCTCCCTCGTTAAGTTAGAGAACTTAAAAACATGTCCAGCTCCAAAAAACAGTTAATGACGTATCTACTTAAGCAACAGTAATGCCTTTCTCTGTACATGAATGCACTTCACCACATTACTTCCCTCTTTCCCCCTCCTTAAATCTCGCTTCCCCAAAACTCGCTATACTAGTAAACATCTACTTTACACACAAAGATATTAATGTACATCTGCACAAACCTTCATTACTATTGCCAATTTTTCTCATGTTTGTCACTATTATTTGACTTTTTTTTACTGTTATTATTATTGTTTTTATCATAATCTGTATGTATAGCACCTGTTGTAAAAATACTGCCAGCATTTACTTTATTAGGTCTTAGTCATGTTTATCATTATTATTTGATTTTTTTACTGTTATTATTATTGCTTTTATCATAATCTGTATGTATAGCACCTGTTGTATAAATACTGCCTCATTTACTTTATTAGGTCTTAGTCACTACTCTTTATTCATATAGTCACTAGAGTAATCTAATTTTCTCATTTAAACTATTGTCATGATGTAACTGTGAGGTGTGAAATGCTGCATGTGTGGAACACTGGTCCGATGTAAGGGAGGGCCCGATGGCCCTAATCTGATCAGGTTAAATAAATAAATAAATTAAATAAATAAATATATCTCCTTGACTAAGACGCAGTTGTTTAATTCTGTTGAGAAAGTCGTCGGTGTTCTTGATGTGATGCACACAACGACCCACATGCGGTGCAAGGAAGCTGGTCAGATGTTTTGCCAGTCTATAAGTGGATGACCCAATGGTGTTCACAATAGGGCGAAGAGGAGAATCCGGTTTGTGGATTTTTGGTAATCCATAAAGAGTAGGTGGTCTCGCCGCCTGAGGGAAGAGATTCTTAATAACGCTCTCTTCTAGTGTTGACTGTTTTAGAAGCTCTGATGTCTTCCTCATTATTCTTGACGTCGGGTCCCATGGCAGTTTCCGCTATATATCCTCTTCAAGCATCAACTGAATTTTGGCGTCGTAGTCAGCTTTATTGAGAATGACGGATGCATTGCCCTTGTTAGCTGGCAGAACCACGTTGAGGGCGTCGTTGCGGAGTGCGTGAAGACCATTGCGTTTAGCCCTAGTCAAGTTAGACCTCGGTGGTTTAGATTTTGAAATGATGCGACACGTTTTGCGACGAATTTCGTCAGCATTCTCACTAGGCATCTTACGGATTGCTTGTTCAACCCCACTCATAATATAACAGATGGGGATGCTCTGAGGCGTTGGTGCAAAGTTAAGACTTTTCTTGAGCGCCGAAATGACACCCGCGTCGATCTCTTTCTCCGTCATGTTGATGATAGTTTGTTCCGCTGATTTCCGTTCTGCACCGTGTTGTTGATGAGATAGCCGCGTGAACTTCCCTTTCTGTTTCTCTGTGGTCTTCTTTTGCGATCACACCTGTTGTGGTGTGGTGTCCGCGTCGAACCACTTCAAATCTACTTGTGAGAGTCCCTCTATCAACTGCAGATGTATAGCCAGCGGTTCGCGACCGTTTCAATCCAGGTGCCTTGTAGTGAAGTGTATCCTTCCCCGCAACAGGGCAGAGCTGGCTCAACGGTAGATTCTACTGGCTGCCGAGGTGTTGATGTGATGGCTCACCATGGTAAATCGTGGAATCACGTTCTAATCTCGACAGCGTAGCAGGAAGGCTAGAGAGCTTACCAGGTTAACACGCAGGTTCCATAGGCGTTTAATGCAGCGACACGTTTCCTCCCCGTAGAGGTACGTCATGTATGAATGCATGGTTTCGTGGCGATATGAATTAATAAGATTTTCTCGGCTTCCAGCCGAGTCAGGTCGTTAAAATCCTACGAGCTTTCGACCGAGCTCTTCCCGGCCACATCAAGATGGAAGTCGAGACAGATGGTGCATTGCCCTCGCCTGACGTCCTCATTCGACGGAAAACCAACGGGCACCTTAGCCGCAGTGTCTACAGGAAACCGACTCACACAGATCGGTATCTGCACGCTCTCAGCCTCCACCATCCCGCACAAAAACATGGCGTTCTGAATACCCTCATCCATCGTGCTAAAGTCGTCTCAGGCGCTGAAAGTCAGCCACTAGAACTGAACCACCTCCGAAAAGTCTTCCGGCAAAACGGCTACAGCCACGAACAGGTGTCACAGGCTATATCTGGCGTGACACGCAAGAAACACACCAACAGAGTAGAGAACACTACCGAAGAAGAAACAAGAAACTTGTGTTTTAGCCTTTCTGTGGTACAGTGTCGGGAAAGATTAGCCTGCTTCTGAAGAGATATAACATTTCATCGGTGTTCAGGCCCCCAGCAAAAATTCGTCAGCTCATGAGGCCTGTAAAGGGCGACCTAGGGCTCAGAACGCCTGGAGTGTACAAAATACCATGTCAGTGTGGCTGTTACTGCGTCGGCCGAACAGTACGCACTGTGGAGCAGCGCCGGACGGAACACGAGAGGTGCTTACGCATACATTAGGTAGAAAATTCACCCGTGGCAGATCACGCCTTAGAAAATGGACAGCGAATTCTATTCGACGGAACATCTGTCGTCATGAAGACGAAGGGATTTTGCGACAGCGTCATAAAAGAAGCTATTGAAATAAAAACCGCTGAAAACACCATCAACAAGGACGGGACCCGGCTATCGCGATGTTAAAACGGGCGCGACGGACGCGGAATGAAAACATGACCATATATGTCGAGGAACAGACCTCCAGTGACGTCACAGCCAGCAGTGCGGCTATATAACGACGCAGCCACGGCGACACAGCAGTCAGTCTTACCATTTGACAATGACCGGAAAGAGCACGGACGGAAGCTCGTGGGATTTTAACCACCTGACGCCGCTGGAAGCCCGAGAAAATTTTATTAATTCATATCGCCGCGAAACCATGCATTCATACAAGATCGATAGTGATGTCATGGGACGCCCCCTCTCCCCTCTGGTGGCTAATTTATTCATGGAAGACTTCGAGGACAAGGCACTGGACTGAGCAAGTTTTAAACCAACGGTCTCCTGGAGGTACGTGGACGACACATTTGCAGTATGGCCGCACGGGATGAATGAATTACATCGATTTATTGAACATTGGAATTCCATCCATTCTAGTATCAAATTTACTATGGAAATATAAAAAGACTTCTACCTTCCATTTTTGGATGTTGTCGTTCACCGTAAAGTTGATGGCACATTAGGATATGCCGTATATCGGAAACCAATGCATACAAATCTATATGTTCATGCCAGTAGCTGCCATCACCCTTCACAGACCATAGGTGCTCTTAAGACCTTAGTGCATAGGGCGCGCTGTACATCCGATAAAGACAATTTGCAAGAACAGCTCACGTACCTCAAGAGCATTTTTAAATCGAATGGATTTTCTCCGCAACAAATTCGTAGAGCATTCATTGCAAACCTAGAATGCAGGTATGTAATGGGGAAGAAGATAGTAATTCCTTCCGATATAGTGCGTTTTTGCCCTATGTGGGTGTATGCTTGAGAAACTCTGTGTTATGGTAATCTTCCGCCCCCCCCCTCCCCCCTCTCACGAAGACTGCAGCTTTACTCGACTCTGTGGACGATTTACAGCTTCGTAAAGCGGGTGTGTATCAGATTTCTTGCGGAAATTGTGAGAAATCGTACATAGATCAAACAAGACGCACCGTTCATGAGAGATGTGTGGAGCATTGAAGATACACACGCTTATAACAGCCAGACAAGTCAGCTGCGGCCGAACACTGTATTGGTACAGGTCATTCCATGAGTTACAGTAATGTGAAGATTTTAACATCCACCTCTTCCTTTTGGGAATCTTTCTTCAAGGAAGATATAGAGATTAGATTAGCTAATAATTTAATAAATGGAGATAATGGTTTTAATTTGGGCAAAGCATGGAATCCGGCTCTTGGGGTAATTAAACTGCAGAGAAGTCGTCACGGTGTCACCGCCGCCGATCATACATCGATAAGCGAATCGAATGTCCCTACGCCTTCGCCACAGGCGGTGCATGTGTAAGCGCATTTCTTTGCCGCCGACCGGCATCTGTGACCCGCATGCGCAGTACCGCCGCGGTGGAGCATATAAGGCCGCGCTTGGCATCTTGTCAGTCTTGAGACTCACTCTGAGGATGGCCGGACGATACGCGGCCGAAACATCAGCGGAGGAAATTTTATTTGCGCGGCTGCATGCCCGAAATTTAATGGACTATTCATTACGCCGCGAGAAGTTGAAAATGGACAGTGGTTATGAAGTTTTTTTAAGTGAGAAACTGAGGAAAAATAAGGAGGAAAAGTTTATAAAAACGCACATACTCGGTACAAAAATGAGTTTGTAATGTCTTCACTTATGTTGTTCTGTATCCCACAGTATATCTTGTTTCACCAGCTATCGATGCCCTTGATAATTACGCCTTTTCATCGTATAACGCCGTGAATAATGAAGTTTTGCATGTTAACGATGCGGCAAAGCACTCTTCTCTTTGCGTGCTGTCATTTGCCAAAATCTTGTTTGCATATCTCAAACCGTTTGAGATTTGAGGAATCTTAAGAATATGTCGTTCTGGCTTTTTCGCTGGCGCGGACGGTTGCAGATGAGTGCGCTACATCAGATTAATTTTCCCGTCATTCGTGTCAGATAGAGACTTCCACCCAAGTCTAAAGGAAAATTCAGTATCTCAGCTGAATTTTATACGCAGCAACACATTAAATAATATGTACCAAACGCAAAATCTTAGCAACCCCTATTTTCTATTTTAAACTTTTTCATATTTCATGCAGTGTCTTACCTAAATCGAAATACCGTAATAACTGTCACCGGTAACGAAATGATGGGCACGTCACATGAAGCTGGCATATAAAGCTACAGGGTGGCGCACGAAATGTGTTACCATTTTGTTTTTGAATAAAAACTTTATTGTCAATACACTCTGAAAGGAACATATACTACAATGAAGAGCCGTCCATGGAGATTTGTTCTAACTCAGCACATGCTCAATATGTACACTATTTAATTTCCTAACTTCCTTCAAACGAACACTGAAGTTAGTGATTACACTACGGCACATGTCTTCCGTAATTTCGCTGCAAGCTTAATGAATAAGTCTTCTGAGCTCCGAAATGCTCGTGTAAAAACTCCAACACAGTGTTTGCAGTATGTGGCCTTGCTCCACCTTGCATGAACCACTGCGTGTTGAAGGGCAAGGCAGTAGCAAGAAGCTGTGGAATGAAGCTATTACGAAGCTATTACGAAGCATGTTCAAATAACGCTCGCTGTTCACAGTTTCTTCAAAGAAAAAGGGTCCAATAAGTCCGTGACTGGAAATTGCTGCCCATGCTGTAATCCTCGAAGCATAATGTTGTCGTTCATGAAGCACGTGTGGGTTTTCAGTGGCCCAAATGCGTACATTTCGTTCGTTAACCACATCGTCTAAATGAAAATGCGCCTCGTCTGAAAACCAAACGTTGCTGAGTGTTTCTTCCCTATCCTCCGCCCACTGAGCAAACAGTAGTCTCTGCTGCTTATGTTCTTCAGTGAGCTTCTGTGCACAGGTATCTTGTATGGGCACATATGGAGGTCACTTTTAAGAATGCGTGAACGGAGTGTCTGGATATTCCCAGTTGCACTGCTGAATTTCTAGACGATTTCCCGGGACTTGTCTGTACAGCAACTCGTACCGCTTCAACATTCTCCGGCGAACAAACAGGCTTAGGCCGAGGTCGCTTCGCTTCCAATACTGTTCCTTCCTGTACAAATTTATCGTACAACCTGTGGATGGTCTTCTTGCATGGGACCCATCGTGTGTTAAATTGTTGTCGAAAACGCCTCTGAGTCACAATATGGCTTTTACTTTCATGAAAAAGTTACACAATTGCCGATCGTCGCTGTGTCGTCAGTCTTCCTTTGTGAGCCATTGCTGCTTACTAGTCTCCTGGCGGCAGTATCATGAATTACAGGTCATTTCATAGCTAATTTGTTTTTCCAAGCTCTGCGGATACTGCTGTAGAGATCCCAGCGGGATATCTAATGTGCGTCGTAAATTGTGAAAGAAACAATTGGTAACACATTTCGTGCGCCACCCTTTATAGTTTCTGTAAAATCGTTTGAGGAAGAACGCAGGACGTGCGGCTCTGCCATCGCAGTGTGTCGCCAGCCGGCTTGAAGAGGCCAGACAAGGTCGGCCTCGCCTAAAGAAACAAATGAACTCGCCCGGTGCTACGACGAGAAGTGTTCTCTGCGCATCCGCCACTGTATCCCGCACGGACTCCACCATCCGCCACACCACGTTATGTGACTTGCAGGGTATAGCGTAGATGTGGACTAGTGCTTTTTCACAGCTGCCACTATACTCTGTATGTAAGTAAAGGTTTCGAAGCGGTTTTGTCGTTCAGAAATCGCATCTGAGTGTTGTTTGTTTCTGAGAAGACTGTGTGACGCCTTGTGTACGAAGGGGAAACGTCTACCAGCATGTACAAAAATCCGAGACTGCAGTTTGTCGTTAAGCTGCTCTCGCTGTCACGTGAATACGGTGCCTATCGGTTCGCGAGGGTCACATTCAGCTCTATGTACGATGTTAATGGCCCTACGTGACTAGCGCCTGAGAGGCTCGACGTGTTGTTTGGTTGGCTGTGCAGGAGCGCACAGCCACATCAGATTCCCCGTGTCAGGGAACGCAGCGCGCTCACTGGTGACCAGACGAGCGCCCTCACGGACTGTGCGATGACGTCCAGACCGGCGCGAACTGTTGTCGAAGCCCACCTCGACGCGGCAGCAGACCGAGGCGGCCGACAGCGGCACTCCCAACAACGAGACTGGACTTACCAGAGCGGCTCCATGTCGTCTCTTCAGACGAGTCCCAGTCCTGTGTACAACACCACAGTGGACGTATCCACGCGTGTAGTCTCTGAGGAGGACGAACGTTGCCAGACTGCTTTCGTCAACATCACATGAGCTCAGCATCTGACTTGTTGGTATGGGGTACCATTGGGTAAATAAGATGATCAATTCTTGTCCACACTGATAGTAATTTGGACTGCACGGATCACATTTCTGACGCCTTAAGGACGGTGGCTATGACCCTTCTTCCACATCTTCGTGACATTATCTTTCAACACATTACAGCAAGACCGCATGTTGCCCATGCTGTGCTGACCTGTGCCGCACACCGGAGTATATTTCTGACGCCTTAAGGACGGTGGCTATGACCCTTCTTCCACATCTTCGTGACATTATCTTTCAACACATTACAGCAAGACCGCATGTTGCCCATGCTGTGCTGACCTGTGCCGCACACCGGAGTATATTTACCGTAATTCTGGCCAAAATTGCAGAAATGGACGTTTGCTCAACTATTGTAGCAAGTGCATAACAGGTCTTCGGTTCACTTGCCTCGTCAAACTTTGAGAAAGTTCCTAGCTTTCGATGATACCCTCCATCATCGTCGTCAGGGACTAAAACTGACTGTCGTGAACTGGCAAGTTTCCCTCTATCATACTCATAGGAAGGCATCTGATTTGCTGGATTACGTCACGATGGAGCGTACAGAGGTGGTGCCCCCCTACGTCGATAGATTTTGCTCCCAATCTAGCGCTGCTTGCAGCACCATCCATCACATCAGGTTGTGAACTACGAGAAGTAAGAAAAAACACCAAACTGCAATTGAAAAGAACTTTGCGAGAGGCCTGGGACAATCGCCTGCTGTGATCGGTAACATTAGACGAGTGAACGTAACAGAACCAACCTAAATTACACATACTAACATATACTCCTCAATACACACATATATTACACAGTACATAGCTACAATTAGTTTGAAAGCGCATTAAAAAAAATTGTTGCATAAGTAGTTGGTTTGCCATAATTTCTCGCAATCATATACGTGACGAGCAAATCGATGCCCTAATACAAGCATTCCTGTTATCACGTCGCCAGTAAAATCGGTGCAGCAAATTAAGGGTATCACACGAATCTACTTTGAAGTTTTCAAGTCCAAAAGGATACGAAATTGTGGAAAGTGGCATGGTACAAACTGAAAGACAGGCAGAAAAACTAACAAATGCACGCCGAGTCATCCCAAGCCCCTCTCTAAGGCTGGCAGTGGAGTAGTTTCGGGGTATTCACAACTACAGTTAAGCTAGTAGTGAAAGGGAGTGCTTTAAACGTTTCAAACTATCAAAAATCATTTTGACCAGGATTTCGGTACATGTAATCTACTGTTGGTTGGTTTAATTGTTGGAGGGGACCAAACAGCAAGGTCATCGGCCCCTGAGATTAGGGAGGGATGGGGAAGGAAGGTGGCCATGCCCTTTCAGAGGAACCATCCCGGCATTTGTCTGAAGCGATTTGGGGAAATCACCAAAAACCTAGGATTGAACCGTCGTTCTCCCGAACTTGAGGCCAGTGTGGTAACCACTGCACCACCTTGCTCGGTACATGATTCTCTTTGTGTCGAGACAGAGGAATCCAGACTGTTGCTTTAAGCACACTAAAGACGCTGGCTACGACCTGTGCAGAGACAGCCACACCAGGCGGTGAAACTCGTGTAGGGGCTGCCCATAACACGACTTTGGTTCGCTGTCAGGCCACTTGCAGTGCTGCAAGTTTATTAGTGCATCATGTCGCTTTCTTATTGGATCATCTCTAGTGATCTCTGTTTGTTTTCGTTTAGTAGTGAACGGAACTTACAGAAGCTGGTTTCAAAACATTGTGCTTCTCATTCCTTCTTGTGTGTTTTGCACTCTTTGAGTTGCATTGTTAGTATGTTGCTCATATTGTGATTGAGTTCTGTTGACATCAGTAATACTGGGTGGGGTAAATGATTCCATATTTGGTTTTGGTTCATATAAAACAGGATCTGGTTTCGTCACACGATGTTCTGATATTTTTGGTATTTGTTACCACTTAACAATCGTCTAAATCGCGTACTTAACACACAGATCAGTAAGAACACTGATTTTATTATACTTTATATCTGTTTACATACGTTTCCTGTACTTTCTCGCATTTAATGAAGAACTCCATCTTAGCGGGTGTCGACAGTGTTGCTATTGCATTTTATTACATCTGTTGCGGAATGTGTATCTAATTCTACGTTGAGTACTGTTGCTTCTCGTCACTGAATACTATGTGTTTCACAATGGCTCGAAGTGTGTCGATGTAGGTGTAGATGTGTATTTTCGTAGTCTCAGTAACTAGCAAATGTATTCATACGTTATTAACAGGCAGTGCAAATAGTGTATTTTAGCAGAAGTCAATGAAAATTTTGCTGGAGTACGAAAAACGGATGGGAACAAAAATAACAAAGATTACAAACAGTATACTAACAATGTATTTCAATCGAGGTTCTTAAGCTGTAACAAAAATACGTGAGTCTGCAGAACACCGTGCGACAAAACCAGCGTCCTTTTAATATGCAACAAAAACAAATGCGGAATCATTTACCTCACCCCATGTTACGGATGACAGCAAAAATTAAGCAGAATACGAGCAACGTATTTACAATGCAATTCAAAGAGTGCAATACACACAGAGAGGTCTTCCAATAGTTCAAATGGCTCTGAGCACTATGGGACTTAACATTTCAGGTCATCAGTGCCCTAGAAGTTAGACCTACTTAAACCCAACCAACCTAAGGACATCACACACATCCATGACCGAGGCAGGATTCTAACCTGCGACAGTGGCGGTCGCGCGGTAGAGAGGTCTTAACTGGGAACATAATTTCAACTTGATTACAGGCAAACGGTAGAAATTGCAGTATTGGGTTTTAAAATAAATGCACTTTGGCACCAGACCCACTCATATAAATGAAAAATATTATCACATAGTTCTCGCATTTTGCAGAGCAAGAACACAGATTATCTCGTCATATTTTCCCGAATTCGAAGTTCACCGCCAGGCCATTTGGAGCGCTAGTGCCGGTCTCTGCGACCGTACGTTAACAATGTCGTTACTCTTCTGATATTTTGGTATTCTCTGTGGCGGGTCACCACCCCTCATTCACTACGATACAGAGCGGTATCAGCGTGGAGTGCCTGGCGGCACCCCTGTCTGTCACACGAGCTTAGTTCGACTCTATGTGCAGCCGCTTGTCACTGTCAGATGTAGCTTTACTGTCTATTAAATTTCGAAGCCTGAATGAACAGAAAATTAACTCGAGTACTCTACCTGTCCAATGCCTGGTTTCTCGTCTAGTTATTTATTTCCCCTAGTCTTCCGTTAGTCCATCTCTTCCTCCCGCTTCTCTCTGTCCACCTCCTTCCTCCCCCTTTCTCTAGCCATCCTCTCTCTCTCTCTTTATCCACTCTCCTCTCCCGTCCCTCCTTTATCCATCGCCTCCACACCTCCCCTCTCTCTTGCGATCTCCCCCTCTGCCCTCTCTGTCCATCTGCTATCTGCTTCTACCCCTCTCTCTGTGCATCTGCTCCAAATCCTCTCCCTGGCCATCTCCTCCTCTTTCCGATTCCTGTCAACCTCGTCCTCTCCCCTGTCTCTGTCCATTTCCTCTCTTCTGCTGTTCATGTCATCCTCCTCCTCCTCCTCCTCCTCCTCCTCCTCCCCTCGTCTCTCTCCACGCTATCACGCTCACCCCAGCAGGAAGCTGGTGGTTTTTAGCTCTACAGCATTTCATTCTAGACAGCGACTAATATGTGTGCCATATATGACTGAAGTCGTTTCAGGGTTTCGGATGAGCATTTTACTGCTAGTTTGCTCGTATACGTGAACGTCACCTATATTTCAAACAAACTTCAATCGTATTTGTACGCATACTTCACCTGTATGCCTAGCGAATTTTCACCCTGCTGTTGTATTTTCATACAGCTAGATGTTTATGACGTCGTATGTCCTGAAATATGTGTTGTACAATGAGATAATTTTCCAGGTAGATCCAGCGGTATACGTGGCTACTATCTGCGAAATGCGTTGTGAACACAGTTGGCAGTAAAGAAGTAATAAATTAAAACGTCACACATCATGTGGCAGTGAGATGCGTGAGAACTGTTTATGACGTCATATCTTTTGAACTATTTGTTTAAATATTTTTCTAGGTAAGTTGAGCGGCATAAATGGATGATGTCTGCAACCATCTCTAGTTGCAAAACATTTTGTAAAGAACTGATAAATTAAAACGTCATGCATGATCTGACGTTTTTCACTCATCTCAGTGTTTGACATGACTCCCGAACCATGAGTTGAAGAATGATATATTTTTGTAGGTACATTCAGCGACATATGTAGATATTTTCTGTGATGTGTGTTGTGAATAGAGTTCGCAGCAAACAAGTCATCAATTAAAACCTCATGAATGGTGCGGCAGTCTTTTTTCTCGCATCTCAGTATTTGACGCCATAGCTCCTGTACTGTGTGTCTTATAATGATATATTTTTGTAGGTACATTCAGAGACAAATGTGGAAATTATCTGCCAAAAGTGTTGCTAATAGAATTAGTAGCAACTAAGTAATTGATTTAAACGTCTTGCATGATGTAGTAGCCGGCCGGGGTGGCCGAGCGGTTCTAGGCGCTTCAGCCTGGAACCGAGCGACCGCTACGGTCGCAGGTTCGAATCCTGCCTTTGGCATGGGTGTGTGTGATGTCCTTAGGTTAGTTAGGTTTAAGTAGTTCTAAGTTCTAGGGGACTGATGACCTCAGAAGTTAAGTCCCATAGTGCTCAGAGCCAGTTGAATTGATGTAGTAGTTTTCCACGCAGTCAGTGTTTATGAAGTCTTGTCGCCTAAACTAAATGTCGTTCCACGATGTAATTTTTCTACTACATTCAGTGGTATAGGTGAATACTGTCTGCATAAAAAATATGTCACTAATACGTTAGCAACAAGGATGTAATTAATTAAAACCTCACGTGCCACGTGGCAGCGTTGCAGCGTGAACAGCAATACTGCTGTAGTAAGCGACAGTTTTTTTTCTTTTCATCATTTTTTGAGGTTATCAGAGAGAAAAAGTTTCTTAAAGATTTGAAATTACGTGTTAAGTTTAAGGCAAGTCTATAAGTACTCTGAGTTACAAATGCTGGATGCTCGAACGGTGGGTGTCCTCGCTCGTCGGCTGCGTTGCTTTTGCACTCCCACCCCCACCCCTTTCACAGGTGGGTCGTCCTTACCACCACAGTAATCCTTTCCAGACAGTAAATGATACGTGCACCAAGTTTGGTTGAAATTCGTCAGGTGGTTTAGGAAGAGATGTATGTATGTATATTTGTTTGTATGTATGTATGTATGTTCGTTCCACATTTTTATAATTTGTGTGGAGTACACAGTGTGAAAGTTTAGTTATTTGCTGTCCTTCCACTGGTGCAGTTTTAACACTCGCAAAACCAAGCCATTTTCAGTAACGTGTATTACCAAAGAGGGGGGTGGGGGGAGGGGTACTTTGTGCCCACCGTAAAACAATTTAAAAAAATACAGTTCATTAATTGTTCTTAAATTGCGTTAATAGCACACTTTTGAAAGAAATATTGAACATAATCAGGATCCAGAGCCTGAATATTTCTTTTAAACTGTTTTCAAAAATGCATTTTATATCTTTCACTCACTTCATTTTTAAGTTTAGTGAGTCTAATTATCTTGAGAAAAATTAGTAGTAAAAGTCGTTATAGTACTATTGAAGTGCACTTTACTATAATTGAAAAAGTTACAAACACCTGAGGTAATATACAAATAACTAAGGTACATAACATAGTGATGTGAGAGTAATTATTCACGACTTTCTTGGGCTTGGAACATACAAGAGATTTTTGCTGTGTTTGGCACATATGTATCTCTTACAATTGTTGCAGACTATTGTTGTTTTGTTCACTTTGTTTTACTTTTTTGCTTTTGAAAGGCTTTCACTAATACACAAAAGACATCTACCTTTACCTTCATGAGCTTCCTTTGCACCGAAGCCCTGCTTGATTTTCCTCTGAGAATACCCTCTATACTTGAAACTACAGGCTTTGGCAGTCCTGAAATATTTGTAGCCCTCTCTTCAGTGTATTGCATCAAGAACTGGGACTACAGCTCACGAAACCAAAGTCGTCACTTATTAGGTTCTTCTTATCCCAGTCCGGCAAGTTCAACAAAAATAGTGTAAAATTATTCACCACTGCTATGTCCACAAGAGTACAGAAAACATAGAGCGCCCACCTTCTTGTAGCCCTCTTAGTTGAATATTTCCTCACCATTTGATCTGTCGTGTCAACGCCACGTTTAGTCTCATTATAGTATAAATTTATGATGAGATGATAGAAACAGCAGATTTCTTTTAGATTTTTCACGGGGGATACAATTGTGACTGGAATATTTCCAGCACTAATATGTAATTCTCATCTTGAGGTGTCTCTCAGTTCTTGAGGTATGTGTTCCCTATTAGCTTGTAATGTTCCCACGAGAGTCAGCTTGTGATTCCTCCATAGATCTTCGGCCAAATCAATTGAAGTGTAATATCTATGTGTGGTGACATTTTTCACTGAATTGTGTATGTAACGCCATCAGGCGTTTGACCACAGCTGCAGCGGAATTTGAGTGCTGTGTACCATTATTTCTTTTCCCAGCATGAGACTCCGTGTAGATAACATATCTGGTTCTAGCGTCTGTGAGCATGCGTGTAAGTACACCGTATTTACCAGGTTATTCCTTCACGAAGACCTTAACGGGACACCTGACACGGAACAATGGCAACTTTTCATCAATAACAGTGTGCATCCCAACAGAATAACGTTCTGGCAGCAATTCATTCATTTTATCAAAAACTTCTCGTATTGCAGCAAACTTATCACGTTTCTTGCGATCGCTTCGCGACTCATTGTCATCAAATCTTATTATTTTAGTAAGCTGCTCGAATCTGGTTCGGCTCATGGTAGCAGTATAAACAAACCTTCCTTAAAGGTAGGACCATAAATCTGTAACAGGTGACTTACTGTCGTTTTCCTTCCCCATAATAATAAATAGTCCTATATTAGCCATGAATTCAGGTCTGTCTGTCTGTCTTGGATATTTTCTGCCTCAATGCCTCTTCATTGGTATGCTTTATTATGATGTTGACAATTTCTGGAGACAAAAACTCTTCAAATAGTTCTGTTATTGTTGCTAGTTTACCTTCGTCTCTTATGCCTTCTCTTTCTGTCACTGTGTTTTGTGCTACTCGTCTTCTAATTTGAGGAGGTTTGGTGGTATAAATTTTTCCAGTGCTTGTAATATCCTTGTCACTAACCTCGCAGACTGCGTCGTCATCAGTTTCACGCATCCAGAGTTCATCTCCAGCTTTTGTAGGCGCTCTATCACTGTCCACATCCTCGCACACAACACAATCCTCTTCAGGTTCATTCACTACATCTTCAGTTTCATCAGATTCAATTTGAGAAACTGTAGATTCTTCCAAAATCTGTGATATTTCTCCATCAGTAAGTGACTGTCGATACATTTTGAAGCACAGTTGTATTAAGACTGAACTAAGTGCCACTGAACAGGAAACAATAAAGAACCAAAGGAAAATGAATTATTGTTGAGTGCATATCAGTCCATAGAAATATAATGTCCATGTTTTCTAAGGCCATGTAATGCTATTATTTGTGGAGTAAGACAAACATTGTGGGAAGTCGCATCTACTACCAAGGGGATAAGACTTTATAAACACCTCCCTTTTCCGATTAAGATTAAACGAAAAATGTAACATAATCATAGAATCTAGAAGAAGACTTCATCAAAGACAATAAACATTTTTTACAAAACATAAAACAATAAAGTGCCAGAGTAGATTTCAATATTTTCAAAAGGTGGGCACAAAGTACCCCTCCTCCGTCCTTGGTATTGCGAGAGTTAATGGTCAGGACTGTAAGTGCAGAGGATTTCCATTACTATATTTCACTGATATACTACTAACTCGCAAAAAAGAAACGATACCGCTCGCATTACTAATGATTTTTTTTTTAACGAACAGTTTCTGAGTTGTCGTTTTAGACCTGTGATAGCGCCACTACGCCATCACAAAAATTGCATCTAAACTGATAAAGTCGACCAACAATTCCTTGCAAACGTGTTCTTACGCTCTATAGAGAAATTTCAAGTAGCGCTTCTGACACGAAAGAAACAACAATGATGCTCCAACACCGGATACGCTCCGTTACTGTAAACTCTCAGAGGCAGAAGAGAGGACCTTACTGAGCGGCCCTCTGCCACTTCTGTCATACCTACCGCAGTTCAAGGTCAGCGGTCGCAGAGATCTCCTCCATCTCCATCTCATTGTGGCACCAGTACAAACCCTCCACAGATTGTTTGTAGACAGAGCATGCAACTGAACTGAAGTTTGAAATTTTCCGTTACCTTCAACTTAATGGACTCTCTACCAAATGACGTAACTGTACTAGTATCGACAGATAGGAGGCAAGGGAAAAAACAGTAGGGTTTGGATACTGGGAGGTTGTAGGATCAAATACCATCAAATATTCCAGTTCTATTATCCACCAATAGGAAGCAAGGAAAAACTGTCCACAAAAAGGGTATCGATTTAATTAATTAGTCAATCAGTCAGATAGAGTGAGGGAATATTTCCAAGACGTCCACAGCTGGGGTTTACTGGGTAAATGCTGCTTTGTTTGTGGTTTTAACCAACCATGGAGAACGGTGCGTACAGTCCTGGCAGTGGCACACTACATGACGTGACTGCCTGAGAGAGAGAGAGAGAGAGAGAGAGAGAGAGAGAGAGAGAGAGAGAGCATGTGCTTCAACAGGAATTTCTCAGGTATCAAATATCGAAAGTTTGCCACCATCTGAAGCTTTTGTGTAGGGATCAGTGCAACTTCCGCTCTGCCAGTAGCCAGTCATGGACCTGAGTGGGAGTAGTGTGGCCTCCGCATGAAGGAATAGGCGAAATGGCCAGCCTGGCGAAGCGGTTGGGGGTGTGGTCGCACAGTGCTATGAGGTGGGTGAAAAGGATTTTAACAGTGTAATTACGCTTAGTGAGTTATGTTGATGGCATTCCTTGCACAATTGGGATTAAAAAGCGCCACAATTGTTTAAATATTCCAACTGCATTGTCAACATCGAAATGTTCCAAGCTCTCGTAAACGACGGCGAACAATATTTACAGAAATTCAAAATAATTCTAATGTTTCAAATATTTCCTCCTATGAGTGATTAAAACTTGGTTTAAGAATCATGAAAAAAGGTTGTATACATGGAAGAAGCCTGGAGATACTAGAAGGTAACAGATAGATTATATAATGGTAAGACAGAGATTTAGGAACCAGGTTATAAATCGTAAGACAAAAAAAAAAATGGTTCAAATGACACTGAGCACTATAAGACTTAACATCTGAGGTCATCAGTCCCCTAAAACTGAGAACTAATTAAACCTAACAACCTAAGGACATCACACACATCCATGCCCGAGCCAGGATTCGAACCTGCGGCCGTAGCGGTCGCGCGTTTCCAGACTGTAGCGCCTAGAACCGCTCGGCACTCTAACCGGCAAATTGTAAGACTTTTCAGGGGCAGATGTGGACTCTGACCACAATCTATTGGTTATGAACTGTAGATTAAAACTGTGAAACTCTAAAAAGCTGGGAATTTAAGAAGATGGGACCTGGATAAACTGACTAAACCAGGGGTTGTACAGAGTTTCAGGGAGAGCATAAGGGAACAATTGACAGGAATGGGGGAAAGAAATACAGTAGAAGAAGAATGGGTAGCTTAGAGAGATGAAATAATGAAGGTAGCAGAGGATCAAGTAAGTAAGAAGACGAGGGATAATAGAAATCCTTGGGTAACAGAAGAGATATTGAATTTAACTGAAGAAAGGAGAAAATATAAAAATGCAGTAAATGAAGCGGGAAAAAGGAATACAAACGTCTCAAAAATGAGATCGACAGGAAGTGCAAAATGGCTAAGCAGGGATGGCTATAGGACAAATGTAAGGATGTACAGGATTATCTCACTAGGGGTAAGATAGATGCTGCCTACAGGAAAATTAAAGAGACCTTTGGAGAAAAGTGAACCACTTGTATGAATATCAAGATGGAAACCCAGTTCCAAGCAAAGAAGGGAAAACAGAAAGGTGGAAGGAGCATATAGAGGGCTTGGGTGGCAGGAGGAAAATACAGGGAGAGAAAGGCTGTTTACAATTTGTACAGAAACCAAATGGTGGTTATAATAGTCGAGGGACATGAAAGGGAAGCAGTGGTTGGGAAGGGAGTGAGGCAGGTTTGCAGCCTCTCCCCGATGTTATTCAATCTGTATATTGAGCAAGCAGTGAAGGAAACAAAAGAAAAATTCGTAGTAGGTATTAAATTCCATGGAGAAGAAATAAAAATTTTTGCTGTCTCTGAGAGAATTACAATGTCATCGGCGATCGTCAAACGACTTGGAAGAGCAGTTGAACGAATGGATAGTGTCTCGAAAGGAGGATATAAGATGAACATCAACAAAAGCAAAACGAGGGTAATGGAATGTAGTCGAATTAAGTTGTGTGATCCTGAGGGAATTAGATTAGGAAATGGGACGCTTAATGTAGTAAAGGAGCTTGGCTATTTGTGGAGCAAAATAACCGATGATGATCGAAGTAGAGACGATATAAAATTTAGACTGGCAATGGCAAGGAAAACGTTTCTGAAGAAGAGAAATTTGTTAACATCGAGTGTAGATTTAAAAGTATTTGTGTGGAGTGCACCCATGTACGGAAGTGAAACGTGGACGATAAATAGTTTGGACAAGAACAGAATGGAAGCTTTCGAAATGTGGTGCTACAGAAGAATGCTGAAGATTAGATGGGTAAATCACATAACTAATGAGGAGGTATTCAACAGAATTGGGGAGAAGAGGAGTTTGTGGCACAACTTGACCAGAAGAAGGGACCGGTTTGTAGGGCATGTTCTGAGGCATCAAGGGATCACCAATTTAGTATTGGAGGGCAGCGTGGAGGGTAAAAATCGTAGAAGCGGACCAAGAGATGAATACACTAAGCAGATTCAGAAGGATGTAGGTTTCAGTAAGTACTGGGAGATGAAGAAGCTTGCGCAGGATAGAGTAGCATGGCAGAGCTGCGTCAAACCAGTCTCAGGACTGAAGACCAAAACATCAACAACAACATGACTGATTACAATTATTACTATTAACCCGCCATCCCGCACCTTGTATAGACCCTCTACTTACTCCTTCGACCTCCCACCTTTCCCTTCTTTGCTGAAGACTGGTTCTCCATGTGAGCTCCTTATATTCGTACAGCTGCTTCTCTTTTTCCCCGAAGACCTCTTTAATTTTCCTGTAGCCTAATTCACGGAACAACTTAGGTCGAGTGGTAAAAAGTGAAACAAATGCCTGAAATGACATCGGCTTTTATTGAAACGGAAAACGACAGTAAAACTGGGCAACAGACGGGCAACTTTTCAAACTGTCAGCGTGACGGGTGCGAGGTAGGCCGAAGTTTCAAAATGTCATCGTCCCATGTCTGGCTAATAAACACTCGCCGGAAGGTACGACTTTTATCCAGGATGGCGCTCCACCCCACATTGATACACGTGTGAAAGATGTCTCGCGCACATTATTTAGTGAGGATCGCGTGCTGAGCATCCACTCCCGGGTCCCCAGACCTCAGTACGTGTGATTATTGGTTGTGGGCTTACCTGAAGTCTCAAGTCACCCACGATCGTCAGACAACATTAGCGATGCTAAAAGACAACACTCGACGGCAGTTTCTCACCATGCCTACTGGGAAGTTGTACAGAGCTTTTCACAACTTTGTCGTCTGACTACAAGCGCTGTTGATGAATGACGGCCGACATACTGAGAATTTGTTATAGGGAACATCGTCAAAAATCAATTGCTATGCTAAATATTGCTTCTGTATCATATAAAGAGCCATCTGTTGGTCTACATCTACATGGATACCCTGCAAATTACATTTAAGTGCCTGGCAGAGGGTTTATCGAAACACCTTAACAATTCTCTATTATTCCACTCTCCTATAGCGTGCGGAAAGAATGAACACCTACATCTTTCCGTACGAGCTCTGATTTCCTTTATTTTATCTCCGTGATATTTTCTCCCTATGTAGGTCTGTGGCAACAAAATATTTTCGCATCCGGAGGAGAAAGTTGGTGATTGGAATTTCGTGAGAAAATTCTGACGCAACGAGAAATGCCTTTCTTTTAATGAAGTCTAACCCAAATCTTGTATCATTTCTGTGAGACTCTCTCACATATTTCACGATAATACAAAATGTGCTGCCTTACTTTAAACTTTTCCGATGTACTCCGTCAGTCCTATCTGGTAAGGATCCCATACCGCGCAGCAGTATTCTGAAAGAGAACGGACAAGTTTAGTGTAGGGAGTCTCCTTAGTAGGTCGGTTACATTTTCCAAGCATCCTGAAAATAAAACGCAGCCTTTGGTGAGCCTTTCCCACAACTTTTTCTATGTGTTCTTTCCAATTTAACTTGTTCGTAATTGTAATACCTAGGTATTTAGTTGAATTTACGGCTTTTCGATTAGACCAATTTATCGTGTGACCGAAGTTTAAAGAGTTCCTTTTTGTACTCATGTGGATGAGCTCACACTTTTCGTTATTTAGGGTCAACTGCCACTTTTCGCACCATTAAGATAAATCGTTTTGCAGTTTGTTTTGATCTTCTGATGACTTTATTAGTCGATAAACGACAGCGTCATCTGCAATCAACCGAAGACGGCTGCTCAGATTGTCTCCCAAATCGTTTATATAGATAAGGAACAGAAAAGGGCCTACAACACTACCTTGGGGAACGCCTGAAATCACTTCTATTTTACTCGATGACGTTCCGTGAATTGCTAAGAACTGTGACCTCCGTGACAGGAAATCGCAAATCCAGTCACATAACTGAGACGATATTCCATAAGCACGCAATTTCACTACGAGCCGCTTGTGCGGTACAGTGTCAAAATCCTTCCGGAAATCCAGGAATACGTAATCGATCTGAAATCCCTTGTCAATAACACTCAGCACTTCATGTGAATAAAGAGCTAGTTGGGTTTAGGAAAGATCGTTCCTGTGAAACACATGTTGACTGTGTGTCAATAGACCTATTCCTTCGAGGTAATTCATAATGTTCGAACACAATATATGTTCTAAAATCCTGCTGGATATCGACGTTAACGATATGGGCCCGTAATTTAGTGGATTGCTTCTACTACCTTTCTTGAATATTGGTGTGACCTGTGCAACTTTCCAGTCTAAGGGTACAGATCTTTCGTCGAGCGAACGGTTGTATATGATTGTTAAGTATGCAGCTAATGCTTCAGCATACTCGGAAGGGAACCTAATTTTTATACAGTCTGGACCAGAAGACTTGCTTTTATTAAGTGATTTGAGTTGTTTCACTACTCCAAGGATATTTACTTCTACGTTACTCTCGTTGGCAACTGTTCTCGAATTGAATTCTGGAATATTTACTTCGTCTTCTTTTGTGAAGGCATTTTGGAAGGCTGTGTTTAGAAACTCTACTTTGGTGGCACTGTCTTCGATAGTATCTCCATTGTTATCTCGCAGAGGAGGCATTGATTGTAAATTGGCGCTAACATACTTCATATACGACCAGAATCTCTTGGGTTTGTCTGACAGGTTTCGAGACAAAGTTTGGTTGTGGAAACTGTTATAGGCATCTCGCATTGAACTCCGCGCTAAATTTCGAGCTTCTGTAAAGGATCGCCAATCTTGGGGATTTTGCGTCTGTTTAAATTTGGCATGTTTGTTTCGTTGTTTCTGCAACAGTGTTCTAACCCGTTTTGTGAAGCAAGGAGAATCAGCTCCATTGTTTGTTAGTTTATTTCGTATAAATCTCTCAATTGCTGCCGATACTATTTCTTTGAATGCAAGCCAGTTCTGGTCTACACTTATATTATTAATTTGGAATGAGTGGTGACTGGCTCTCAGGAAGGCGTCAAGTGAAGTTTTATGTGCTTTTTTGAACAGGTATATTTTTCGCATATTTGTTCACTAATCCCTATATCGGTTTTGGTGCTCGTTACTAACTCAGGATTATTTGTCATTTGCACTTTGTTTAGTTTCAGTAAAAACCTGAATTTGGGAAATTTGTGGTAAGTACCTATGGGACGAAACTGGTGAGATCATCGCTCCCTAACTTACACTAAGGACAACACATACACCCGTGCCCGAGGGAGGACTCGAACCTCCAACGGGGGGGGGGGGGGGGGGGCAGCCGCGCGAACAGTGGCAAGGCGCCTGAGACAACGCGGCTACCCCGTGCGGCTCTCTCTACCTGCATTATTCCGTGAAGTATTGACTTTTGAAATAAGATGGACTTTTGCATCACCTTGCACAATATGAAGAGCAAGGCTCCCAAGACACTTCCCTGGGGCAGACTCTAAGTTACTCTGATACATTATGATGACTCTCTATTCAAGATTACAAACTACATTCTCCTTATCAAATGTCCTCAACTGTCACAAATTTCCATTGATAGCCGATACTGTCTTAGTTTTGATAATAGTATACCCGTGGTACTGAGTCAAATGCTTCTCGAAAATCGAAAAATACTGCAATTATCTGCCTTCATCCATTACTTTTAGCAGTCATCTGAGAAAATTGCGAGTTGGGTTTCACATGATCAATGTTTTTCGGAATCCATACTGGTTGCCGAGGAGGTCGTTCTGTTAGAGATACCGCGTTATTTTTTAATTTAGAATATATTCGAAGATTCTATAACAAATCGATATCAAGGATACCGGACGGTAGTTTTGAGGATCACTTGTACTGCCCTTCTTGTAGGTGGGTGCGATCTGTGATTTCTTCCAACTACTGGGCAGGGCTTTTTGTTCGTGCAATGTACGATGGATTATAGTTAACAGAAGTGCTAACACAGCCGCACATACCATGCAGCGTGTTAAGGGATTCGGTCGAGCCATGGAGCTTCATTCAATTTGAGAGATCTCAGCTGTCCTCAATGTTCGATGATCTATTGAAATTGTGGCCGAGCGTTTCTAGGAGCTTCCTTACGGAACTGCGGTGCTACTACGGTCGTAGGTTCGAATCCTGCCTCGGGCATGGATGTGTGTGGTGTCCTTAGGTTAGTTAGGCTTAAGTAGTTCCAGGTCTAGGGGACTGATGACCTCAAATGTCAAGTCGAATAGGGCTTAGAGCAATTTGAACCATCTATTGAAACTGCTTAAAGCTAAACACATTATCTGAGCAGAAGCGTTCTCTTCTGAAAACGCTTTGCTGTTAAAAAAGGACTGTCATTACTTTTTGCAATCAGTTGTAGAATAATTATGTATGGTTTTCCCATATTAAGGGTACTGCAAATAAGTAAAGAGTACTTTCACCAGAAGCGCTTCGCTTTTATTTATAAAGCATCTTTCGTAGTCATTCTGGAAATATTGATATACATTCTAAGACAAAACTATACGCCGTGAAGGAATATTGCGAATGAGACGAAAATCGGTCGATGTGTAGTACATGTACAGAACAATCTGGATGATTTATCCAACAGAAAGAGCTTCAGAAACCGAACAAATAAGTAACACTTTGATCCACCTCTGGTGCTTATTCAGGCATTTATTCGATTCGGCATTGACAAATACAGTTGTTGGATGTTCTCCTGAGGGATATCGTGCCAAAATTCTGTCCAACCGGGGCGTTAGGTCGTCGAATTCCCGACGAAAGATACGTACCCAAAGACTGGACAGTTGCACAGGTCACATCAATATTCAAGGAAGGTAGTAGGAGTAATCCACTAAATTACAGGCCAATATCGTTATCGTCGATATGCAGCTGGTTTTTGGAACGTCTATTGTGTTCAAACATTATGAATTACCTCGAAGAAAACGATCTATTGACACACGATCAACATGAGTTTAAAAAACATCATTCTTATGAAACACAACTAGCTCTTTATTCTCATGAAGTGTTGACTGCTATTGACAAGGGATTTCAGATCGATTCCGTATTTATGGATATCCAGAAGGCTTTTGACACTGTACCACATGAGCGGCTTTTAGTGAAATTGCGTGCTTTGGAATATCGTCTCAGCAGTGGGACTGGATTTGTGATTTCCTGTCAGAGCAGTCGCAGTTCGTAGCAATCGACGGGAAGCCATCGAGTAAGACAGAAGTGACTTCTGGTGTTCCCAACGTAGTGCTACAGGCCCTTTTCTGTTCCTTATATTTATAAACGATTTGGAAGACAATCTGAGTAGCCGTCTTAGATTGTATGCAGATGAAGTTGTCGTTTATCGACTAGCAAAGTCGTCAGAAGAGCAAAACAACTTGCAAAATGATTTAGAAAATATATCTCTATGGTACGAAAATGGGCAATTGAGCCTAAATAATGAAAAGCGTGAGGTCATCCACATGAGTGCTGAAAGGAATCCGTTAAACTTCGGTTACACGATAAATCAGTCAAATATGGAGGCCGTAAATTCAACTAAATACCTATGAATCACAATTACGAACAACCAAAATTGGAAGGAAAACAAAGAAAACGTTGTGGGGAAGGCTAAACGAAAACTGCGTTTTATTGGCAGGACACTTAGAAAATGTAACAGATCTACTAAGGAGACTGCCTACACTACGTCTGTCCGTCCTCTTTTAGAATACTGCTGCTTGGTGTGGGATCCTTACCAGATAGGACTGACGGAGTACAAGGAAAAAGTTCAAAGAAGGGCAGCACGTATTGTATTATCACGAAATATGGGAGAGAGTGTCACTGAAATGATACAGAATTTTGGTTGGGCATCATTAAAAGAAAGGCGTTTTTCGTTGTGACGGAATCTTCTCACGAAATTCCAATCACCAACTTTCTCCTCCGAATGCGAAAATATTTTTTTGACACCGACCTACATAGGGAGAAACGACCACCACGATAAAATAAGGGAAATCAGAGCTCGTACAGAAAGATATAGGTGTTCGGTCTTTCCGCGCGCTATACGAGATTGGAATAATACAGGATTGTGAAGGTGGTTCGATGATCCCTCTGCTTGGCACTTAAATGTAATTTGCAGAGTATCCATGTAGATGAGGTGCTGCCCATAATGCTCCGAAAGTTCTCAGTTGGGGAGAGACCAGGAGACCTTGCTGGCCAAAGTAAGGTTTGGCCAGGACGAAGACAAGCAGTAGAAACTCTCGCCGTATGCTGGAAGGCGTTGTCTTGTTGAAATGTCAGACCGGAATGGCTTCTCACCAAAAAAAAAAAAAAAAAAAAAAAAAAAACCAGCACGTGCAATGTCTTACACGTACCACTGTGCTGTAAGGATATCGCGGCTGACAACCAAAGGGGCCTTACTGTGAAAAGTAATGGCACCGCAGAGCATGACTCCTGGTTGTCGGGTCATACGGTGGGCGACATACAGCTCGGTATACCACCACTGTCCATGACGTCTCCACAAACGCCTTCGGCCTGGAATCTCATTGGCTGGGGTAGAGCTGTCTTCAGTCTTGAGTCCCCATTCGAACTGAGCGCCGATGCTGAGCGAAGGTGAGTCTGGAGACGCCCTGGATAGCAGTGGGATACCAACTTGACTGTCCCAAATTGGATTGTAGAGTGTACCATGGTTAGCGGTTTCAGCGTCTGGTTAGAATCGACGTTTAACGTGATCCAGGAACAAGATTTTGATGTAATAGTATTTTGTTCGCATCGGGATGCTTACTATCGCTGAGCACCCATGCCGCTCACCATTGGAATGCTTGATTTCGTTGAGTGTCCGTGGCAGGTGAGCCAATCATTATCACCTCATGGGAATTTTAGCTTATTACAGTGGTTGTGGTTTGTATTCCGCGTAGCGGCCAGCGTGAGATTTACAACGGTTGGACGGAAACGCACATCTAAATCGGTCACCCTGTTGGCGGGGTTCGAGGGAGGCGACTGAAGTGAAGCATTCAGCTTCAAATGGTTCAAATGGCTCTGAGCACTATGGGACTTAACATCTGAGGTCATCAGTCCCCTAGAACTCAGGACTACTTAAACCTACCTAACCTAAGGACATCATACACATCTATCCCAGAGACAGGATTCGAACCTGCGACCGTAGCGATCGCGCGGTTCCAGAATGACGCAACTAGAAACGCTCGGCCACAACGCATGGCGAAGCATTCACGTGGTTTGGGCACTTATCACAGCCAACCCCGTAGTAAACAGATAACTACGTTATCATACAGGTAGCTTATTTGCTAGAAATCTCTTTTATTTGCACCGTACACATTTACAACACACTCAAGCAACGTCTGAAAATCAGTATGTACCTTTTGAATAGAAAGGTTTACATTTACTTTAATAAAATGCTTTGTGTCTTAAATGCAAAAACAGGCACAGCTGATATTTGTGGATTACAGCGCCATCTACCCCGAATGGGAAACAATGGTTTGGGTAGGCCGTAGGGCTGTTCTTTTTTTTTACTGACAGACTTTCCGGCATGACCGACTGCCACAGACTCGTTGTTATGTTCGTAGCTACCGCTTGGTCTCACGCTGTCGGTAAGCGACTTTTCTCTTGGTGCGTGATAGAGGATAAGTGTGGCGAACAGAAATTTGCTAGATACTGAGAAACAAATACCCTTAGGAAAAGCTACATACTCTGTGAAAATGCGTTTATTGTTTCATTCGTCGGACACCATACGATGCTTGCGCAGTTTCGTCATTCAAACTTTAATAAATATATCAGTTTGTAATGTCCCAGGGCGTTTTCGTTAACTGCACTTTGCCGACAATCAACAGTCACAAAGAAAAAAAATCCAGATAGACTACAAGGTACAACCAGTGGTAAGTAACAAATGGGTAACCGAACGGTTCTCTACAGTGATTTCGCATAGGAATTTCGCTTATTCTTCGTATGTATAATCCTTTTCACGATTTAGTGCGTTTTCGTCAGTAACTGCAAATATAGTCTGTAAGCAAGTATTGTGAAAACAATATATTACATATATGCAATGAAAAGTACATGCCTAATGAAATAAAGCAACTTCCGCGCATTTCGAGCTTAATTTAAATAGCATTATGTTAAGAGAGTATTACTGCGGTTAAATATGTCGCGAAACGCAACGTTAATGACGGTATGGATGGAACAGGGAGAGGATTGAACTTTACCGTATTACTTAATATACTCGCTTATACAAAGGTCATAGAGAATATAGCCTTTTCTAAGAGAACTAATTGTTCTACATCCCGCAGTATACTGAGGTATCTGCCAACCACACTCACTCACCTCGATACACCACAGTACTGATGAAACACGTTGAAGACTCTATCACCACTAAATTGCACCATAAGTGATACGAACATTACCATATATGTAAAAATGTTTTGATTGTAAGTCATATACACTCAAGAGCCGAAGAAATTGGCACTCCACCCTAACATCGTGTAAAGCCCCCATGAGTACGCGGAAGTACCGCAACTCGACGTGACATGGCTCGACTAGTGTCTGAAGTTATATTAATACCTTCAGCTGCTGAGGGGCGTTGATATATATCAATATATATCAACGGCCCCTTCTGAAAATGTGGGCCCCGACCGGGACTCGAACAACAGGATCTCCTGCTTACATGAAGGACGCTCTATCCCTGTCGGGGCACACATTTTCACCAGTCCCCGTTGCTATATATCAATGCCCGTCAGCAGCTCAAGGTATTAATACAATCCTAATTTCGTTCTAGCCGTCTGCAGGTCATCAATGGTGTCTGTTCTTTCGGACATGTCCGAAAGAACAGACACCATATCCCCATAAGTATATAGTTTTGGAAATCCTGGTCATGACCTTCTTCTTCTATAGGGAATGCACACAAATTCCCCGATTGCTTATGGGGCTTGGTAAGAATGTCTTCCAGGAGTAATGAGTGTGTTGGGGTGGGACACTACGAACGTAGTGTGTGGACATACAAGGTGAGAATGTAGGTCTCGCGGGAGGCATCCGCGAGATAGTCCCTGCAGTCGCACTATCCTCTGTGCCATCGGTGGCTCAGATGGACAGAGCGTCTGCCATTTACGCAGGAGATCCCGGGTTAGAGTACCGGCCGGGGCACACATGTTTCACCTGTCGCCGTTGATATATATCAACGCTCGTCAGCAGCTGAAGGTATAAATATCATTCAAATTTCGTTCTAGACGGCTTCAGGTCAGCAATGGTGTCTGTTCTTTCGGACGAGACTCGTCCGACCAGGCAACATGTTCCCAGTCACCAATAGTCCAATGTCGGTGTTGAAGGGCCCAGGCGAGGCGTAAAGCTTTGTGCCGTGCAGTCATCAAAGATACACGAGTGGGCTTTCAGCTCCGAAAGCCCATATCGATGATGTTTCATTAAATGGTTCGGACGCAGCGATGTTGGAGACTTGATATTTTACCGGATTCCTGATATTCACGGTACACCCGTGAAATGGTCGTACAGGAACATCCTCACTTCGTCGCTACTTCGGAGATGCTGTGTCCCATAGCTCGTGCGCCTACTATAACATCACGTTCAAACTCACTTGATAACCTGTCCTTGTAGCAGCAGTAACCGGTCTAACAACTGAGCGTGACTCCTGTTCCCTTATACAGGCGTTGCCGACCGCAGCGCCGTATTCAGCCTGTATTTGAATACGCATGCCTATACCAGTCTCTTTGGCGCTTCGGTGCATATTATTTAGTATTACCTAAGAGTATTTATTGCTCCGTATTTCGCGGATTTTGCCTACTTCACTCAGCCACTACCACGTACCGCAACCAAACTAACAGGATAACTGCACTCATAATTTATTTAATGAGATATACGTCTGTGTGCATCTCATATCTAGAACGCTACGCATGGCTGGTCCCATGCCATACATTCTGACCCGGGCAACGAACTGGACAAGAAAAACTGGCGATACCTGCAAGAAAATGACCCAGGTTCCGAGCCAGAAGCACAATCCCACAACGAGGCAGCTTTCATCGAATAAGCTGGTGGCTGGGATTTGTTGCAGCTGCGGTGTTTATTCCTTCGTATGGGCCATTACCACGGAGTAACACTTGTACGCACCAACAGTCTGATGTAATGAAAGTTTACTTTATTACTGGCGCTTCTTGGCAGATTAAAACTGTGTGCCGGACCGAGACTCGAACTCGGGATATTTGCCTCACGGCGTGCTCTACCGTCTGAGCTACCCAAGCACGACTCACGACCCGTCCTCGCGGCTTCAATTGTGCCAGTACCTCGTCTCCTACATTCCAAACTTCACCGAAGCTCTTCTGCGACCCTTGCAGAACTGGAACTCCTGGAAGAAAGGATATTGTAGAGACATGGCTTAGCCACAGCTTGGGGGATATTGCCAGAATGATACTGGGTACATTATTACTATTTAATTAAACAGTGATTTAGCTCATATAATGTGGGTTTATTTTTTGTTGTTTAATGAAGCAAAGATTAAACTGCGTAATAACAGCAGTGCAGTCCTTCACTAATGAACATGAAAGTATCAGTTCTGCAGAATTATCTAAGGATTCTTCCGAAAATTCCAATAGAGTTGCAGTTTCTCAGGATAAGAAGGCTACATACAGCTCACTACTGTGGCCATACTAGTGTAAAAGTTGATTCCTTATTGCCGTCGCAAAGTCCAAAACATCCCCACCACGCCTGAGGTTTTGTGGATCTCCTACCACGCCGTACGTCAGCGCCGGCACGGAGACCTGTCTCTGAACTAACAGAGCGCTCCATTGATTCGGGCTGAAACACGCCTCCACTCTCCAGGACAGGTTCAGGACCCACCCGTGGCTAGCGATGTCGTACGGAGATGTGGTGTGGATGTTTTACCAAATAGACGCGCCACCACTGACGGAACAGTTTCTGTCAACCTGCACACTACATGCAAGATACTTCCAATCAGCATTTGGTATTAGGAATCTCGTATGTATATTCCACATTCGACGTTCAAAATTATGTTTGAGAACATTTTCCATATTATCCCCACTCTTTGTAATTAAACAAAGAAATGTTTACAGTGCCTCAAAAAGTAATAGTCGCAGTAAACTAAAAAACTTATTTATTTAATTTTACATATTTTAAAAGAAGAAATGTTGAGGTTGCTCGCGGAGAGGATGAGAGACGGGCGTGGCTATATGCGTGCTGCTTTGACAGACAGGTGGCGCGGAGCGTGTGTAGCTGGCTGCCTAACTAGCAGGCGATAACCCTGCTACTGGCGGAATGTGAGCGCCACGTAGAGAGCGAGTGTCGTAAGGACAGCAAGTCTAGTTTACAGGCACGATAATGCGAGTGCTTTTTCGAAGGAAGGGTGGTCTTCCCTGGCCCTCGCGACGTGTGACGCTGCCTCATGCCGCAAATTCTGAGATCGCAAAGTATTAGGATGGTGCGTAAGATCGCAGCGTTTTTCTTCTGTATATTACTATTGTTATAGGTTTTGGATTTCACAAAGAGTATTCTACGTCATTGCCCCCTTACCTGCATTTGTCGTAAATCCCTCGCCCAGCCAAAGTTCCAAGCGGCTGGAAAAAAGCGCAAATGACTCCAGTATATAGAGAGGTAAAGAAACGGACCCGTAAAATTACAGACCAACATTCCAAACTTCTGTTTGCAGCAGACTTCCTGAACACATTCCCAGTTCGATTATAATAGACTTACTTGAGGCTAAGCAGCTTATGTCGACGAATCAACATGGTTTTAGGAAACATCGTAAGTGCGAAACTCAGCTTGCCCTTTCCTCACGTGGCATACTGAGAACTATGTATGAAGGGCAACAGGCAGATTCCATATTTCTAGATTTCCGGAAAGCATTTGCCAACGTGCCCCATTGTAGACTGTTAAAGAAACTACGAGCATATCGAATAATTTCACAGATATGTGAATGGCTCGAAAACTTCTTGAATAATAGAACCCAGTATGTGGTCCTCGACGGCGAGTGTTAATCAGAGACCACGAAGTGTGATAGGACGGCTGTTCTTTATACAGGGTGAGGCCATCTGAATGTTCAATACATTAGCTCCGAGGAACAAATGACAGATATTTTACCAAAAGCAGCTAGGAGTGAACATTTCAATAGACTATATCAAAAGTTGGCGATAGTGAATTTTACGGGTAATTAACGAAATTATTAAATTGATGGGTGTGTTGAAGTAATGACAATTTAATAATTATACTTTGCTAACTTTCAGCATTCTGGAAGGCATTGTAGCGGTGCGAGAATTTCGTGGTAAATTCTAGAGACCCTCGTATTTGCACCGTCTTCAACACGTGTTATTTTAGAGATGAGTGTAGTAAAGTAGAACTGTGTCTACTGCACCACAAGTATGTGTGTGCAGGACGGACGTGTATGGGACGGATGATGGGTACGGGCAGGTAGTCGCCGATCCCGCCTAAGGAGTTACACGTCCAGCTCAAGGAATAAACGCGCTGTACTCCGTGCGACGTCAAACATTACTGTGTGAACATTTGAATGTTGTTGAAAGAAGAGAAGGGACTACTACTTATTCATTCTTTCTCTTACTTACGTAAGGTCCAGACGGTTGTCTTGTTAAACTTTGAGAGATTTGTAGACTGTATTTATGGAAAAATGAATGTGATAGTTTCTGACATACAGGACGGTTCTGAACTTACAAAAAATGTTTTAGTTGTATGAAAACTGTTGTGTGATGAAAATACAGTGTGATTGAGTTCAAAATATTCTCGAGCGCACGGAGTTATTTTAAAAGTATACAAAATTTCCTCCAAAGTAGCATCTTATATTCGGAGAAGAAGTTGTGCAGGACATCACAGCCGGCTATCCAAAATGAAGATCGTCGAAGCAACTCCAAGTAAGTTCGATAGCCAAGAGGGAGTGTGAGTCTCGCACACCAGTACCACACTGTCACCCTTAATCACCGGAAACCGCCAGAGCATGACATAAACAACAGTATGGTTTACCAAATTATGCAATAAATTGCAGAAAACTATCAAAGTAGCAATATTTTTTTTTTACTTGATGACAATGGACCAATTAAATTACTCGTTATTTGACATCTTTCACTTACAGCAACAATATTACCAAATCGGCTACCAGCTACCGCTTGGTTACAGGTGACACATAAACACGACACGTCGCTCCATAAATGCTGTTAATGTGTAATGCAGAATAATGTCGGAGGCAGCCACTGCCAGGTACGTTGGAAATGCGAGATGCTCTATGGACAGCTGATTCTAAGTAACCAATGACAACCACAGCAGACAAAGCCCTGAATTCAAACTTGTGTCCTAAGGTAACCACAACCTCATGATGTGAAATGCATCAGAGAAAACAGCAATCAAACAAAGGGATGCAATTTTTAGATCTGCCGCAGATTGTTAGGGTCGTTAAAGCTAACCTCTACGAAGCAATTTGAGACAGACAGAGAGCGAGAGAGAGAGAGAGAGAGAGAGAGAGAGAGAGAGAGAGAGAGAGAGGAAAAAAAAAGTATTAGCACTGAAGCAAACTAATCTGTCACCGCCATTGGTTACCTGAAATGATTGTCGCACTGGCTACAAGAGCTACTAACCAATGAGAAGTCCTCATTTACAATTGGTTGCAGATTATAGGTGACACAGGCAGATTCCAGGAGAAAAAAGAATGACAGAAAGAAAAATAAGGGCAAATAAAACAAACAATAAGATCAAAAATTACATTTATACGAATTAATTGCATGAAAATAATAATCACATTCTTTTGATCAGATTTATAAATTGAAAAAAAAGTTTCATTTGTCGTTTTTTGATCCTACAACCTTCTACATCATGTTTATATGACAACCATTGCGCTAGGCCCCAACACAAGTACGTAGCTGGTGCATAAGTTCGTATAATTTTTCTATAAGTTTAATAAAAATAACAGAGACCTCAGTGTACAATAATATATCATCGTTCAGTGTTTACGATAGACAGCCAACATTGCGGAAATTTTCGATTCTGCGACAGTAGAAATGGCATGGTTTTTAGGTGAAAAATTCATTGAGTCATGTTCAGAGCGCATTTTTAATCCGGGAAGGAAGTTCCATGAAGGTTATTCGATAGAGTGTGGAAAAGGTTCAAATCTGAGGCACAAGATCAGGTGAATAAGGTGTGTGTGACATCACTTCCCAACCCAACTTCTGCTAGACTGACAAAAAAAAAAATACTGTACGGAATGCAGGCAGGCATTTATGTGGATCAGTATTGCTTCACGTGGACTTCCTGGTTGTTGTTCTTAGACTGTGTCTGCAAGACATCTTTTCTGTTGACAGGAAATGTCAGCAATGATGGTTACATCTTGCGGAAGTAATTCATAATACAACCCACCGTCGTCGTCCCATCAGATGCATAACATTATCTTTTGTGGATGCATGCAGTTTATTGTATGGGATGTTGCTCCTTTGTTTTGCCTCAACCAATCCTTTCTTTTCCTTATGTTATCATAAAGACACAATTTTTCATCACCAGGATAGTGGTGCGCTAGTGTCAGTCTAGTCAAGGGAAAGGGAAATTTTATCTAAATTCAATGAAGGCGCGGATGGGCGATGAAATCTGGCGCCACTGGCAGAGTGTCGTAACGGACGACAGCCAGCAGGCCAGGCAATGTAAACATGGCACTTGCAGGCGCAGAGCTGCGACAGCGGTATTGTACGCACGATTTGTTTTGAGTGGAGCAACAACAAGGAAGGAAACTGCAGCGCTGATCTAAGTTATTGGATGTATGAGGCGGGGCACTAGGCCAGAGCCAGGAGTGGCGATTTGTAAATGGCTGACCTGTAGGAATTTATCCCTGCCATAGCTTTTGTCTCTCTCTGACACTATGTCAGAAGCAAGGGAGGAACCAATATAAATAGAAAGGCAAGTTTAGCTTGACAGGGTGTGCCAGGTCAGTCGAGTGTTGGGACAGACCTGTGCTGGTCTACGCTTATAGGGGTCAGTCTGGCAGCAATGTTACAAGCATTCTGCATAAACTTGTACTTTGTTTCTATGTAGTCGCTCGAGCTCTATTCCGCATCCGGGGACACAACACCAGGGGAGGGTGGAATGGCAGCCTGGAACTTGGAGATAGCACGGTCTGCCTGAAAGAGGGCAGTGACAGCAGTCTGCATCGGGTCCAGAAGGGGCTCAGTTCCACTCCAGTCTACTGGTCACCTTCATTTCCCAATTTCCCACCTGGGGTCTGGGCGAGGCGTACCCTGCGGGTAGCACAGCAGCACTGCGACAGCGCCAGAAATGGCGGCAGGTGTTGCCATCCGGCAAGCGACATTAGTGGCAACATCAGCACAGTATCCAGATGGGTGTGGGTTTGAGTCCGGTCACGTGTTGGGAGCAGCAGCGCCCTGAAGGCCGTGGCTGACCAGTACATGCACCTTCATCCCACGGTCGGACAGAGCAGGCCAAAAGGGGCGGAGGGCAGTGAGGACCAGGGACTGTAGCAGTCTCCGGAATCGCGGGCAGCAGCGCGGCGCAAGTCGCTACGCATCAGTGGGTGGTGAGCGGGAGAGCGGCGGCCGACTCCCTCGGCGGGCAGCCTTGATAACGACAGCAGCGGCGTCGGCATACCAGGAGTCTGCTGAGCCGGCTAGACTTGCAGGACATCGGGCGGGCAGCATGCTGACACTACGCTTCACCATCAAATACTGTAAATTAGCTGAACAAAGCAATGTTACTGAATACCGCTGTATCACTCTGCACCCTCGAAATTCTTGAACACCATCTGGAGTCCCAGGTTTGACCCCCAACCCTGCAACAGTTGTAATGGTCAGTATTTCATGAGCCACTTGATGATGAGCAAATAGAGATAGCTATGGCCACCCACAGATTTTTCCGATTTTCACTTCGGACATGCGGTACTCGTACACCTCATTTTTTAACCTTTCTGTTGCATGCAATATTTGCACAATGGTGGAATGATCCTGATCATCCCATGACCCAGTTCTCGAATACACTGGCGTGCATCATTGTGGATTAATGTTCCATGATCTTCATAAAAATTCGAAGACCTTCCTGAACTTGGAGGGTCAATAATATCAACGTGGTCCTCCTTTAAACGGGAAAACCATTTTCTTGCTGTGCTCTGTCAAATAGCATTATCCCCATACATGGTGCATATGTTTCTGGCTGCCTCCGCTGCTGTCACCCCTCTACTGAACCCAAGTAGAAAATGTTCAGATTATTCCAATTGGCACTCCACTTTCCAGTGTCCACAGCTCCACTCACTATCTCCAAATGGAAAAATGTAAACTGAGATAGCAACAGTGAACTACAAATTAAAATGGTAATCGATAAATAAACCCATAAAAACATGCAAAATGGAAATGCTATTAACTTGTGTGTCAGCCTTATGTCAAAGAGTATGAAAAAGCTGATACTTATACATATGTTACATGATTGAGTGTAAAGTGTTTGACTCACAATAAATGAAGGTTTGGAGTTTGATAATTTAATGATTTTTTTCAATTGGGATTAACAAAAAGATAGATGCGTCCTCAGTGGAAAGTGAAAAGCTACTGTATCAAATATATACCTAGTACATGACAAAGTAGTTGAGAGGAAAAGTAACAAATTAAAGGAAACTTCTGTGTTCCCAGTACTACTTCACGATTTCAAAATGAGTGGTTCATAACTCTATTGATAAGAACAATCACACCAAAATATTATTATCCAGTAACAGCAAATAAGGTCTTAATGAACAGTCTGTAGTTAATCTTAAGTTTGTATGAGAGAAAGCACGCTATTAAATGTTAATATAACATAGATGGGAGGTATGGTTTAGTGAAAAGCACAGTAAGAGTGATAGAATGGAAAGTAGTAGGAAACCCGTGTATTAAGTAAAACTTAAATAGGCTGTGTAGACACTTTTGACACAGAAAGGGATATAGTTTCAATTTTTATGGTCAGTGAACCCCATTTTATGTATGGAAGAGAGGGTGCATAGACGGACCCATAAGAGGGATGGTCTTACCTGGGGTCAGGTAGATACATAGAGGAAATTACCTATATTATTTTTGTATGGAGGTATAAAAGAAGGGACACTATCATCACAAAAATAATATATGTACACAGTGTCTGTCCAAAAATTGAGTTGTAAATGTTGGTGCTACAAGGATATTAAGCTGCACTGTGATGTTGAATCACACTAATGACATATTCTCCAAAATAGTCAAAAGTAAAGAGACTTGCCTGGAAAATGACAAATTTTAAATGGTGTCTCTGTACATGTTGACTTCTCACAAATCAGATTTGAAGTAATGGAGTGCAGTACAGAGCCCAGCATCAGCATGTGATTCCTTATGGTAAAGAACAGTTAAACTCTTTCCACCTAAATATAGTGAAAAACTATGTGCTTATGAAGTAATTACATACTATTACACTTAACTGGGAATGTTATAAGTGTAATCAATCTTAACAAGAACTTGAAATGCATGTATTATCTCTCACGCCAAGGAACGACATTCGTGGTGTTAAAAAGGTATTTTAAGTAATCAATAAGTGTGGGCCAAACAACCGTGTGTGCCCTTTGTCGTGTATGTATAGATTTGTGAAAAGTGGAGTTAACTCTTTAACATCAGCAAGGCACGGTAGTGTTTGTGCTTCTCACCATGCTGTGGAGGTCCACTTATTGGTTGAAGTCGTGTTGGCTTGGTAGTGTCTTTGAACTCGAGGAGAAACTGGACACTGGTGACAATGATCCAGAAACTTTTCTGTCACAACAAGATTGAATGAGAGCTCCTGTTATGAGCCTGGTTACATCTCCATACATATTCCACAAGTAACTGCAGTGTGCGTGTCCGATGGAACCCTGTACCACTACTAGTCATTCCCTTTCCGGTTCCACTCGCACAAAGAGCGAGGAAAAAATGAATATCTATATGCTTCTGTGTAAGCCCCAGTATCTTATAGCTTATCTTTATAATTCATATGCAAAATGTATGCTGATGGCAGTAGAATCATTCTGCAATCGGCTTCAAATGCCAGTTCTCTAAATTTCTCTATACAGTGTTCCTCAAAAAGAATATTGCTTTCCCTCTAGGGATTCCCATACGAGTTCCCGAAGCATCATTAGTAGAACTTGCGTGTCATTTGAACATACCGTTAACACATCCATTAGCCAGCCTCTGAATTGCTTCAGTACCTTCCTTTCATCGAAACTGATGCTCATCACACACACACACTAGCAGTACTCGAGAATGCCGGCCGGGGTGGCCAAGCGGTTAAAGGCGCTACAGTCTGGAACTGCGTGACCGCTACGGTCGCAGGTTCGAATCCTGCCTCGGGCATGGATGTGTGTGATGTCCTTAGGTTAGTTAGGTTTAAGTAGTTCTAAGTTCTAGGGGACTGATGACCTTAGAAGTTAAGTCCCATAGTGCTCAGAGCAATTTGAACCATTTTTGAGTACTCGAGAATAGATCGCATTAGCATCCTGCATGTGGTCTCCATTACAGATGAACCACACATTCCAAAAAGTCTCCCATGAACCCAATATCTACCTTCATTACCACAATCCTGACATGCTCGTTCCATTTCACATCCCTTTGCAACATTCTGCCCAGATATTTAAAAGATCTTACATTTTCTACATTTAGAGCAAGCTGTCATTCATCAAACTAACTAGAAATGTTGTCTAAATCGTCTTGTATCATCCTACCATCACTCAACTTCCACATATCTTTCTGTACACCACAGCATCATCAGCAAACAACCGCAGAACGCTCCCCACCCCGTCTGCCAAATCATTACATTTACAGAAGACACTTACCTAGGGGTATTCCTGACAATACCATTGTTTCCGATGAGCACTCGTCACTTTATAGGAGTATGTTAAGAGTGGTTACATTATTCCATTGTGAGTCGGAGTAGATATGTGCTTTCTTACAGTCCTTGATCCTCTGCAAACAGAAACAAAATTATGTGGTCAGAAGTATTGGAACTGCACAGCAGGTCCACTGCATCAAGAAAGTACAAAGTGCAGCACTAAATATTAAAGATCTATTCACAACACATGACAGACAAGAGGGTTACTATGGAATGCTGGGTTTCCTATGGATCTCCATCAATACTACTACAGGTTGTTGAATGGAGATGTGGATCGTGCACTGCCTAAACCGGGCAATTGTGGGAGTTCTCACACAGAATTACATTTTTTATTTACAGTTTAAGTAACGACAATCTTTGGTTTGTCATCTCTCTGTACTTCTGTTTCTATAAGCATATTGATGCAATAAATTGTAACGTGCACAGGTATATTTGATTTACCTGTTGCACCAATGGGAAAAATCCGATAAATCTTTCTCACTGCGGAACAATAAATGGTAAATGGTTATCAATCTCATACCCTAACACTCATGTTTTGGAACAGATGAGACAGTATGCCATGCACTTGTGATCATCCACTTTCTGGGAGAGCACTGTGAAAGCAGCATTAAGAATGGGAGGTTAAACCCTAGTATACCTTTCTGTTTACATCATTAGGCCTTCACAGTCATGCTGCGGAAGGCATGGAATAAACTGAAAGTGCCTCTTTTTCTGTTTTCAAAAGCCACAAGATTTTACATACCACTTAAAGTTTCGAAAATGATGCACTAACGTGATAAAGAGTCACTCCCTACATGAATGTGATAATTAGCGTACCCTAAACATGAGCGTCAATTTATTTACCACAACAGGGCTTCAGTACTGTGTATGAGTGTTACTTAGGAATACCAAATGTTTCTACACAATCATAACAAGATTGGGAAATTTTTAGATTTGGTTTTCAGGTTTACTTTCCCCTTCAGATTTTAGGGAGAATCAAGTTTTCAACAGCTTCCCTGTCATCAGCAGGAACTGCCTGTTGAATCCCACACTGTCATCCTCTGCGCACAAAAAAACTGCCACAGTGTTAGTTAAGAGAGAGAGCTCTGCCAGTGAGTATGGAACAAGCTCCCGAACGCTCAAGCTATCTGTGCATCCTCACGTGGGAATAGGAGAAACTTATTCCATAATGATGTCAAAAGAAATTTTGATTACTGGAAAATTCTGTTTTAATGTAGTGTATAACCACACAAATACAATCATTTCAGTGTTGTGTATGTGATAACAGCATTTACCACCATCATCTTTCTTCTGAATTCCGAACTTTATGGACAAAAACACTGGAAGAGTTTGTTTTATGTCTTGAGGTTGCTTCCTGACTACCACATCAAATTAATAAACACTGCCAGAGATGAAACAAATTAAAAGTGAGATATCCTTAGGGACATGAATTAAAACACCTATACATGCCAAACGTGTTTTACTTCTTTCTGCATCACGGCATAGCTGCCTACACTATAATTGAACAAATTGTTAACATCCACTTTCCGCAACAGGCAAGAAAGATATAAAAATAGATGAAGTATATAAATCAATAATTTGCTTTTATAAGATATCAGTAACAAAATAATGGTAAATGGCCATAAAAGTGTAAATCAGTACCAACATATTATATTGACTAACAAAACACTGCAAGCAACAATAGGGGATAACTTTAAAGAATATTACTAACTGTCCTAAAATACATTATTAATGTTCAGAACATACTAACAGTGAAACAACACATTCAACTTAAACAACATATTAAACACAAACAACCTGTGATTTTTTTTACAATTGTAGCTTTGAAAACTAAATTACAAACAAGTGTTGGGCAATGCTATACGTAAATTTGAGATAAAAATTGCTAAAGTGGCAAGGATTCAGATGAGGTATTAAAGAAATGATACACTGGTGTGTATACAGAATTCAATTAAAAGAACAATTCAATCATATCATTTAATTTTACTTTATTGTTGCAGGAACATATGTGCACACCAAAAATTGATTGCTTAATACAAATTTCTGCTTTATTCAGTCTTGCTTCAGATGGTAATGCAGTCATCATCCCACTGATTAACAATTGACTCGTCTAATACAATACATAAATAATTACACATTTACTGTCCAGCGAATAGACTATTATCATTTTTGTTGATGTCGTTGGTGTCGTTATCATCATCATTAATACTGTTCACTGTGCTGTGCGTTATTCATGTAATGTTATAACTTAACTGGGTCACAGAGCACTTTGTGACTCATTCCATGCTGTAGAATTACCTATTCTGAAACCCCTGATGGATGTTCTCACACCAAGGTCCACTGCACATATGCACAGCCTGTGTCGCCACTACTTTAGAAGCAGTCTTGGATAAGGTAGTGGTAAGCTGTCAAGTCACAGTTCACAGTGCCGCAAACATATGTCGGCTACCCATGTCTTGTGCTCCACAAGAAAGGCTTTCATGCACATCCAGATTCATATTCAATGGTTTTGAAGTCCTTAAATTTTAGCTCTTTGTGGAATGTTGTTTTCCCCTATAAACCTGATGTCAAATCCATAATTTGAGAACTGTTGTTTATGAGTGGAGTCAGGATGGGTCTGCATAGGACCAATTTTCTCTTGGAAAGAAAACTGAAGTGTCTTCACTAGTGTCATGTTACCCACTGCACCTGCAGAGGGAGGTACAGAGAACAGGGTGTGGTAGACAGCGTGATATCAGTACAGATTGATCCCGGAGTCTAAGAAATATGGAACGTCCAGTATAGCTAGGAACAAAGCGTAATCCTGGTGGCTGCACACCTATCAGAAGAAATTCTTGCACCCCAGAGATGCTCATCCACTCAAGACCGTTTTCATCACTGCGCCAGTCCCATCATAGCACTAGTCCCATTGTCATATCAGCCCCATCGCAGCACTAGTTATGCTGTTACATCCAGGAACATCTTAGAAATGACTTTTCTGATGATCACAGGATGTCATCAGCTCAGGTTCTTGATGGCTGTGGAAGCTGTGAAGTGATGTTGAGGGCTACAACATTTAACCATTTGGTTCCCACGGCTAACCACTGGTTGGTCATCTGAGAGTAGTTCAGTGATCTCCAGCACTGCAGAAAGATCTCATAATAATGGCACAGTAAAGTATTTCCCACAAGCACGACCACATCTTTTGGTGATGTCCTTGTGGAAGTGTGTCAGTAGAGCTCCTGTCCAGTGTATTCCAGTCCCTGACTGTCACATTCTATCCTAAAAAGGCAAGGCTCAGTGGTATCTTCCAGTGATTCACTGCAGTTCCTATACTAGTAGTTAGTGCTGAAAATTCTGATATATGCTCCAGTGGTACACTGACTCTCATACTCTTGCCATACATACTAGTTTTGTTAGCACTAGTAGTACAGCAGATTGCAAGCACTCGAGACAGGTTCTTTGTGGCACAGATCATTGCTCAAATTGGCTGTTGTGACTATTGTTGATAGATAAAAATGCTAGTGCTCTGCTTGCTGGTCAATTCCATTGACTTATTTGTTCATAAATACACCTATAGGTTTGTAAGAACATTATATGTACATCATTATTAACAACAACAACAACAAATTTTAAAGGAGGAAACAATAGGAACCTACTAATATACTATAACAAATTATACACAAGCTAGCAATGATGTTTCAAGTGCTGTAACAAATATGATGGCATTTATGGTTTGAGGTAAATTAACAATACTTGTAATACTAATGTGTGTAAATACTCCACTGAATTTCAATAAATATTACTACTTTTAACACAGAGATATATACATCTGACAGTAAAAAAAAGAAACAAAAAAATCGTCATTTTTATGACTCCAACAAAATAAAATGTAAATAAATGCCTACTGCCAAACTTCAGCTATATCATTAGGAACTGAACAACACAAACTGGAAATAGCTTAACAAGGAGAGCCATATTTACAAAACAAGGTCACAACAAAGTTTACTATCAAACTGACAGAATATTAGATGATGATGATAATGCCCAAGGGATGTTGGCGGTAAAGTGAACAAGACATTATTAGAGGTTACACAACAAAGGGAAGTTACATTTTTACATTATCAAGTACTGAACAGATACACAGACATGATTCAGTTACTGTAAATTTCAAAGAATGTTTGAAATAATCACACACTATAAGTAAAATTCTGAACATACAATGACATTATCCTTATGAAAGTGACACTCATTGTGCTAAACTAAGCTGCTGAATACAAAAAAATAATTTTTCGAAACCAGTAAAGCATAACAAAATTTATTTGCAACTGATGACCGAAATTTATCCTAAAAAAAAGAGAGAGAGACAAATAATGCCTTTCACTGTAACAATGTGATTAAAATCTGTAAGTTCATTTAGTTCTGATAGTATTGTTATCATGCGAATGCAGAGCTCATTTGTTTTACACAAAAATAGTATTGTTTTGACTTGTTCCATATGATGCATACAACCAACCAAAACTGAAGCTAACAGAGCTAACATTTACAGCATTAAGTACCAGGTACCAGCAAGGCATCTTTACACTTAAAAATGCCTGCAGAAGTCAATGTACAGTAAGAAAGGGAAGAATGTCTTTAAGCATTAATCTGATTGTTACTAAGTTCACATTTAATTTTGAATATTTTAAGATAATTGTGCATAAACTATTTTAATTATTTTCACAAATTATAACTGTGTGCTGGGAATTCTGTTGAACCCAACTTAAGTTTCCTAGTGAACAATAAACATTTACATACATAATGTATAAACAGGTTACTATATAACATGAATAAAAGTACTTACGTAGCTAGAAACATTTTAAATTACTATCAAACAGTTATAACTTTTACAAGCAGCACAATGGCAGATTTCTATAGTGATGTTTACTACATACAGAATGTAAATCATCAAAGGTCATTATAAGTTTAAGGTAAAAGATCAATTTTCAACATTTGGTAAGTACATGAAATAAATTTCAGTGAAGCATTTCACTTGGCAGCTACAGGTCATCAGATTTTTATACAGTGCAAATTCATATGATCGCAAGTTCAGTTGTAGCTGAGCAGTCTAACTGAATCTGCACACAGCGCAAACTTCACATCATCCCCTGTAAGTCATTCATTTTACATTGTTGTTTGCACAGCATACTAATCTGTAGCATATCTGTCCCAAATAATCCCGTCACAAACCTCATAGTTTGGGCAATTACATAATATCAGATTGAATAAAAATATTTTTGGCTTATACAGAAGTATTCACACGATCTGGGTAAATGTCAGTTTTGTCTGACTCATGTTCCAAGATAAACAAAACAACGACCAGTATTTTCTACAAAGGAATAAGACTGCACCATAAATTTTTTGAATCCATTAAAATACTGATATTAAAAAATGAAGCATACCTCTCAAACAGTACATACTAAAAAGTCAAAGATTATTTATGTAACATTGAGCAGGCATTGAAAAACTTATTATTACTATTTAATTAGAAATAATGTGAAATCCTATACCCAATGTCTGTGATGGATAATTTCCATACTTGATCCATTTTTGTCACCTTAACATTGTGGTGAGCTGATGACTCTGCTTTTTCAAATGGGCTAAAGAGACAACATAAAGAATACAAGGGGATGCTAAAAGTATTGTCAAGGTACTTAAGACAGCTGAAAGGCAGTGCCCAAACTACATACATTCACTCATCCAGTGTGTAGTTCTGTGACACAAACTGCAATTTTTTTACATTAATTGTAAATTTGTTTGGCAATATGTATAAAAAAATGTACACAACACTTCAGAATTAACAGCATAACATCATCTACAACTGTACAAGATGTTATTACTATATGCATGTGTAATGTCTCTTGCAGCGGTCTCTCCGCGATATTTTCAGAAATTTTATAAATTATATAACTCAGTACATATCTCGAAATATCTCGAAATATCTCTTCTTATCTTACCGATTATCAATGCAAAGTAGTTTCAAGCCCAATTATTCCTTGGAGCGTCCATTTACTCCATGGAATAGATTCTCTGCTATCTATGTTTTCTCTTATGAAAAGAAAGAGGACTTCTTGCCGGTTAGTCGTGAAAGGAGGATGTATATGTATGTATTGTTGGGCTAGTCGCAATCTTGATGAGATTGTGTATGAGAGGGAATTTAATACATGAATTAAACTAAAGTAAGGGTGTTCGCGTATTATTTAACTGTTTATTATTGAGAGTGTCTGCTTACTACGCTGTGTTGCACGGGATCAGTGGGGAACATTTGATTTACACTGGACGAACCTGCCGTTTTGTATGCCCAAGATATCCAGTTACTTCAAATAAATAGGCTAACACGGTCTTACCAGCAGATCTCCGGTCTTCCCCACGTGATCACCGAAAGTTAATAATTATTACAAATGTTTCCAGGAGATCGACTGACAATTTTCGTGGCACCGAGACTTCGAAATTACTTCACTGCCTTATGGAATTTAAGTTAAGCTCAATTTAATCAGGATAGAACAGTATTGAACTGTGTGAATGTGATAAGCCTGCTTTGTCAATGAAAATTCCCTTAATATACGCATCTTTTTACTATCCTGATCAGTGAAGCTAAAGCAGGCCGGTGTGAGAGGTTTTAAAATTTTAGATCCCACAAAAAAAAAATATTAAACATGGATTAGTTAATTAAAAAAACTGTTTCCTCTTTCAATGACCATGACATATCTAATATTTCATAAATCTATGGTTGAATAAAATACACTCCTGGAAATTGAAATAAGAACACCGTGAATTCATTGTCCCAGGAAGGGGAAACTTTATTGACACATTCCTGGGGTCAGATACATCACATGATCACACTGACACAACCACAGGCACATAGACACAGGCAACAGAGCATGCACAATGTCGGCACTACTACAGTGTATATCCACCTTTCGCAGCAATGCAGGCTGCTATTCTCCCATGGAGAAGATCGTAGAGATGCTGGATGTAGTCCTGTGGAACAGCTTGCCATGCCATTTCCACCTGGCGCCTCAGTTGGACCAGCGTTCGTGCTGGACGTGCAGACCGCGTGAGACGACGCTTCATCCAGTCCCAAACATGCTCAATGGGGAACAGATCCGGAGATCTTGCTGGCCAGGGTAGTTGACTTACACCTTCTAGAGCACGTTGGGTGGCACGGGATACATGTGGACGTGCATTGTCCTGTTGGAACAGCAAGTTCCCTTGCCGGGTTAGGAATGGTAGAACGATGGGTTCGATGACGGTTTGGATGTACCGGGCACTATTCAGTGTCCCCTCGACGATCACCAGTGGTGTACGGCCAGTGTAGGAGATCGCTCCCCACACCATGATGCCGGGTGTTGGCCCTGTGTGCCTCGGTCGTATGCAGTCCTGATTGTGGCGCTCACCTGCACGGCGCCAAACACGCATACGACCATCATTGGCACCAAGGCAGAAGCGACTCTCATCGCTGAAGACGACACGTCTCCATTCGTCCCTCCATTCACGCCTGTCGCGACACCACTGGAGGCGGGCTGCACGATGTTGGGGCGTGAGCGGAAGACGGCATAACGGTGTGCGGGACCGTAGCCCAGCATCATGGAGACGGTTGCGAATGGTCCTCGCCGATACCCCAGGAGCAACAGTGTCCCTAATTTGCTGGGAAGTGGCGGTGCGGTCCCCTACGGCACTGCGTAGGATCCTACGGTCTTGGCGTGCATCCGTGCGTCGCTGCGGTCCGGCCCCAGGTCGACGGGCACGTGCATCTTCCGCCGACCACTGGCGACAACATCGATGTACTGTGGAGACCTCACGCCCCACGTGTTGAGCAATTCGGCGGTACGTCCACCCGGCCTCCCGCATGCCCACTATACGCCCTCGCTCAAAGTCCGTCAACTGCACATACGGTTCACGTCCACGCTGTCGCGGCATGCTACCAGTGTTAAAGACTGCGATGGAGCTCCGTATGCCACGGCAAACTGGCTGACACTGACGGCGGCGGTGCACAAATGCTGCGCAGCTAGCGCCATTCGACGGCCAACACCGTGGTTCCTGGTGTGTCCGCTGTGCCGTGCGTGTGATCATTGCTTGTACAGCCCTCTCGCAGTGTCCGGAGCAAGTATTGTGGGTCTGACACACCGGTGTCAATGTGTTCTTATTTCCATTTCCAATAGTGTAACTTACTAATATTTTCTGCACAATTTCAACTTTAAGCCCATAGATACACACTAAATTCTGCAACATAACATAGTGCATAAAACCAAAACCATTGGGCTGGGTCTCCAAAAACTGAGGAATACACAGTACTGATTGTGACAATTGCATCAGATTTTATCTTGGCCTGACTGGCAGCAACTTCAAGATACCACAAATACAAGGATGCTTTTAGACTAAAAGAAATTAAGTAAATCTGCAACTGCCACTCACATTGCTCAATATAGATACACCATTTCACACACTAAACATAATCTACAAACAAAATATACAACTAACTTATGGAGGAAAATGGGTCTCTTAAAATAACTAGAAATATACATTCACACCTTCAATTCACCTCAACAAATTCTAAATGAGCAACTACAGCTGGCTAACAAACAATCCTGAAGGGTTCATTGCACTTTTCACACAAATTAAACATGATTGGTCTGGGTTAGGACTCTGAACAAGGCTATCCTTATTCCGCTAGCTGCCCAATTTAACATCCATTAAAGAAAATGGTCAGGGACCAAAATCAAAACACATGCCATTGCCTCTCGAGAGTAGCCTGATAAATCTTCTTGTTAATTTCTCCTATGACATGCTACAATTAGAGTTCCTCATTTTTAAGAAGTGCACTTTTCTGGACAAAGCATTTTTCTGTTATTTAGATTTGCATCACCCACACATTCTTTACTAATGTACAGTAGATGAGCTCTTTCCTTGTTGAGAAATGAGTGCTATCTTTGCTCAGTGGATAGACTTTTCACTGTAAACAAAATCTTTACACGTGAAGTACTTGTCAAAGGCTGCAACTGATGAGAAATACTGTGAAGTGTGTGCACAACACAGTGGTTTGTTTAGAATAAGTGCATTGTCTATGCTTCTTAACTTCGCATGTCATCCTGAAAATGCTTAAGGAGCAAAGAAAGCCTAAATGATATCCACAAAAAAATCTAGGGTATGTAAGTATTTAATTTTATATTTTATCAAATGCATGTATATTAGTACATTGTTGCTATTACTTAAAAATAGTAAGTAAATAACATAAAAATCTGTAGATGGACTTAATTGCTTGAGACTGGTAATGGCATTTAAATAAATACTTTTAGAAGTACTCATGGTTGGTTGCATTCTTAACCAACATTTGTTCACAGCTGTTGAGTTCAGCAAGATCCAGAATGGATTAAAGAACGCTAAAATTATATGCTAAGCTGACAACAGCCAATGGTCCAACATTACATACACTCCTGGAAATTGAAATAAGAACACCGTGAATTCATTGTCCCAGGAAGGGGAAACTTTATTGACACATTCCTGGGGTCAGATACATCACATGATCACACTGACAGACCCACAGGCACATAGACACAGGCAACAGAGCATGCACAATGTCGGCACTAGTACAGTGTATATCCACCTTTCGCAGCAATGCAGGCTGCTATTCTCCCATGGAGACGATCGTAGAGATGCTGGATGTAGTCCTGTGGAACAGCTTGCCATGCCATTTCCACCTGGCGCCTCAGTTGGACCAGCGTTCGTGCTGGATGTGCAGACCGCGTGAGACGACGCTTCATCCAGTCCCAAACATGCTCAATGAGGGACAGATCCGGAGAACTTGCTGGCCAGGGTAGTTGACTTACACCTTCTAGAGCACGTTGGGTGGCACGGGATACATGCGGACGTGCATTGTCCTGTTGGAACAGCAAGTTCCCTTGCCGGTCTAGGAATGGTAGAACGATGGGTTCGATGACGGTTTGGATGTACCGTGTACTATTCAGTGTCCCCTCGACGATCACCAGTGGTGTACGGCCAGTGTAGGAGATCGCTCCCCACACCATGATGCCGGGTGTTGGCCCTGTGTGCCTCGGTCGTATGCAGTCCTGATTGTGGCGCTCACCTGCACGGCGCCAAACACGCATACGACCATCATTGGCACCAAGGCAGAAGCGACTCTCATCGCTGAAGACGAAACGTCTCCATTCGTCCCTCCATTCACGCCTGTCGCGACACCACTGGAGGCGGGCTGCACGATGTTGGGGCCTGAGCGGAAGACGGCCTAACGGTGTGCGGGACCGTAGCCCAGCTTCATGGAGACGGTTGCGAATGGTCCTCGCCGATACCCCAGGAGCAACAGTGTCCCTAATTTGCTGGGAAGTGGCGGTGCGGTCCCCTACGGCACTGCGTAGGATCCTACGGTCTTGGCGTGCATCCGTGCGTCGCTGCGGTCCGGTCCCAGGTCGACGGGCACGTGCACCTTCCGCCGACCACTGGCGACGACATCGATGTACTGTGGAGACCTCACGCCCCACGTGTTGAGCAATTCGGCGGTACGTCCACCTGCCCTCCCGCATGCCCACTATACGCCCTCGCTCAAAGTCCGTCAACTGCACATACGGTTCACGTCCACACTGTCGCGGCATGCTACCAGTGTTAAAGACTGCGATGGAGCTCCGTATGCCACGGCAAACTGGCTGACATTGACGGCTGCGGTGCACAAATGCTGCGCAGCTAGCGCTATTCGACGGCCAACACCGCGGTTCCTGGTGTGTCCGCTGTGCCGTGCGTGTGATCATTGCTTGTACAGCCCTCTCGTAGTGTCCGGAGCAAGTATGGTGGGTCTGACACACCGGTGTCAATGTGTTCTTTTTTCCATTTCCAGGAGTGTATTTATAAAAACGTTTCAACCCTCAGAGAAATTTTTAAGTGAGTTTATCTATAAAACATGAGAAACTGAACTGTACATTTAACTACGTGGGCCCGAATAGTATGTGTGGTGTCACCGCCAGACACCACACTTGATAGGTGGTAGGCTTTTAAATCGGCCGCGGTCCGCTAGTATACAACGGACCCGCGTGTCGCCACTGTCAGTAATTGCAGACCGAGCGCCGCCACACGGCAGGTCTAGAGAGACTTCCTAACACTCGCCCCAGTTGTACAGCCGACGTAGCTAGCAACAGACACTGACGAAGACTCACTCATTTGCCGAGAAGATAGTTAGCATAGCCTTCAGCTAAGTCAATTGCTACAACCTAGCAAGGCGCCGTATTCAATTGCTATAATACTTCTGTATCACCAAGAGCGATGTTCTACAATTATGAATTAAAGTTAAGTATTCCAGAAGCTACGTACTTTTCTTTATAGCATTCGTTACGTATCCTGTTTCAGACCTCATGCCATCCTGCGTGAGCTTATAGCGTGCATTTCGGTCTCCTCAAATCACACGGTTTCGGCACTTCTGCTGACACATCAGTATGGAAACAAATGTGTGCCCAGTAACTCAGATCCTGAAGAGAATGCATCACATATCCTGTGACTATCTACATACTGCAAATAATAATGGTGTACAGTAATTTTTGCATATTATAAAAAGGTTTTACATCTATTTATCATGTTTTATGTTATTTAGTTACAGGAAAATTGAAAATAGCTCTGTGGGCAGTTACTGACAGGTTATGTATACAGAGTTGCATGCTGAACTGATTACAAAAATGCTGTATTAAATACTTTTTATTGTAAGCAGGCCTGCAAGAGACTGCAAGTGGTTTATGTGGATCAACTCAGTTTCATATAAGCATCATTTCATTATACTGGAAGAAAAAACATCGGGAGAGCGGAAGTTTTATAAAACTAAACAAAACAAACCAGGACCAGAAATGAGAAAAATCAGTAAAAAGTAGTAAACAGTAATATTTTGGAAAGTTTCATCATCATAATACTAATGTTAACAGTTTAATTCCATTACCCACAGACATTCTTGAATTCATTCTCAAATTACTGTAAGTTTTGTCACTGATAAGCTTATCAAGCAAACGACATCATCGGCATGAATTTTCATAAATATGCTGAAGCTTATTAGCAAGAAAAACAGATATAAAAAACTGAAGGTGACACTGTCAAAAGGGTGCAACAGTAAAGAACAGACTTATTTGTAACTAAAGATTCTTTTAATTTTTTGTAATTTCATTAAATACGCCACTAGCTTGTTCCCCTATCCAGGCGTTTTGCTATTTCATACTTCAAATATCTGTATCTGTGCTTACAAACGTATCAATTCTTTACCATTGCATCCTTTTGACAACTTCACTTTCAGTTTTTTATATCCATTTTTCCCATGGATAATAAGATTCAGGGCTACTCAAAATTCACGCAGGTTCAAGATAGGTGCCAACATAGTTGAGGGAAAAAGCTAGTGGATATTAAGAGAAGAATTGCAATGACCAAGCCTTCAGAAATAAGAGTAAATTATTTACAGACAGACACCTTAGTATACAAAGAAGAAAGACAGTGACTTGGATCATTTTAAATTATAGTTGCCAAGAATGGACTTTGTAGAAACAGGAAAAAATATACAGAAGCATTAGGAATGTGAAGTTGCAGAAAAGCTGCCACAACAGCCTGGACGGGAAGAAGATATTTTTCCCGTTTGGTTGCAGTTGCTGCAGCTTATCTCACTGTTAACCCTTAGTAATACAGATTTTCTGGACACACAACTTGGTGTTTCTTCAGGCTTTTCCCTTTAAATGTGTTTTTAGTGACACTTTTACATTTAATTACGTCTCTAATAGTTTTACTTCTCTGTATCATGCTAGTTTTCTTTCAGTCCAAGATGTTCATATACACTGCCCGACTAAGAAAGTGAAATTCACCGAAAGAAAAGAAATGCCGTGGGTTCAGAGGGTACGTAATGTTACATTAGTGATTACGAAATCGAGTTAAATTTACAAAGAACTTGGCAGTATGAGCTAACTTATCAATATGACATGCACCCAATTGCACTGCTTACATACTCTCGTTTGGTTGGAAGGGTGTCGTAAAGCCACTGCAGTCCTTCCTCGGGCAAGCTGGCCTCAAACTGTTGTAATGGTCCACAATATTCTGGATACTGACACTGGGGCAGTGTTTATGTCCAAGTTGGTGCCACATATGCTCTGCGGGGAACATATCTAGGGATTTTGCTGACCATGGGAGCACCTAACACCGTGCATACAATTGATACATACACATTCCACTGTGTGGATGAGCACTGTTGTGTTGGAAACAACATCACGATACTGTCGTACGAGACGTAACACGAGGATGATCGATATCTGAAGGATTGTTGTTCCGTCACAGTTCCCTCAATCACTATCAACTGCAACCTACAGTCATAACCATTGGCTGGCCATACTGTGCCTTTCCAAAACACTGGAATAATGGAACGTCACCCCAAGCTGCCGCCACACGTGCTGACAGTGGTCATCGGGGATGGTGCAGAACCATGATTCAACACTGAACACAATGTGACACCTCTTATCAGTAGTCTATCCGATGGCGCTCACACCTCTTATATACCCTCCACCATCAACACTAGTGGCCTTTCTACCTTCGCTGAGAATTGCTGCTCTAATTGTTTACATGCCCGCTAATAGTTTGTACTTGTACAAAGTTACACTGTTATGGGTGCGTTATTTCCTTTTTTCAGACACTGCATACGAGGTGTGTTTAAAAAGTAACAGGAATTTAATTTTGTGGGCTGTACGCATTTTTTTTCTTTTCTTGTTAGTACACGTGTTCCTGATGTACTGTACATATATTTACATCTATTTTCAATATTTATTTCATTGTTGACAGTGAAAAAGGATGTGCATGTTTTTGAGAGCTCAGAGAATTTTTACTTTCGAAAAAGATGGATCAAAGAGTTTGCATTAAATTTTACTTGAAAATGGAGCTAAGTGCAGTATCGCATTCGAAACATCAAGTGTGGCTTTTGGCGACTCTACTACAAGTACAAGAGTCGACAAGTGGTACAAATGTTTCAAAGATGGTTGAGAAGACGTTGAAAATGACTACCGCAATTGCTGACGACAATGTGGTAGGAGTGAAGTAAATTGTTCTGGAAAATTACACAATCACCATCAGAGAGAATGCTGATGAAGTTAGCATAACCTCTGGCTCTTGTCAAACAATTTTTAGGATGTCTGGGACTGAAATCTGTAGCACCAAGTTGGTTCCAAGATTGCTGAATTTACACCAGACATGATGTCTGGTATAGACATCACTCAGCAATTGCGGAACGATGCAGTGAACAACGATCCAAAGCTTCTAAAGGAGGTTATAACAGGTGACAAAACGTGTGTAAGGGTATGATGTTGAAACTGACGTCGAACTGTCAGAATGGAAACTGCATGAAAAACCAAGACCAAAAAAACAGTCGACAAGTCGATCACATGTGAAAGGAAAGTACATCTTACTGAGTTTTTTGATTACAATTCGATAGTGAATCAGAGTTTCTGCTTAATGGCCGTATGGCCAATAAAGTATACTACTTGCGAGTTAAGCGCTGTTTGTGTGGAGCAATCTGAAGAAAACGACCAGAACTGTGGCAAAACCACTGGTGGAAGCTGCATCATGGTAATACTAACCACCTATCCCTTAATACATCATGATTTTTTGGCAAAAAACAAAACTTATGTTGTCTCAGCCACCGTGTTCCCAAGGCTGAAGAGAACTGTGAAAGGACGTCGTTTTGCCACAGCTGATAACGTAAAAAAATAATCGCTGAAGAAGCTGAATGCCATAACGAAAAGTGAGTTCCAGAAGAGATTCCAACATCGGAAAAAGTGCTGGCACAGGCGTATTATTTCTGAGGGGGGTTGCTTTCAATGGAACAGGGGTAGTGGAGATAAACAAACAAAACTCTTTAAGAATACAAAAAATTCCCATTATTTTTTGGTCACGCCTTGTATGTTTGGGACGGGGGCTTTGTTCGTGTTTTGCATAATTGGTTGCAAGTAACTACATGACATGACCACAGTCAGCTAATGAACATCCTTCACTGAGTGTCTCCTCAACTAGTGGTGAAAACTTATTTACTTACATACTTTAAGGTTTACGTGATAGGTCCAGAGGACCATATGCAACTACAAGGTTCCTCTCCCACCGGATTCTATTTCCTAGCTTTTGTCGCCAATTATCCTCTATGTAGATCTGCAGCAAGACTCTTGGATTCCTCCTTTTCACCTTTTCTCTTGTCTACCTCCTGGGCATCTTTATAGGGAGTAATAGCCACAGATTTCGCACGTTCATTCATTATACCAGCTGTTCAGTTCCAAACAATTTGGGCTGTTGCAGATCTTATCAACCTCACAATTACGCCAGATCATCTGGTCCCCCCCAGGGGTCGCACCTTGTACTGTGACACAGATTAAGGCTTTCCACCTGAAAATGAGAAGAGATTTAATTTGATGAAAAATGAATTAGGTAGTTACGTTATATCGTTTATTTCTCATCAACTGAGTTTGCACATGTTTGCCCATCTGCTAAAAATAATGCATAAATATGAATTACGTGCACTGGGAGCTCAGATGTAACAAAAGATGATCTACATAGTATTTGTACGTATGTGTGTGTGTGTGTGTGTGTGTGTGTGTGTGTGTGTGTGTGTGTGTGTGTAGTTTGATTTCAACTTGCAACGGTACAGAATATAAAATACAATGGCCAGGTTGGCCTGCCTTACCACACAGTCACGGGACACCCATTTGCACAAGGAAATGGCTTTCAGTCAAATGATTTTTCAAATTCGGCCACTGTGGAAGACATGATCTACAAAAACCACATTGTTAGTGACACGCAGAAAAACCTGTGTATTCATTCCAGTGGCAGGAAAATGTATCTCCTGGAACAGATAGATGTACATTTATAAATGAAAAAGGACAAAATGTATACCAACTGAAAAAAGATGGTTTACCAGTCACAGCTGATTCTACTGATTTTTTTTAGACCTTTTGTGAAGTTACAGAATTTTTAATACTGCACTTTACCACAATAGCATTGTCTGTGTTTTCACGTCGACTAAAGATCTTATTCTTTCCCAAACCCATAATGTTTCTCAACCCTCAACTGCTTCAATCCTGTATATGAACATGAGGAAGTAGAGCACAGCAGAAAGGCCTTGTGAAGTACATTACTTGACACACATTTCCTCAGACAGGTCCTACAATAATTTAAGTTAAATAGTGACAACGGTTGCAGACTGTGGCTGAAATTCATGACATTCTTGTTCAATCCCAATGAAACATGTAGGGCATGACAGTGCTGTTTCCTCTAAATACATGAGCAACGAGAATGAAAACACATGTTAAGTGAAGGATAGAAAATACTGCGAAGCTACTCGCACCACGAGCATTAACCCACCTCCTACTCCTCCTCTCACGAGATACACGTCAGGAGACCTAGCATTCATTTACACAACATAGGCTTTCACAGCCACTGTTCACTTTAGTCAAAACTTCTGGACTGGCTTGTGGGAGGACGGCACGGTCGATAAATAAAATTATTTCTGACGTTTCATCTCCGACTGAGGGAGACATCTTCGGAAGTTTCCATTTTATCTCCAAAGATGTTTCCTGCAGATGGACCATCAGAGACAAAACATCAGAGAAGATTTCTGTACATTGACCACGGCCTCTCATTTTTAACCTAAGAAGTATTCTTTGCCGTCCAATGCTCCACACCTACGTGGATCATAAATTCGTAAATTCAAGTTGAGCTTGAGGCGGTCTGTTTTTAGCATGAATTATTGTTATTAAGGATATGGAGAAGATCTGCCACATTGAAACTTGGGTTCCAGCTGCTCTGTGTAGCAGGTCCTGGAGCAGGGGTTGCATGCCCTTGGTCCAACTTACAACCTTCACCGTAACTCTGAAAAAGAAACTTGTCTGGCAGCCAAGCCACACAAATTAATATTAAAGGAGCCGTCAGTCTTAAATCACTTTGCAGCAGGCTGAGAGCAGCTTCTGAAAGGAGTCTTGTTTCAACAATTAAAACATACGGCATATCATTTGAAAATTTGGTCCCTGCAATCGATACAAACATTATAAATGGACAAAATGTTGAACAAATAACTGTGTCATTTTAAACATTACCTAAGAAAATTGTCATATTTTCTTATTTTTAATCTAAATAATTTTTTTCTTTTTGCATAACAATATTTTTCAATGTTTGCTACTGAAATAAAAGCAAACGGATTATGAAGTATTCTAGATGTACGACAAAAACTTTGTAGCTTCTGTTCCGAAGTTAAGTAATTTTAAAAAGAGGCCAACAGTATGTTGTACATATGACCAAACAACACAGGTTGTCCCATTGATCGGCTCAGTGGTACAACACAGCCTTTATTAATATAAATACAAGTGATTTTACTTTTGAGTAGGTTAACACATAATTCTATGTCAAATTACGAGGTATATCAGAAAGTAACATGTTTTGGTCCACATGGTGGTGAACAGAGCAATAGCCATCATATTGATACAATAATGTCCTACACTCAGTACACATCCAGTAGTAGCCTAATGGTAGCATGTGGTCCATGTCAATTTGCTTTCTGTATCGTCTTAAAATGTACGCTGCAATAGAAAATCACATTACTTCTGAGATGCGTCCTGTGATTAGGTTTTTGTTGGCAAAAAACTGCAAACAAAATGAAGTATGTCAAACACTGACAAAACACACCGCCAATCTTACCCGAGAGCTCATGCCGAATTTTGGGTGGAAGGTGTTTGATCATACACCATACAGCACACATTTGGCACTGAGCGATTGCCATCTCTTCCCAGCAATGAAGATTTGGCTCGCTACACAACGCTTTGGTACTGACACCGAACTGCAGGCTGGTACAAACCAGATCTCTACAGACACAGTATTGAAAAACTTGTACAATGGTATGATAAGTGCCTCAGTTTGAATGGCAATTACACAGAAAAATAGTTTAAGATGGTATCTTAAATTTATTTAATAAAATTTGGTTTTTCCATATTTTTAATTTTTAATTCAGAATGTCTGTTACTTTCGTATTTGGGTATTTTATAACAACAGTTCTTCGTTTGAGATGGTTGGAAGACATTCCAACATGCCTAGGAATAAGTTGGGCATCAGGTGGGGGAAGAGCCATAAGAAAGATATTGAAACTGTCGTGAAGTCTGTTCAAGACAGGAACAATTATTGGTGGGTTGTCTAGGCACTTTCACTTCAAGAACCTGCTCTGAATTTATTGAGACGAAAAATCAAACAGTCGAGTTATTTGACGATTTTATATTCCACCCCACAAAAAAAAGAAAAAAAAAAGCCAGAATTAAGTATTGAGTGAATGGGCCAGTGTAGTAACAGATTTTTCTGGTCTTAGCATGTTTCTCAAGTGTGGAGATGGGCCTTGAGGAAAAAACTAAAAGATACTGTGATAAAATGTAACTTGTACAAAGCTTCCAAGACCTTACACTTTGAAACCAAAATAGATAAAGTCTGTCTAATGCTACAGATTTTCCTACGATGGTGAGCAGAAGACCACCAGGCACAGGCATTCGGTACCTATTTTAGGAAAGAGTACGCAACAAAGCTGGAAATTATATTTACTGCTTCCGAGCAGGGTTCGGCCTCAACACAAACATGTATTTCGAGGCGCTCCTCAAAACCCTAAAACACTTATTTTCTGCTAAAGTCAATATTAGAGTTGACAGTTGTGTTCAGGACCCTATCCATCAATCGAGGAACATTGCTGTCTTGGAGGGCCAATAGCCTAACGAAGAGAGGATTGCCAGAATAATTCAGATCCATAAACTGGCTGTGAGTATTAAGGAGGGAAGCATTACCTTAACTGCAAATTATAAGTGTCATAGTCTCTCACACACTGAGTGACAAAAGGTATGGGACAGCGACAAGAATGTATAACGAGGCTGGGAGAAACTCGTACACAACATATAAAAGGGCAGTGCATTGATGGAACTGTCATTTGTACTCGGGTGATACACGTGAAAATGTTTCTGACACGGTTATGGCCGCACGACAGGAGCTGACTCACTCTGAACTTTGTAGTTCGAGATTGATGCATGGGGCATTCCATTTCGGAAATCGTTAGAGAATTCAATATTCCCAGATCTACACTGTCAAGAGTGTGCCGAGAATACCAAATTTCAGGCATGATCTCTCACCACAGACAATGCGATGGCCGACAGTCTTCACTAAAGGGCCGCGAGAGGCGGCGTTTGTCAGTGCTAACAGACACGAAACGCAGCATGTATCAGCTGGGACGGCGCGCGGAAATTTGGCGTTGATGGGCTATGCCAGCAGGCGACAGACGCGAGTGCCTTTGCTAACAGCACGGCACGTTGTCAACCCGTAACGGCGGCGAAAACTCTGCACTTTCTAAGAATTTTCAGACATAGGCATTGTTAAAGACCGTAAGTCGCAGAAATCAGCGTATTCACCTCGACAAAAACATATGTGAAAACACTACAACATCAAAGCCGTGACAAGTTTTAGATTGTGTAACAGACTAGCTAGCACTATAAATACCCAATAGCTTCATGTAGGAAAGAAAATGAAATAACCCGTTGAAGATAGCACAAAAGTGCTGAAACTGAAAGGTGTCTTGCATAAGGCGGAATTTTTTGTGTTCTGCATAAACCATATATATTCCTTCAACACGGTTAAAACATATGACTTCTTATGTAACTATACAAGGTGCGTAAAATGACATCAATTGTATGGAAAATGCTCAACGATGGATCAATACATCATATCAAATCAAATCAATACCTGTCTTTGCTCAAGTCTAGCAATTCTCACTGCTGCCTTCCTGGTTCAAGTAAAAATTTCGTCATTTATTATTCACTCTGTTTCACTTCGTTATTCGTTGTTTCTTCTGTCAATCATAAAAAAAATTATGCCCAAATTGAAAAAGTTATAAAATTTGTTAATTGTTGTTTTATACTAAAAAAGTTTTATAAATGTACTGATGTGTCAGTAGGGTCGAGAACTTGAAAATATCTTTCAGCAAACTCTTAGCAATACCAACGTACTTTCAGCAACGTGTACTGCCGAGTGAAGACGGCAACAACGCTTTGCTTAATGTACACTCTTTGACATAAAACTCGACCGGCGGCCGGCCGCTTCAGAGGCTAAGTCCGCGCCGATCGCGACATGGGACAAAAAAACTGGCCAACTCGCTAATTCTCTAAGTCCGGTTATCTGCACAATCTGGCAACACTGTAGACTGCGGCACTTCCTAGAGGAAAACTTGTCCCATGACAGAGAAACCCCAGGCTGATTACGCCTGTGGTCTAGCGGTAGCGTGTGTTGTTTCTGTTCATAATGTCAGTGGATCGAGAGCAGCTGGCATAAAATATTTTTATAGCCTCTTCTGTCTGAATGCTGAAGACGTGAATGTAATGGTAGCGCAGATTCAATCTATTTCGCTTTCTGACACACCGATATCAAAATTTTATCCAGTAACGATTTTGCGGTAGATTTCCTGCAGACTGTCTTCCTCTGGACGCCGTATGCGGCAAAGCTCCGGGATCCATTTGCTGGCTACCGGCAGCGGCCGTGGCGACAGCAGCGGCGCTGCACTCCCCCGTTCTTTATCGAAAGCGCCTGCTCCCGCTCATCACTTTTGATGATTTAAAACGCTTTATTATTAAATGTAGCTCCACAGAAAATTTCTACAATTTCCATTCACGCTCAAAAGCAACGGAGAGAGACGCCCTGATTAGTAGACGGGTATTATATTACATTAATCGGCAGGAGATGAGTATGGCCCGAAATCAATGTTATAGACTGGGACGAAATTAAAACACCTCACTACATTCGATGAATTTATAAATGCTTCATTGCTCGTTTCTTTTCCTTTCAAACTCAATAATTTGTGCAACTTTTGGTCAATGTTCGGATGTTTTCGTCAAGCCAGAGGGAGCGTCTGTGGTGTAAAGTGTATTACAGTTCTTATATCATTCCTTATGGTAAGTCTATGCGATAAACTGTGTGAATACCTTGCAATGCATGCTCTGTAGCAGTGCAGGAACACTGCACATTTGGAGTTCCATGTATGGGTTCATGAAATATTTAATGTTGATCGGAAGTGATAGTTAAGGTCATCAGATTTAAACCAGAAAAATTTGTCGTTTTGGAGGTTTCAGAGAACGGAAAGAAATTGCTAACGCCGGTGTTAGAAAACATAAACGTCTACAGTTAAATGCTATTGCAAAAATTTAGAAGAGGGGAACTATATTAATCAACATGTGCACTTCATAAACAATCTTCTGACATGTTAGACCTATATGACGAACAAAGCTAAAATTTATATCGTTGACAGTCGGTTTGAATCTTTTCAGGATCTATTTTACACTGAAGCACCTTGGCATTTGCAAAGCAGACATCGATGATATTAACTTAATTTACTAAGACGAAATCGGACGAAGATTGATGTTTAAAGGCATTCTTCAGATTTCGTATAAGGGATTTTTACTAGCAGTTTGCAACTCCATTAATTAAAATGGATAATAAAAGGTTGTAGTCAGCGGCTTCTACCGTGATTGGAACTGCTATGACATATAGTACGATTACTGCACCACACAAGGGAACGACACACTGGCGACAACAGACGGACTATAGTCACTGCGATGTTGCCTGAGCCTCAAAACGCAACCTTAAAACACACAAACAGGTGTTACTTATGTGAATAACGCTGTTCTTGGAGTCCAGAAATTAAATACACTTTCTAATTGTGTCATCTTACAATGGATTATATCGTACGAGTCTTCAATGTGGAAAACGAATGTCAAGTGAATTTAGCGAGGTAACGCCGGCCTACACCCGGAAGTAAAAGCACTATCACAGTGTTGACAAATACACTCCTGGAAATTGAAATAAGAACACCGTGAATTCATTGTCCCAGGAAGGGGAAACTTTATTGACACATTCCTGGGGTCAGATACATCACATGATCACACTGACAGAACCACAGGCACATAGACACAGGCAACAGAGCATGCACAATGTCGGCACTAGTACAGTGTATATCCACCTTTCGCAGCAATGCAGGCAGACGATCGTAGAGATGCTGGATGTAGTCCTGTGGAACGGCTTGCCATGCCATTTCCACTTGGCGCCTCAGTTGGACCAGCGTTCGTGCTGGACGTGCAGACCGCGTGAGACGACGCTTCATCCAGTCCCAAACATGCTCAATGGGGGACAGATCCGGAGATCTTGCTGGCCAGGGTAGTTGACTTACACCTTCTAGAGCACGTTGGGTGGCACGGGATACATGCGGACGTGCATTGTCCTGTTGGAACAGCAAGTTCCCTTGCCGGTCTAGGAATGGTAGAACGATGGGTTCGCTGACGGTTTGGATGTACCGTGCACTATTCAGTGTCCCCTCGACGATCACCAGTAGTGTACGGCCAGTGTAGGAGATCGCTCCCCACACCATGATGCCGGGTGTTGGCCCTGTGTGCCTCGGTCGTATGCAGTCCTGATTGTGGCGCTCACCTGCACGGCGCCAAACACGCATACGACCATCATTGGCACCAAGGCAGAAGCGACTCTCATCGCTGAAGACGACACGTCTCCATTCGTCCCTCCATTCACGCCTGTCGCGACACCACTGGAGGCGGGCTGCACGATGTGGGGGCGTGAGCGGAAGACGGCCTAACGGTGTGCGGGACCGTAGCCCAGCTTCGTGGAGACGGTTGCGAATGGTCCTCGCCGATACCCCAGGAGCAACAGTGTCCCTAATTTGCTGGGAAGTGGCGGTGCGGTCCCCTACGGCACTGCGTAGGATCCTACGGTCTTGGCGTGCATCCGTGCGTCGCTGCGGTCCGGCCCCAGGTCGACGGGCACGTGCACCTTCCGCCGACCACTGGCGACAACATCGATGTACTGTGGAGACCTCACGCCCCACGTGTTGAGCAATTCGGCGGTACGTCCACCCGGCCTCCCGCATGCCCACTATACGCCCTCGCTCAAAGTCCGTCAACTGCACATACGGTTCACGTCCACGCTGTCGCGGCATGCTACCAGTGTTAAAGACTGCGATGGAGCTCCGTATGACACGGCAAACTGGCTGACACTGACGGCGGCGGTGCACAAATGCTGCGCAGCTAGCGCCATTCGACGGCCAACACCGCGGTTCCTGGTGTGTCCGCTGTGCCGTGCGTGTGATCATTGCTTGTACAGCCCTCTCGCAGTGTCCGGAGCAAGTATGGTGGGTCTGACACACCGGTGTCAATGTGTTCTTTTTTCCATTTCCAGGAGTGTATTTGCTACGACGCTGCCATTTCTCGGCTCTCTTACGAGGCAGCTCTTCAGCGAAATGCTTGCCGTGATTCTCCGATACGGTTCTTCAGAGTGGAGACGCGCGCGCACGTTTGGTTTTTATGCGGCGTTCTCCCCTGATGGTTTCTAACGTCGCCTTGTGGGCTATGTATACATTTGAGACATTCAATTATCATTAATCCGGAATGATACAAGTTTCAGCTCTCGGCGTGGAAGAAGGCTGTTGACGCCGACATTATATCATTTCAACGTAGGGAAAGCAAAACGGGTCATTCAGTGTTTCTCAGTCAACATAAAGCATGTGAGATAATTTTTCGTAACGTTCATAATCATCTAAAAATACAAGCGAAGTAAAAATACATCGGAAGCTTATTCGAATTGAATATAATGTAAGATACCAAACGCTTTGCACCTCGATGTCGAATTTGTCCACGTGCAATCTTTGGCGGCATACACATAGAATGTCATGATTACCACGAGAATGAAGAAATATGTTGGTAAGGATGGAAGCAAGAAGAGACGCAGTCAACAAATATTCTTTTCCTCATGGCATTCATTTCATTTGAGACGTAAGAAGAGGTAAAGCGGGATATTACTTTCGTTAACACGAAAGATATGGTGGTGGTGGTTAGTGTTTAACGTCCCGTCGACAACGAGGTCATTAGAGACGGAGCGCAAGCTCGGGTTAGGGAAGGAGTGGGAAGGAAATCGGCCGTGCCCTTTCAAAGGAACCATCCCGGCATTTGCCTGAAACGATTTAGGGAAATCACGGAAAACCTAAATCAGGATGGCCGGAGACGGGATTGAACCGTCGTCCTCCCGAATGCGAGTCCAGTGTGCTAACCACTGCGCCACTTCGCTCGGTACGAAAGATATGCCGCACATATTGATAACGAGCAAGTCTGCGTCTTCATACGTTTCCTCCTTGAAATATGTATGCTCTAATATATACTAAGTAGCCTGATCATTGTTTCAGTAATGTTACCCTCTTGTTTGACCCCGTAACGATGAACAGATTCCAAATGCATGTCTCTGCATGAAAGTAGCTGTTCGAACCCTTCCTGGGTTATTTTTTGTGTTTCATTGCTTGGAATTCCTGAAGTAGACCACTGTGCCTTCCCCCTTCGTGGGTTAGGTCTCAAAACTAAACCGCTTTTTATCCAATGGCATAATTAATTCAGACAGCATCAGCACAAGTCTATCAAACAAAGCTTTCCATTTACAGTTGCAACACTCTAACCAGCACTGACCGAAGTGTAATCCACGATCATGGTCCGAAATTAGCAGCTGTCTGCTACTGTGGCAAGTCCGTACTATACTTTCGATCCGGCAGCACCATTTTATCTTGTAACACTGTGTAGTTGCAGAGTTTTGCCAGCATGTCTGTCCTCACACTGTCAATTTTATGTATCTCACTTCTCCCATAGCGTTAATCACGAGGAGCCGAAGTAAATGAGTGTATTCCGCATGACGTAACATTCAGTATTCCCTTCTTTCATAGCCACTCTTCATCTGCATCGATACCAAATAGGAATGTGAAAACTCTTGCGAGTGAGAGAATGACAATAACAATCGTAACAAGAACAAGCAATTAATGAATGATGTTTATTCCAACGCAGAACGAGAATTGCTTTAAATATAAAAATCTATATCTATATCCATATCTATTGATCTTTGAGTCGGCACAATGCAAATATATTCTTAGCATTTAGTTACTGAATTTAGTTCTGGATGTTTGCAGAGAAAAGGAAAAGTCGGTACTTCTCGCTAGTGTAATATAATGTGAACCAGCAACTACCCTTTCCTTAGAACACGACTCAAGCAGGTCCTCAAGTAGGTAGCAAGGCACTGCTGCATTCTGTTCCCTGACATTGCTCTGATGACGGTTAATGCAGATAGTTCCGATTATGAAATACAAAACATATTGCAGGTTAGTTCCTAGGATAGTAACATTAAATTTGCGTTGTAGACGGCACATGAACGTGACGACTATCCATATTACTCATCAATATAAAAAGACAATATTATGGGAATTTAGCAGGATTACTCAACATGAATTCTGAAATTGGGTGACTGTGCCGCACAGGTACTAAACGTCGTCAAGAGTATACGATGTTCTAATCGCATTAGGAATATGAAGATCGTCTTCGACAGCTCGCAAGTTTCACATTGCTATCTCCACCCTACTCCAGACAGTCCTCGGTGGAGCTGCACTACGTTGCCGATGTAATGGAAGGCCTTCAAACCGACAACAGACCACATATTGAAAAATACAAGCGAATTCTCTTGCAGCGTAAGCTTATTGTAACTAATCTAAAAGTAATTGGAGAGGAACATTGTCCTATTCAAAAAAAGTAAAATGTTACACACTGTTGACGTCAAACGGACATTATCTATGTCCTGTCTTGTGTCCTACTCATCTATAATATCAAGTGTACTATCAAAATGATTATATGTAATGGATGATAATGTAATGCATTGATACCAGATGGTGGGTTCACAACAGTATTGATGCGAAAATAAAACAGAAGTTGGCAAAAGTGCCGTTGTGCATTTTCGTTCGTTTTCACCTCGAGATGTACAGTCGTGCTCAAAAGTATCCGAACGACCTGAATTGCATTTCGCCTGATTCGCATACAACCGGCATAAGGAAGCTATCTGGCAGGTCCTCTAATCGCTCCTTGGTACAGTCTATTGACTATTGAAAATGGTTCCAACAAGTCACCACTAGAAAACACTGCTTTGTATCGCAATAACTCAAGATGTAAAGTAATACCACAATACTACAAATATCAGGGAACACCTTATCACAGATAAGACTGTCCTTAAGGCTTGTAAGCTCACATTTATTACAATAAATGACATACCTGAAATGTTACCACTCTCATTATTACGTCAGATTGGTAATGCACGTAGTAAGTTCGTCGTATTCATGGTTTCCTCTTCAAAGTAACATACCGTACTTACTATTTAACACAAAATGACGTTAAAAATTTAAGTTATTCACGAGCAGCTAGTTGAGAATTTGTATGAACTTCAAATGACTCGACGAACCGTCTTGTTCCGTATATTTATTCAAACCCAGCCCATGCAGACTGAGCAAAGATTTCGTGACTGACAGAAACTAACAGTCATTCCTGATTAGGCATACCGAGAGTGATATACCTCGATTTCAGATAGTATCAGTTAGCAAATATCAACTTTAAATTGCATAACGCAAACATTTTTAACAGACGCGAATTCCTACCCAGCATCTATTGTCCCTGTTAACGAACTACGAGAGATGTTAAATATTGCTTCTTCACAAGTAACTTACTTGAAATGCCGTGAGGTAAAGCTTTGTGTTGGACACGGATTCGAACCCAGAACCTAATCGGATTGCTATCGAAGCACAGTCAAATATGACATATCGGATTTTCGCGGCAGTAGCTAGATGTTGTCACTGAAATGACGAGACGAAACATTAATTTTTTCCTTCCCATGCACCAACCCGGCACCTATCGCTGTTATATTCTAGAGAAAACGAACGTTAAATATGGGTTTGTTGCACCAGAAGTGACATGTGAGCATGTTTGAACTAGAAATAATATGACGAAGAGTTCAGCGCTCACTGGGAATAGAACCCCACACATATCGTTGTTGACTACACACAAAGAGACGTCAGCTACCGAATTTTTCTCCACCGGCTGCTCAGAATAACATCTTGAACTTACAGTCATCTCGCAAATAGTTCTGTGTCTCACTCGGAGTTAAAAACATCAGACATCGTTAGTGTTGACAACGAATGAAAATACATTAAAAATCAAAATTATTATCCACAAGCAGATAGGTGTTCTCATGCTAGAGCCTGATAATACATAATTAAATCTTTAGTGCCGGGCCAGGATTCGATCCCATTGTGGAGATGTTGAGGAATCTGCAGTTTTGAACAAACAACAAATTGTTACCGAGCTGTATTGTTACGAAGGGATCAAATTCCGCGTTAAGGGCGGTCTGAGTTGCATTTCCAGTTCAGAACCAATTTTATCGACATACAGAAGCTCAGATAAAAGATGGAGTAAGTGTCCTGTGACCATATACAGCGTTTGTTTCGTCACTTGAAATAAATAAATAGTATAAGAAAGGTTACTGGTGATAGTTTCTACATTTCGACACTCCTTACTTTATTGTGGTTCAACCTAACGTCTACTTGGTAGAGAAGGAATATCATCTTTAATGTGAATTTTCAGACCTCACTGCCATTATATCTTCTTCACTTGGTGTAGCCAGGAGAGAATGGAATCTGTGTCTCCCTATCTAAAATCATTGACAGAAGTGGGAATCGAACCCAAACCATAGGTATAACAACCTACCATCCGTCCAACAGACCACGAAATCCTCTTCTCTGCGACTCCTTTTTCTATCGTAACGCCGTTGCGCCACACTGGATGAGAATTTTGACACACAGGCTCCCTGTAGCAATTTGCAGCTTGTTCAGTAAATTCATTTACTTGGTTGACCGAATCACCATGAACTAGCTGCCTCGGCTACCCTGTGCATACATTCGACTCTATTGTGTAATCACCGAAATACAATCACGTAACTGCCACCAACACAGAACTACCAACAGTGTAGGATGCAGAAGGTTAAATAGGAAGTGTTCCTTTCCACTTGAGCTATTCTATTGCGCTATCTGTTTGTAGAAAACGTCGTTCAGTCCAAAAGAAAAGCTGTAACTGTTTGTCTCTCAGAAGTCAAGACCTGGCCATATGCATAATCTCACAGTGCTGTGGAACCCAAAAGTTCTGGAGGAATAGTTGTCGAGCTCTGGAGCTGTTGTAGCTACGTGTCAGCTAGTAGCGTAGATAAGATGTCGCGAGTTCGAATACATTCAGTACTACTTTTTTTAAAACGCAATTCTGCTGTCTGCTGAAGTTATCAATGTAATGGAACTTTGAACATAATTCCCTTCACTTCTCAACCCAAAGTAGTCGCATGTGGAAAAAGGGCTAACTACTGTGACATTTTGTTCTATTCAGGTTTAATAGACACCGGGCAGCAGATGCATCTCGAACATGTGTAGGGAGGGCGCATCGTGCCATAATATGTCAGAAAAGTATTTTCTACATTAGCTGTCGTGTGGTAGAGAGATTTTATTCTTCTTCAAACTTTGTTTGACAGCTTTAACTCAGAACAAGTTTTCTACATGCATGTAATCAATAAACTGCATGTGCCTTGTCAGACTGTCATAGGTAACATCAGAGAATTCGCATATATCGTTGATGATTAATTTCTCTCTCATGTTTACTATTGTTTTAACAACACTAAAGGAAACCTTACGAAAATTGTGCACTGTATTATAAGAAATGAAATAAAACTAACCACGATAAACTTACGACGAAAGTCTGTTTTAATAAAACAGAGTATCTGTACACAAGTGTGCCTCTATCGACACGAATTAGTAACATAATACTCACTTAGATTTTGATTGGGTCTGTGTTTAAATGGTATTCTGTGTCATACTCAAGAGGTATGCAAATGTGGTATTTCATAAATATAGTTACGTATTCCTAGAAACCCAAAATTCGCTTGTCAGCAGCGGAAAGAGGCGTTACCTGTTGTGCAGCATTATAAGTTTTTCAACATTGCTCTAGGAGCCGAAAGTATTTTCTTGCGATTTCCCTATTGATGTTTGATCCGACTGCTTGTAGCTCTTTCACAGAAGGGATAAAAACGTTTCAATCAGTGAGACTGGAACTGCGAACCATAATAGACGCTTTTTCACAGGTCAGCACGTTTCCACAGAGCTGGCGAAGAGGTATGGGTCTAAGCATCTTACGAGGGCAATAGTGCCTAGAACTTGTAAACGGGTATCTAAAGGTCGAGATTAGTTGCGATTTCCACCTGCAACGACTTTCCTGGGCTGAAAACAGTAAATTTACAATCTTTTGTTACACCTTAAGCGATAATAACTCAGATTATTCAATGGAAATGACAGGTAAAATCAAGTGAACTTTTGAGGCTTAATTCCGTGCACACCAGGAAGTAACTCGTCGATCACAGAGTTGCCAAACATACGTTGCCTTGTTGCCAAATCTCAGTTACAATACCAGCAGGAAGAAGACGAACCGATGTGATCCTACAGCGGGCTGGGAAGTGACCATAGCTGGTGTCTCCAAGTCGCGGCTGCTACGGCCTGGAATACGTAATGCGTCTGATTCGCTTTCTGTAACTGGGTTTAGGGACTGGAGCGTAGTTACTAATAATACTCAGAACTGACTGCAAACTAAGCATCATAAATCAGTAACTCTCATTGTTGTTTTTATATTTCTTTCGTAAGTGTACTCAAAATTAAGAAACTCATTCACATGCGTTTTCGTGCCTCGAAGATAGTCGAGCACAACAAACAAACAAAAATAAAAAAGAATGTGTGTGTGTGTGTGTGTGTGTGTGTGTGTGTGTGTGTGTGTGTGTGTGAGAGAGAGAGAGAGAGAGAGAGAGAGAGAGAGAGAGAGAGAGAGAGAGAGAAAGAGAGAGAGAGAAATAAAAAGGAATGAGACAGAGTGTAAAAAATCGTTGTAAAGAAATTGAATCATGGTATTTAAGGAAATCTTTCATTAAAATGACACGTTCCACATCATTACGAAATGTCGTATTCATGATGTATGGAACAAGAATTAATCTAATGCAATCTAATCTAATCTAATCACATCATATTGATGACTAGCCATGAAGAGTCATGAATTACCGAAATTTTTGCCAATACCAGTAACCAAATCTAAACTTGAAAATAAAAGACGACAATTTTTGTAATAAACCGTTACTCCTATCAAGACCCTTTCGTCCTTGTTATCTAACCACGAAAGATGTCCGATATACCTCCATTCTGATGTAACAAAGTGTGCATGCATTTAAAGATGAAGTGTGTGGTGTCACCGCCAGACACCACACTTGCTAGGTGGTAGCCTTTAAATCGGCCGCGGTCCATTAGTATACGCCGGACCCGGGTGTCGCCACTGTCAGTGATTGCAGACCGAGCGCCACCACACGGCAGGTCAAGAGAGACTTACTAGCACTCGCACCAGTTGTACAGCCGACTTAGCCAGAGATGGATCACTGACAACTACGCTCTCATTTGCCGAGACGATAGTTAACATAGCCTTCAGCTACGTCATTTGCTACAACCTAGCAAGGCACCATAGCATTTGATAATTAATATTGTGAAGCATGTACCGTAACGAGAGATGTTCTACAATTGTGGATTAAAGTTAAGTATTATATCAACTACGTACTTTATTTGCTACTATTAATTCCCTTAACTGTTCCAGACCTCGCGCCAGTCAGCGTGAAATTAAACGCGTGCATTTCGGCCTCCTCTAGCAACACAGTGTTGGCTCTTCTGCCAACACTACAAAGTGCATGATGTGAAGTTCTGTGATGGAGATACAAACCCAACACGTAATCGGATTGTTAACTAAGAAAAATCAAATGTTACGTATCGGTTTTTCTTACGAACCGCTAGGTGTCTGAATCTAAAATAAGGATACAAACTTTTGTGCCTAAGCGACAATCGAACTGTACACCTACCGTGCATCCACGAATATAGCTTAAGTATCAGTTTCTTACTCATGAATAGTAAGATGTGTGCGTGTTTGACCAGAAATAACGACACCTGTTTCGATTGTTGGCAACACATGAACAGACATTAAAATTGCGCGTTAATTTTTAATTTTCACTAGCAGGTGGGTGTGCACTTGATAAAGCTTGAAATGAAATTATGAATATTTTTGTACTGGATCAGGGTTTAGAGGAGACCTAGAGAAGATTGCAGTCTAGGGAAAAGGAACGATTTGATTGAACTATACTGTGCCGAGAGATTCAGATCCTCGAAAGAGGAGATACGAATTCTTTTTTTTTTTTATTTGTTTTTGTGCTCTACTATCGGCGAGGCACGAAAACGCATGTGAATGAGATTCTTAGTTTTGAGTACACTTACGAAAGAAATATAAAAACAACAATGAGAGTTACTGATTTATGATGCTTAGTTTGCAGTCAGTTCTGAGTATTATTAGTAACTACGCTCCAGTCCCTAAACCTAGCTACAGAAAGTGAATCAGACGCATTAAGTATTCCAGGCCGTAGCAGCCGCGACTTGGAGACACCAGCTATGGTCACTTCCCAGCCCGCTGTAAGATCACCTCGGTTCGTCTTCTTCCTGCTGGTATTGTAACTGAGATTTGGCAACAAGGCAATATATGTTTGGCAACTCTGTGATCGACGAGTTACTTCCTGGTGTGCACGGAATTAAGCCTCAAAGTTCACTTGATTTTACCTGTCTTTTCCATTGAATAATCTGAGTTATTATCGCTTGAGGTGTAACAAAAGATTGTAAATTCACGGTTTTCAGCCCAGGAAAGTCGTTGCACGTGGAAATCCCAAATAATATCGTCCTTCTAATAGCGGTTTACGAGTTCTAGGCACTATTGGTCTCGTAAGAGAAAGCTAAGATACATGATTCTTCGCGAGCTCTGTGGTAATGTGCTGACCTGTGAAAAGGCGTCTGATATGGTTCGCAGTTCCGGTCTCACTGAGTGTAGCGTTTTTATCCCTTCTGTGAAAGAGCTACAAGCAGTCAGATCAAACATCGATAAGGAAATCGCAAGAAAATACTTTCTGCTCACAGTGCAATGGTGAAAAAACTTAAACAATGCTGCACAACAGGTAACGCCTCTTTCCGCTGAAAAGATTCAAACCGACTGTCAACGATATAAATTTGAGCTTTGTTCGTCATATAGGTCTAACATGGCAGAAGGTTGTTTATGAAGTGCACATGTTGATTAATATAGTTCCCCTTTCTAAATTTTTGCAATAGCATTTAACTGTAGACGTTTTGTAACACCGGCGTTAGCAATTCCTTTCCGTTTTCTGAAACCTCCAAAACGACAAATTTTTCTGGTTTAAATCTGATGACCTTAACTATCACTTCCGATCAACATTAAACACTTCATGAACCCACACATGGAACTCCAAATGTGCAGTGTTCCTGGACTGCTACAGAGCATGCATTGCAAGATATCCACACAGTTTATCGCATAGACTTACCATAAGGAATGAAACAAGAACTGTAATACACTTTACACCACAGACGCTCACTCTGGCTTGACGGTCGCTGCCGGTAACCGGCCAGTGGATCCCGGAGAGCTTTGCCGCATACGGCGTCCAGAGGAGGAGAGTCTGCAGGAAATCTACCGCAAAATCGTTACTGGATAAAATTTTGATATCGGTGTGTCAGAAATCGAAATAGATTGAATCTGCGCTGCCATTACATTCACGTCTTCAGCATTCAGACAGAAGAGGCTATAAAAATATTTTATGCCAGCTGCTCTCGATCCACTGACATTATGAAAAGAAACAACGGACGCAACCGCTAGACCACAGGCGTAATCAGCTTAGGGTTTCTCTATCATCGGACAAGTTTTCCTCCAGGAAGTGCCGCAGTCTACAGTGTTGCCTGATTGTGCAGATAACCGGACTTAGAGAATTAGCGAGTTGGCCAGTTTTTTTGTCTCATGTCGCAATCGGCGCGGACTTAGCCTCTGAAGCAGCCGGCCGCCGGTCGAGTTTTGTGTCAAAGAGTGTACGTCGCCAGTGTTTCGGTGCTAGTCAACCCCTAGAAGGTGTTACCCCTCCACTAAGACATTTCTCCATCTCAATCGTTATCTGGCAATCTACAGTGTACCATTGGACGGATGGGATGGAAAAGACGCCAACGATGTACTGTAATAATAAGCGTCACAGTTGACACCGCAAACAATTTTAGCAATTTTACAGTAATTTCAACAGTGACCAATGATGCGACAGCATTCTTCCCAATTTGAGTATCATAGCTAAACAGCCACTTCTCTACTTTGCGAGTACCATTGCGAATGTAGACAGATGACCGTGCAGTACGTCCATTCATCGTTAGTTGTCGAAAATATACATCTTGAAAGTATATCAGACAGTGATCTACATATTTCTAATATTTCTAACACCTTGAGCGTCGTTCATACTTAACGATCTTACTCTACGCGGGCGGGAGCCACAGGACATTTTTGCAGTATTAGGATACAGACTGCAAGATATCCGCGCACTGTCTTTGACCAACCCGCCCTGCAGCACCGTTGTCGATTTAATCTGCAGATGACCAGGTGTAGACCGCTGCATTCCACATCTCGTGAATGAACGTAGCTTGCCAAGTTCGCGTAAGATTTCACACACATTTGAACATTTTGGAGCACTAGTGTGTTTCCGTGCGTCGCTGTCGCTGCAGCTCAGTGTTCAGTGTTCAGTAACAATGTGTCGCAATTCTGTTGAAGAGTACGTGTTTCTTATGAAACAATATTGTATTACTGGTTCCATAAACACATGTCAGAGAAAGTTTGTTGAACAGTTTGGTGAGCAGCATATACTGTCTAAATGCAGCGTACAAAAGCTATTGAACTGGATATCGAGCAGTGGAACACTGATGGATCTTCATCTTGGAGGATGGCGTCTCCTGCAAAGTCCATCCGACGTTTATCGCAGGAATGGGGAACGTCACATAGCTGCGAAGAAAGCCAGCATGTATCCATAAAGATTTATGGTTATTCAGGAACTGAACGTCAGTGACAAAGACGAAGGCATTACATTTTGCCGTAGGTTTCAGTAATTTTGTTGCACAAAGGCCAGGAATATTACAGTACACGTGGTTCAGTGATGAGGCGTGGTTCCACCCCTCTGGCTGTATAAACTCTCAGAATACAGGTTTATGGTTCAATGAAAATACACATGCACTGATCGAGCTCCCCCGGCATTCACAAAAGACTGGCATGTTCTGTGCGATATCACAGCGTCGGATCATCATTTTTTTTAATCTACTGTGACAAGTGCAGTTGACATCTAAATGTCTCGGGATTCTGTGAACCAGCTGGATGATTAAGAACTTACCCTTCGCTGGTACCAACACGATGGCGTCACACTTATTTAATGACCATGGCTGGGGTCAAATTATTTTTCCCTGGCAGAATGATTTCGAAAGGAGATTGTCGCCCCTAAAGTCATCTAGTTTAACATCACCAGACTTTTCTTCTGAGGTGGCCTAAAAGGCAAGGTTTACAGGAACAAACGACATGACTTGGAAGATTTAGAAAACATATCATCCATGAAAACCAGGCAGTGACACCAAAGGTTCTGGTAGTAATATTCGAGGACCTGCATCATTGTGTTCAACTGTGTTTACAAGTCAATGGTGGTCACTTCCGGCACGTTTTGTGAGTAATGTTTTTCCCCATGAACAAGATATGGTATGTACACTATATTTCCTAATTTTTATACAAATCCTTTCACTGTAACTCAGTCAGATTTATGTTTGTGGGGCCTTTACAGTAGGACACCATGTATTTTGTATTACACCCCTACACATTCAACACATTCCGTATTGGGAACAAAAAAAACATATCTGCACGTGTGTGTAGGTGCACACACACAGCAGAACATCAAACTACACCCTCCCCCTCCCACAGCACTTTAGGTGGAGAGAGAGAGAGAGAGTGAGAGAGAGAGAGAGAGAGAGAGAGAGAGAGAGAGAGAGAGAGACAGAGAGAGAGAGTTTGTGTGTTTTTATCATTGGCTTTGGCATTTAGTCTTGACATCTGCCGGAAGAAGTAGAATTTATTAGTTCGTAAAAACTATGGCTCGCTAGGTTGAGATAGCATGATAGACTTCCAAGGAAAGCTGCAAGTTTATACCGAGGCCAGTCATATGTGTTAGGAATCTGAGAAATATTGGGATGCAATGTGAAGTGTGGGGTCTAACGAAAAATATCCATGTGTCTAATTTTGTTTATACAATGTGGAAATTGGTTACATACACTTGTGCTCAAAATTCTGCAGAACAATCTATAAACATTCCTCGCAGAGTGGTATTGGTATAAACACTGAGGTTGTCAACTATTTTAAAGAGAAAGTCGGGCTGGTAACTGCTTTGTGTAACCACATTCATGTATCACGTGATAATTTTATCTGGCCTGAAGCTGGTTTTTGTGCATATCAGCTTTCCAACATTTGGACAGCCTGCAAGGAATTCATGAGCCCTTGCTGGCGATTTCAAAATTTAATCTCACTACCTTCCCCTGCCGCTATTAATAATATTACAAAAGCAGTGCATATTGGTCTGACTATGCCTGATCTTTACATTGATGGATTACATTCTAGTAAATGTATCAAGAGGTGCATCGCTAAAATATGTATAGTTTTCTTTGACAGCTGCGCTGGATTCGTTGATAGTGCACTGTAGGCACAAGTCGTGGCCTAAGTGGAAACGCCATCCATGTGATGGGTAAGGCACGTACCTGCACTGAAATCTAATCCTATATTTAAAGACACCATCAATAGTAGTGAGAGACATTGGAGGCCTCTGAAAAAACTCGAGGCAGCACCGTCCTGCTTCAACCCGTTTGATGAGGAATGTGAATACTGACCTCCCGTTGATGTAAATAAACAAAGCAATGTGGGTGTCTGTTATAAATACAAGTCGTTTTGGTGTGAGAGGTCATTCCATTCCAAGACTTGCTGGCTGCAGTATGGAACTCGCCGACAGAATCACCAGAAATGAAACGCTACAGTGTAAACCATTATTCAACAGGGGTAAATAAGCGACGTTGATTTGACTCCTGTCATCCTACAAGTATGCATTTAAAAATGATTTCCCCGTGTTTGTGTAGATTACTTGTAGTTGCCTTCTTTTTCTTCTACTTCTTTCATGGATGTGTTGGACTCCAAGAGGGGCCTGCAACATCACCTACTCCTTGACCTGTCAGGATGATGTGTTCATCATCCCAGCCCCGTTTGTTGATGACACACTCACCACCACCACCACCACCACCACCAGTGTGGTATGAGCTGATGATGCCAGCTTGTCTGTCCACATAACAACGCCCAGGACTCTTATTACCATTGTCATTGACTTACACAGTATCTGACAGATTCAAAATCACTCTGCACACAGCAGCAGCATAGCTCTATTACAGACGACCAAGCAAGTCAGCCAAAAGCCATGCTTGCTGTAATATCCCAATGTCCAGGATTTGGGTAACAGGGATGAATATCGCTTTCCACGGTAGATTTTGGCTAGCAAAAGCAATTACCTAACAAATGCAGTTCTTCAGAGTACATAAAATACATCTAATAACCATGGGCATTATAATTTCTGAGCCATTTCACGCCTCGTAAAATTCCAGGACATTCCAACATTCGAGGGGCAGAACCCTGATTATTTGTTGCACGTTGATACTCTGCTGGAAGATGACCCTAAGCACGCTGTGCACAACAAAGCAGCAGCTGTTAAAGTAGCTGGACCATTCTCAAAATCAGTCAGTCAGTAACCCAAACACTTAAACTGTTGCTATTCTCCAAGAATGAGAAGCAACAAAATGGGTGGATCAAAGCCATTTCGCACCTACTCTATCAAAACATCAAAAAACTATGGTACACGTCATTTGTCACAGATGTGTCAAGTCTTTTACCACAAGAGAGAATCTGGAAAACCTCCTTGTATGCTCGAGTCAGGTACCAGTACTTGTGGAATTGTCTACCGACGACAAAAAGCTCTTGAAGGTTAAGTGCGCCCACCACTGGGGGCTACGTCCCTTCCACGCGTTCACGGACTTGCAGCGCCTCCTACCTCTCTTCGGGCGTTGTGAAGACGACCCACCGTCTGCCACACAGACATTTGCCATACGTAACTGTGTATCGTCTTGTAAGCTCGTAGGACTTACCTTGTAACGAATTACTATCATTTTTGGGTGATCCTGCGAGGTGATTGCTTGCGGAGCTCAAAAAAACGTGCAGTGGAAATTGATGGGATTTATCATGACAGCATTCCAACGACCAACTCACAGGGTAATAATGCCTTTTATGAGCAGGCAGCTGATTGTTCTATTTGTGGGCTGCCTTTGGATATAGAAATGGAACGTACAAGCAGACATTTGTCGTCTGACGGGGAGGATCCACTGCAGAATTACCGACGCATTCAACTTTAAGTACCAACTGTCATAGCGCCTATTTTTTTGTAAATTGGGTGGGTATGATGCCCACTGTTTAGTTCAACACTAGGGTGTTTTCAGCGGTATCGGTAGTGACACTGACGTATCACCCATCAACCTGACAAGCAAATTTCACTTTCCAAGAGAATCACGTCAAAAATATCGCTCCTATTCCGGGATTTGCTTCACTTCAGAAACTTCCCGAGACAGTACGTCAGGAAGACAGTCCTATCACCACAGCCACATATCCCAACGATGCGAAATTTCAGCTTTTGACGAAGAAGGGGGTTTTTCCACACAAGTTCTTCCATTCGATGGAGATACTTGATGAAACCACACTGCCCGACTTACCCACACACTCCAGTGAACCAACGGGCACTGTCACAACGAACGTGGAGTAAGAGAACAAGTGTTTGGGAGGAGTTAGTCATCCCCGATTAAGGAGAATATACAGGATCATGCATGAACACCGATTTACACCTGCTCATGGACATTTTAGTGAAGTACCAGAGTTTATGCCTGGGATCGTACTCTCTGGATGATGTCTTCCATTCCACCGCCCCAGGGCTTTAGTGGGGTCAGTGTTGATAAGAACATGTGTCAACATCGAACTGTTTACAGTTATTGACTTTTTTATTTTTTATTTTTTTTTATGTTATGGTTTTAGAGCGCAAAACTGCTACGGTCATTACCACCCGGTCTGTGACTTAGGAAAAACTAAAAAACGAAACTGGAAACCAGCAGCAATGGGAGCAAAACTCAAAAAGTGAGGAAACCAAAAACAGAAGGAAAGCTTAAAAAACCACTATAGAAGAGGGGTTGTTGGTCCCCAAAAAGAGCTGCAAATTACTGACGTTATCTCACTGACACTAATAAACTCGAGAACGCGATCGGCTGAGTGCGTGTCATCTGCTAAAATGAAAGATATGTCATTCGACAGCTGTAGATGGGCGCGTAACGGAGTAAAATAGGAGCACTCAAGTAAAAGGTGTCTCACCGTCCACAGTTGAGAGCAGTGGGGACAGAGTGGGGGAGGATCGCCGCTTAAAAGATGTCGATGGCTAAAAAGACAGTGCCCTATCCGGAGTCTAGTTAAAATTACCTCCTCCCGACGACGAGTTCGGGAGGAAGAGGTCCAAGCACAGGGAAGAGCTTTCACGCCCCGCAATTTATTATCGGGAAATGTCGACAAATGTTCGTGCCATAAAAGAGCAACACGACGACATAAAACACTCCGTAGATGGGCGAAGGGAATCATGCGAATAGCTGGCCGGAGAAGAGAGACTGTAGCCTTGGCCGCTATATTGGCCGCCTCATTTCCACAGATACCAACATGTCCTGGGATCCAGAGGAACGCCACAGAGACGCCCCACAAGTAGAGCAAGTGGAGGCAGTCCTGAATCCGATGGACCATAAGGTGGACAGGGTAGGGAGCTTGGAGACTGAGGAGAGAGCTGAGAGAATCTGAACAGAAAACATACTGTATCCGCTGATGGCGACGGATGTATTGGACAGCCTGGAGAACAGCGTAAAGCTCCGCAGTATAAACCTAACACTGTCGGGAAGCCGAAATCGATTTGGGGTGTCGCCAACAATATAGGCACTCCCAACACCAAACGATGTTTTTGAGCCATCAGTGTAAATAAATGTAGCATCCTTCATTTGTGCACATAGAGCAGAAAATGCGCGACGATAAACAAGAGAAGGGGTACCATCATTGGGAAAATGACAAAGGTTACGGAGCAGGTAGGTCCGGGGCTGGAGCCAAGGCGGCGCTGTACCCCAAGTGGTCAAGAAAGTTTTAGGAAAGTGGAAGGAAAGAGAATGTAGCAGTTGACGGAAGCGGACTCCCGGTGGTAGTAGGGAGGAGGGGCGCCCAGCATACTCTAAATCCAAGGAGGTGACAAAAAAAAACGTCATGGGCCGGATTTGCAGGCATGAAAGACAGATGGCTAGCATAACGACTCAGAAGGACAGCTCGCCGACTGGACAACGGAAGTTCAGCAGTCTTAGCATAAAGGCTTTCCACAGGGTTTGTGTAAAAAGCTCCAGACAGTAAACGTAATCCACGGTGGTGGATAGAGTCTGGACGCCGAAGAATAGACGGCCGAGCAGAGGAGTAAACTAGGCTTCCATAGTCCAATTTCGAGCGCACTAAAGCGCGATAGAGGCGGAGGACCACTCGGTCCGCTCCCCAGGAGGTACCATTCAGAACACGGAGGGTGTTGAGGGATCGCAGACAGCGAGCCGAAAGATAGGAAACGTGGAAGGACCAGCACAGTTTTCTGTCAAACATAAGACCCAAGAATTTAGCGACGTCTGCGAACGGGAGGTTGACATGGCCTAGATGTAAGGAAGGTGGAAGAGACTCCGAACGACTCCAAAAATTAACACAAACAGTCTTACTGGGAGAAAAGCGGAAGCCGGTTTCGATGCTCCAAGAATGGAGGCGATCGAGACATCCTTGAAGACGTCGTTCAAGAAGGCTGGTCCGTTGAGAGCTGTAGTAGATCGCAAAATCGTCCACAAAGAGGGAGCCCGAGACATCAGGAAGGAGACAATCCATAATGGGATTTATGGCAGTGGCAAACACTACAACACTCAGCACGGAGCCATGGGGGACCCCGTTTTCTTGGGAGAAGGTACGGGAGAGAGCAGTGTTCATCCGCACTCTAAATGTGCGCTCTGCCATAAATTCGCGAAGAAAATGGGGCAGCCGACCTCGAAAGCCCCAAGAGATCAGTGTGCGGAGGATGCCTGTCCTCCAGCAGGTATCGTATGCTCTCTCCAGATCAAAAAATATCGCTACTGTTTGGCGTTTCCGGAGAAAATTGTTCATGATATAAGTGGAGAGAGCAACAAGATGGTCAACTGCAGAACGATGCTTTCGGAAACCGCATTGGGCAGGTGTTAAAAGACTGCGGGATTCCAGCCACCAAGCTAAACGGTAATTCACCATACGCTCCAAAACCTTACAGACACTACTCGTGAGAGAAATGGGGCGATAGCTAGAGGGGAGATGTTTGTCCTTTCCAGGTTTCGGAACAGGAACGACGATAGCTTCCCGCCATCGTCTGGGAAAATTACTGTCGGTCCAAATTCGATTATAAAGGCGAAGGGGGTAACGCAGACTATGGTATGATAAATGCAGCAACATTTGGATGTGGATACCATCCGGTCCTGGGGCGGAGGAGCGAGAAGAAGAGAGTGCATGTTGGAGTTCCCGCATGGAGAAAACAGTATTGTAGCTTTCGCGATTTTGAGAGGAGAAAGCAAGAGGTCGCACTTCCGCTGCACGTTTCTTCGGGAGAGACGCTGGCGGATAATTTGAAGAGCTCGAAATCTCAGCAAAGTGTTGACCCAATGAGTTAGAAATTGCGGCGGGGTCCACTAATTTATCACGCGCAACAATCAGCCAGGAGACCGGGGAGAAACTAGGCGCACCAGATAACGGTCGAATCCGACTCCAAACTTCCGAGGAGGGAGTGAAGGTGTTAAATGAGCTAGTAAAGAAGCCCCAGCTTGCCTTCTTGCTATCGCGGATGACGCGACGGCATCGCGCACGGAACTGCTTATAGCGGATACAGTTGGCCAAAGTAGGATGGTGTCTGAAAACGCGAAGAGCAAGTCGCCGCTCACGTATTGCGTCACGGCACCTTTCGTTCCACCAAGGAACTGGGGGGCGCCGGGGCAATTCGGAGGTGCGTGGTATTGAACGTTCCGCAGCTGTAAGAATAACGTCTGTAATACGAGTGACCTCATCGTCGACGCTGGGAAAGTGATGGTCATCGAATGTCGCTAGAGATGAAAAAAGTGTCCAAACGGCTTGGGCAAACTTCCAGCGTCTAGGGCGCATAGATGGCAGTTGTGGCTGCAATCTAAGGACACAGGGAAAGTGGTCGTTCGAGTGTGTATCAGCAAGAGCGAACCATTCAAAGCGTTAGGGGAACAGTACCGACCGAAAGGTCCAAATATAAATTTGTCGTGGAGGCAGACAAAAATTTAAAGTCCCCAGTGTTGAGGCGAACAAGATCCGCTTGGTGGAAGATGTCTATTAATAGTGAGCGGCCCAGAGAAGGACGCGGATATCCCCACAGCAGGTGGTGGGCATTGAAGTCCCCAACCAGCAAATACGGCGGCGGAAACTGACCAAGAAGATGAAGGAGATCAGCTCTTGCCGTTGGTGTGGATGATGGAATGTATACAGTACAAAGAGAGAAGTTTTATCCAGAAAGGGATAGACGGACAGCAACAGCTTGGAAGGAACTGTTTAAGGGAATTGGGTAATAGTGGACAGTATCATGGAGAAGAGTCATGAGTCCTCCATGTGCTGGAGTGCCATCAACAGAGGGGAGATCAAATCAGACTGACTGAAAATGAGGGAAAACAAAGCGATCGTGAGGACGCAGCTTTGTTTCCTGAAGACAAAAGACGACCGGCGAGTACGATCGTAAGAGGATCGACAATTCATCCCGATTGGCTCGAATGCCGCGGATATTCCAATGGATAATGGAGATAGGGTGGACAGAAATGGGAAGAATGTGACCAAGGACTGCTCAGAGCCGGCGGCCGACAGCGTCGAACAGCATTCTGCCAAAGGCAGAAGATCCTGATCCATAGGTTGTTCCGGAGCAGCTCCTGCCACCAGCGATCGGCCGAATGATCGGCCGCCAGCAGTGCGCCTCGGCGATACAGAAGACGGCCGAGGGAGGCTACCGCCAGGTGGTGCTATAGCTGGGACACGCCGTGGCGGAGAAGGAGAGGAACTGGGTTTCTTATTAGCCTTCTTAGAAACAGGATGTTTAGATGGAGGAGGAGCCGATGGTTGTGAATTTGGGGTACGTAAAAAATCTTCACGAGTAGCCTCATTTTTGTAAGTCCTGGTGTCTGATTTTGGGGCTCGTGATTTAGCTGAATCCAACGAAGGGTGAGCTGTAGGGTAAGCAGGTGACAGTGGGGCGGTTGAATGGGCGACCGTGGCACTAAAGGTGGGATCACAAGTCTGTGTGGCTGCCTCCTCTGTAGGCCAAGGAGAGGCAAGGACAGTGCTGTATTTACCTGTGTGAGGCAGAGGGGGCTCTCGACTGGCGAATAACTTTCGAGCAGCAAAGGTCGACACCTTTTCCTTCACTCTGATTTCCTGAATGAGCCGTTTGTCTTAGAAAATATGGCAATCTCTAGAGGAAGCAGCGTGATCACCCATACAGTTGATGCAACGAGGGGATGGAGGTGGACAAGCACCCTCATGGGCATCCTTGCCACAGGTAACGCATTTGGGCGGGCTGGAACATTACTGGCTGGTATGACTATACCACTGACACCGATAGCAACGCGTATGGTTGGGATGTAAGGGCGAACGGAAATTATCTCATAGCCCGCTTTTATGTTCGATGGAAGTTGAACTCGGTTTCAACCCGTACTATCTTCTTGGCATTTGACAAAGTCCTTGTCAACCCTTTTCATGACTCAATGAACAGCCGTTACGCCCTGGTCAGACAGGTAGTTTCGAATTTCCTCGTCGGACAATCCGTCGAGGGAGCGTGTATAAACCACCCCATGTGATGAATTTAAAGTGTGGTGCGCTTCCACCCAGACAGGGAAGGTGTGTAGCAGTGAAGTACACAGAAAGATTCAGTGCCCTCCAGGCACAAAAACTGCTAACAACAAGGTGCCATTTCGAAATCGGGAACAAGACTCTACAGGACCTGCAATTGCGTCGACAATGAAAGGGTTGACTGTGGAGAAGTCTTGACCTTCGTCCGACCGAGAAACAACGAGGAACAATGGCACTGATGGAAGAATTGTTCGTGGCTGAGACTCATTTAACTTTCGCTTGTGAGCAGACATAGTGTATGATGAGGAAACCATTGCGGATGTATCCCCCATAATTACCGGCGTGTCCGATGGCGCGCTCCTTCCTTGTGGGGACCCTCTCTGAGGGCACTCCCGCCTTAGGCAGGTCACAACTGCCGAGAAATGGACGGAGGGACCAATCGGCACTTTCGGAAGGTACCAGCTCGGGTAATCACCCCCCCCCTGGGCCTGGCCGTTACCAGGGGGTACGTACAAGTCCTACCTGTCTACCCGAGGCGGGTAATTACGTGTTACCCCGTCACCGGCTATGCGTGGGAATGCATGGGTCGGCCTTCAGACACGCACAGGGAGGAAAAAAGAGAAAGGGAGGGACAAAAAAAAGGAAACGAAAGAAGAGAGATCTCAAACGCTGCAGTGGAGAAGAGGGAAAGAGAAGATCTAAGGGAAAGAGAAGGACAAAGGAAGGACAGAGATATTATATTAGAACAAATAAGCCCTCGGTCACAAATATTAAGTCTAAATTGACCAGGTTTCGACGCTACTATGAACGTCGTCTTCAGAATTAAACTGTTTTAAAACATTTCGTATATAATACATTAATAAAATTAAAGTTTGTACTGACTGGAAAGAGATGCAGTACTTACAAGACACATTTTAAAAAATCTAAGCCGGAAAGGCGACGTCATAAATAGTTGTAAATAAGATGGTGAGCCGCTAAGGGCTGCTCGAACTTGAATGAACAAGGGTTGCAACAAGAACAGAGACTTGCCTGCAGAGAAAGCGAAGAAGAGAGACTGTTTTACAGTTTCAAGCATCCGTCTCCAGACCTAGGCACTAAACATACTCCCATAGGGGGAGAAAGGGAAGGGAAGAGTTGGAGGTGAGGAGGGGGGGGGAATATGGGGGTTGGGGAAGGATATGGGAAAGGAAGGTATGCAGCCCGCAAAGGAGAGGGGCCCACACTAGCTTGGGCGCCGTGCTCGCAAAGCACGTATCCACAAAAGAGTTGTGGAACCCTGGCGGGGTTAACGGAGTCCCCAGGGCCATGCAAAATGTCCAGACGAAGTTTCGGCAGAGGTATACAAGAACGGATCGCAAGTAGAGGTGGTAAAGGTAAGGACTCCAGTTCAGTGAGAAGGGACCACACGTGAACCGCAATCGTTATCTCCGATGCGGTAAATGGACTACTGCGGGCGGAAAAAGGAGACAGTAATTTGGGTGCTCAGGCGAACTATAAAAGTGTGCTGCGTATCTGACGAGCAGTTGCGCACGTCTGACCTGGAGTGGAGGGACACCAGCCTCCACTAGTATGCTCGTCACCGGACTCGTCCTAAAAGCTGCTGTCGCTAATCGAACCCCACAGTCGTGCACAGGGTCGAGGAAATGAAATACAGGAGGCGCTGCTGAACCATAAACCACACTCGCATAGTCAATTCTGGATTAGACAAGGGCTCTGTAGTGCTGCAGCAGCGCAGAGTGATCTGCACCCCAATTGATGTTGCCCAAGCAACGGAGGGCGTTGAGGTGCTGCCAGCACTTCTGCTTAAGCTGACGAAGATGAAGGAGACACGTCAATCGAGGGTCAAAAACCAGTCCTAGGAATTGATGTCTCCGCTACAGTGAGTGGATCGTCATTAATGTAAAGTGCGGGTTCCAGATGAACGGTACAACGCCGACAGAAGTGCGTGAGACACGACTTTGCGGCTGAAAACTGGAAAACGTGGGCTAGAGCCCATGAGTAGGCTTTGTGAATGGCTCCCTGGAGGCGCCGCTCAGCAACAACAGTACTACAGCAGCAGTACGAAATGCAGAAGTCGCCCCATACAGAGAGGGTGAGACAGACGGCACTACAGCTGCTGCTAGACCGTTAATAGCCACTAAAAAGAGACACACTCAATACGGAGCCCTGCGGAACCCCATTCTCCTGGATAGGGGGGGGGGGGGGGGGGGAACTATGAGAGGCACCGACTCGGACATGGAAAGTACGGAGCGACATGAAGTTTCGGACAAAAATCGGGAGTGGTCTCTGGAGACCCCACTCATACAATGTGGCAAGTATATGATGTCGCCAAGTCGTGTCGTATGCTTTACGTAAGTCAAAAAAGACAGTAATCAGGTGTTGCTGTCTGAAAAGGCTGTTCAGATAACAGGCACTATAGATAAAAGATTACCAGTGGTAGAACGACCCTTGCGGAAGCCACCCTAACATGGAACCAGCAAGCTATGTGACTCAAAGACACAACCCAACTGTGGAAATACCATATATTCCAGCAGCTTACAAAGAACGTTGGTGAGGCTGATGGGCCGATAGTCATCCACATCAAGAGGGTGTTTACTGGTTTTGAGCACCAGATAGATGGTGCTCTCTCGCCATGGCTATGTAAAGACGCCATAATATCAGATCTGATTGAAGATGATGAGAAGATGTCGCTTGCAGTCAGATGAGACATGATTAATCATCTGGCTGTGGATGCGATCATGCGCAGAAGCTGTGTCAGGGCAACATGCAAGGACACTGAGGAGCTCCCACTCTGTAAATGAGACGTTATAGGATTCACTGCAGCGTGTAGTGAATGAGAAGAGGATCCCTTCCAGCCTCCATCTGAGTATGCGGAAGGCTGGGGGTTAATTCTCCTGCGCAGAGATCGAGCAAAGTGCTCAGCAATCGCATATGCGTCGGTAATAACTCGCCATTTATGGTATCATCGGGTACAGCTGTTGGGGCCTGGTACCCAAAAAGACGTTTAATCTTTGCCCAGACTTGGGCAGGTGACGTGTGGCCCCCAATGCTGGAGATGCATCTCTTCCAACACTCCTCCTTCCATTGTTTGATAAGGTAGCGTACACTAGCATGGCGCCATTTAAAGGCTATGAGGTGTTCCAGGGATGGGTGCGGCATTGCCGCTGTAAAGCTCGCCGACGGTGTGGTCAGGGGGTTACAACCAGAAGGGTACACGCCGGCCACACCACAATGGACTGGCTACCGTGCTGGATATCAGGTGCAAAGAAGTCCATGGTGGAAGGCCACCTGGCAGGATGGCCATTGCTGGGAGTCCTGATGCCCCTTGGCACACATGGAGAGTTAACGGCCAAGCCATCAGCAGAGCGATCTCTGTGTGTGGTCAGGGACTACAACCAACACAGTACTTGGCGGCCCCACCACAATGGACTGGCTACAGTGCTGGGTATCAGGTGCAAAGAAGTCCATGGCCATCATCGACACAGAAATCGACACTGATAGTGCATGGTAGAAAACGCACCCAGGAAGGTGTCCTCGCCCAAGAGATGGAGAATAAGCAGGACTGCAATGCGATGACAAGAAAAAGATCTCCGTGCACTATGGACACAATGCACCTTGTAAGGCGCCCTTCCCCAATTGGCTAGATCCTCTGGAAAATTTTGAAGAGTGGAGGTCAAACCCCGCAGGGGCCCATCATAAAGGTCAAAACGTGTGGAACTCCTTTTAGTTGCCTCATACAAAACGAAGGAATACCCCGGGCCTATTCTAAGCCCGAGACCTGCAGGGGGGTATGTTATGGGTGAATGGTACAAGAATAAAAGAAAATAAGAAATGGATGTGCAACAAAGTAAGTAAGTTTACACTGCTTGGGATTTTATAATGCTCTAGCTCACCTAGCCAACAATATGCAAGAAACTATACAGGTTAAATGGCTACAAGAAACACAGAAAATTGGCCTTAGAACACCATTTGAAAAACAATATTAGGCTGCTCTAACAGATCACAGGTGTGTTGATGGTCCGTAGTGTCCATCATCTTAAATCCCCACCCCTCGTGAGGCGTTCTCCTCACGGTCCGCACCCACGGTTTGGCTGTCGGTGAGATTCTGGCGACGGCATCTGTAGTGGCTACGGTGTAATTGCCTCGTCCGCCCTAGTCATCCGTATGTTGCCTTTGCTAAGCGTCTTTTTAATTAGACTCAATGCTGGTTCCCACGCCCTGAGGTTGTAGCCGCAATCTCGTTTGATGACTCCATCCCTGGTAAGAATTTCGATAGCCTCTCTAACGACACTGTCCCCGTATTTGGATGTCTGTGCCAGGCCCCAGGTATGTTGGTATCCCATTTCGTGATTTTCGCACAGACAGTGCTCTGCGACCGCTGACTTGTTGGGGTACCCAAGTCAAGTGTGCCTCTGATGTTCTCGGTAACGATCTTGAATGGTGCGCACTGTCTGTCCAATTTAAGTTTTCCCACACTGACATGGAATCTAATATATGCCAGCCTTCTGCAAACCGAGATCGCCTTTGACACTTCCCAATAATGCTTGTGTTTTATTTGGTGGGCAAAAGACAGTACCTACTCTGTGTTTCCTCAATATTCGTCCTACTTTCCCTGATAGTGTGCCAGTATACGGTATATAGGCAGTGGCTATGTCTTTCTCCATGACTTCTTTCGTCTCCACACGCTGTACTGTAGAGGTGAGGCGGAGAGCGCTTCTGATCTGCCATTCCGAGTACCCGTTTTTCCGAACACAGTTTTGAGGTGTGCCAGCTCTTGGGGAAGACACTCTGCGTCAGAGATTGGTTGGTTGGTTGTAGAATGGACCAAACTATGAGGTAATCGATCCCTCCGACCTTAGATTCACTAAAACCGATAAAATACCACGTTAGGAGAGGCAACTACAATGCCCATAAAATGAGAACTAAGGGACGGAAGGAAAAGGGTGGAAGAAGACGTGAGGGAAAGAAAGTGACTAATGACAGGGGCGGGAAGGAAGAAGCACAGGAGACAAGAGAAACGCTCAATACATAACAGAACCCGTAACGAAAGGAGTGGGAAGGCAGAGGGCTGGGGTGAACCACCAAGCCCAGTTGAAGCCAATCCACTCAGGACGAAAGTGGGAGCAAGAGGGCCTGTCATCCCCTCCACTCACCGATAAGGTAGAAGGTCCCTCCCTTAAATAAAGTGATAAAAACCCCCTTGTCACGAATAAAATGTAAACAATATCCGCCGCTGAGGCATGGTCAGCAACACCAGGGGTATCGTGTCTGGAAGGCTAAAAGTCCGTCGCAGAGTGGCTAAGTTGGGGCAGTCCAATAAGATGTAAGCCACAGTCAACCACAACGACAGTGAGGGGGGTCCTCACGATGGAGGAGATAACCGTGAGTCAGTCAAGTATGGCTGATGCACAGCCAGCAAGGACAACAGACTTCTTATGAGACGTCCAGGAGGAGGACCGCCACAGAGTTGTAGAATCCTTAATTGCCCTGAGCTTGTTTGGCGAAGAAAGAGTGATCCATTCTGCATCCCAAAGGCCCAAAACCTGACGACGTAATGCTGAGCAAAGGTCTATTTCCGGAATACCAATAGCAAGAGATGGCCTGGTAGTAGCTAATTCAGCCAGTCGATTGGCAAGTTCACTGTCTGGATCCCAACATGGTCTGGGGTCCTAATGAAAACCACCGAGCATCCACATTGAGCGAGGAGAGAAAGGGAGTCCTGGATAGCGATGACCAATGGGTGGCGAGGGAAGCACTGGCTGATAGCGTGCAAACTGCTCATTGAGTCACTATAGATAGTGAAGGATAGTCCTGAGTAGGAGCGGATATGGTCCAGTGCACGCAAGATGGCAACCAATTCTGCATTAAAACCACTACAGCTATCTGGTAAGGAACGAAGTTCCGTGTATCACGCATGGCTGTAAACAAAACCAGTGCAGCCATCAACCATGGAGCCATCAGTATATATCACTTCTGAACCCTGAAAAGAACTGAGGAGACAGGAGAACTGGTGGCGAATAGCCATCGGAGACTCAGAATCCTTTGAATCGATTGAGAGATCAAGACAGAGTTACGGACGAGAGACGCACCACGGAGGGGTACATGCGTGAGCAGTGAAGAGAGGTGGTAAAGGCAATTGCTGGAGCTCAGAAAAGAGCCATTGAATGCGGACAGCTACGGTAAGCCCACATCGTGGCCACTGCTGTGGCAGGGTGATCTCCGTGTCTGGATAAAGAAGCCCATAGTTAGGGTGCTTTGGGTTGCAACAAATGCAGAGCATATAATATATCAGCTGTTGCTGCTGTAGTGGTGGAATCCCCATCTCTGCAAGAAGGCTAAGTATGGGGCTAGTCCGGAAGACACCAGTCGCAAGTCAGACCCCATAGTGGTGGATGGGGTCTAGTATCTACAGTGTTGAAGGCGACGCAGAACCGTTGACAGGACTTCCATAGTCTGAACGAGACTGGACCAATGCTTGATACAATCACAGGAGAACACAGCGTTCTGCACCCCAGGTGGTATTGCATAGACTCCGAACAAAGTGAGATGGGAACGGCACATCCTCTTCAGCTGGCTAACATGAGGGAGCCATGTCAACCGGGCATTGAAGACCAGACCCAAGAAGCGATGGGTGTCGACCACCTCGAGGGCCTGGCCATCGAGGAGCAGTTCCGGATGGGGATGGACTGTACGGCGACGGCAGAAATGCATTACAAGTCTTGGCCACCGAAAACTGAAAGCCATGGGAGAGAGCATATGAGTGTGCCCGACAGATGGCCTACTGCAGCGCCCATTACAGAGGAGGCAACGTAGATACAAATATCGTCAGCATACGAAAAGGGGGACCAAGAGCTATCACCAGGCCATTAATGGCTATGAGAAAGAGAGGGACACTCAGCACAGAACCCTATGGAACTCCATTTTCTTGCCCATGGGTAAAGCTGTAGTAGGAGCCAACTTTGACCTGAAAAGAGTGACAAACAAGCAAGTTATGGATGAAAACGTGCAAAGCGCCACGAGGGCCCCATTCGTGAAAGGTGGTGAGTATGTGGTGGCGCCAGGTGGTGCCAGAATTTATGCAGATCAAAGATTGCTGATGGACAAAAGCTGACCAGATAGCAGACTTCAGGTGGACCAAGTTGTCAACCATAGAGCGGCCACAGCAAAAACCACTTTAAGTCGATGACAAAAGGTCATGGGATTCAAGCCGCCAACTCACCATGCATTCAAGGAACTTGCAGAGGGTGTTATTAAGGCTAATTGGACGGTAGCTATCCAACTGAAGAGGCGGCTTCCCTGGCTTCAACACCAGAACAACAATGCTTTCCTGCCACTGGGTAGGAAATACCCCCACACTCCACAGACGGTTGAAGAGGGTCAGTATATGATAGTGGCCAACTACCGATAAGTGTTGGAGCATCCGGTCCAGGAGTCATGTCAGGACTAAGGGCGAGGGCGCTGGCAAATCCCCATTCGCTGAATGGGGCATTATATTGTTCTGACCAGCATGAAACAAAAGACAAAGGCAGTCGTTCTGAACGCTCTTTCAGGAGAAGGAATGTGGGCGGATACTGAACCAATGCCGAAGCTTGAGCAAAGTTTAGAGCGAAATTTCCTGCCACGAAGTCCGGATTGGTAAGGGCAACATCATGCACAGAAATTCCTGCAACTCCAATGGGAGGACAGTGGCAAAGAATTCGCCGGTTTCGCCCAGACTTGTGAAGAGGGGGTCTGGGGTCCTATGGCAGCATCATTCCCAGAAAATCCGTTTCTGAAATTTGATTAGGTAGCGGGCCCGGGTGCAGAGTTGTTTAAAGACTGGAAGAAGAGCAGTAGAAGGGTGCTGCTTTAACTGTTGAAGAGCACGGTGGTGGTCTTTTATGGCTGCAGCAATTTCAGGAGTCCACAGTCCACCGAGGGTCCAGCTTCCAGCGGGGGGGATGGGGGGGTGGGAACCTGAAGAAAGGATTGCTGAAACAGCTGCTGAAAGGATGGAGGCAGTCAAAGTCTGAGTAGATTCATCAACACTGTCGTGTGGCAATATGGGGGGGGGGGGGGGATGGGAGCAGAGGAGAAGGCACCCAATCAGCCTTAGATATGGTCCACTTGGGAGGGTGACAGAGCGAGAGACACTGAAGGAACGTCAAAACAATCGAGTAATGATCGCTGTCACATAAGTCATCATGGACGCCCCACTGAGTGGAGGGAAGAAGGCTGGGACTGCAGATGGAGAGGCCAATGGTTGAGAAAGTGCCATGTGCCACACTAAAGTGTGTGGGAGCGCCTATGTTTAGTAAACAGAACAGCTTCAACTGTCCTGCCCAGGGCAGTAGTCGTATGACTACCCCAAAGAGGGTTGTGGTCATTAAAGTCCCCTAATAACAACAAGGGAGAAGGGATTTATTGAAAAAGGGTGGTGAGGGCACTGGATGTGGGCGGCCTGTCAGGTGGGAGGTAGAGATTACAGATTGTGATTGGAGTGGCCAGATGGACTCTGACAGAAATTGCTTCCAGAGTGGTATGGAGGGGAACCCATTTACTAACAATGTCCTTGCGGACCGAGGTGAACACACCACCAGAAGCCTGCAAGGGGCCAATTCAGTTCCGACAGAAAGCATGGAACAAACAAAGGGTGGGTGAGTAAGAATTGACAAAATGGGTCTGCTGGAGCGCAATACAAGTGGCAGAGTAGAAAGAAAGAAGGGGCTGCAATTCTGGAAGGTGACACAAATATCCATTACAATTCCGCTGGAGGATTCTCAAGCGAGAGTCCAAAGTGGAAGCGAAAGGACCAGAGTCGGTCACGCCACCGAGTCGCTATCCATCACCAATAAGGATGGGGTAATATCCATATAGGTGGGGTTAGAGTTGGTTCATTGACTGTAGGAGTGGAAGGCTGCACCTCAGGGGGGGTACCAGAGGGACCTTGCCTTTGTTCCTGCGTTTCTGCTTTTCTCTTGGGAAGGAAGAGAAGGGTAGACTTCAGCAAGGGCAGGCACAGAACTACACCAGCCAATCTTGGCGCCCACCGGCTGAGGATCGCGCTGCTGATGTGGAGCAGCAGATCACCTTTCACAGGGGTGCCGGGAAGAGAAGTCCCGGGAGGGAGCTCCAGTACCGGCAGCTGCCAAAGGAAGGGACCACTTCTCCAATGGGGGAGGGGGAGCTGCGCCCAAAGGGGTGGGTATGGGTACTGAGAGGGAGGGGGCAGGGGGAGTGGGGGGGCCGAGGAGGATGAAGGCATGGGGCGAATGTGGTGGGGCTGGGATGAGGAGGGGGTATGAGGGGGAATGGACGCTATTGAAGCAAAAGTCGAGGTCATAGACAAGAGGTGGAGCCAGTCATATTTTTGATGAGCCTCAGTGTAGGTGAACCCATGTAAAGTTTTGTACTTTTGAATCCTTCTTTCTTTCTGTCACAAACACCAAGCATTCTGTTCATTACAATTTACACACATTGGTGGGGGACCACAGCCACTCCCCTCATGAAGGGGGCACCCACAGTCACCACAGAGAGGATCAGTGGTGCAGCGGGAAGACATGTGTCCAAACCTTAAGCATTTAAAACATCTGTAGTGGAATGTAAGGTTTTACGTGACATCAATACACCATTACCTTGACCACCTCTGGGAGGAAATCCCCCTCGAAGGCCAGGATAAAGGTGCCCTTAGCAATGCATTCGTTTGGAGGGAACCCCTCGCCTCTCGAGGTTGGCACAGAGTTCCTCGTCAGTTTGCAGAAGAAGATCTCAGTGGAAAATAATGTTCTGTACTGAGTTCAAAGATTGGTGAGGTGTGATGGAGACTGGGACATCACCGAGACGGTCACAAGCACGCAGGGCGTCAGATTGGGCAGCTGAAGATGTGTTGATGAGCAAAGCACCGGACTGCACTTTACTCATCGATTCAACTTCGCCATACTTATCTCCAATTGTCTGCACGAAAAACAAAGGCTTGGTCGTGGCAATACTACCGCCATCCGTCCTGGTACAAACCAGGTACTGAGGGAAAGGATTCAACCCAAACCAGCGAGCTTGACCCTCCTCCCAAGGGGTGGTCATGGAGGGGAAGGCCTAGGGATCAGGAGAAGTGTCACGTCTGCTACCACTCTTAGAGATGACCACAGAATGGTCAGCATAGTTAAGCTTTTGTCGCTCCATGCACAAGGTGTCCACCCTAGTACCACCCACTCCAATTAGGGGCTGACTCCACAGGTGCCACCCAGCCACAGCAAAAGCTGTCTGGCACGGCAGCCATTACCGGGAGTTCTGGTGCTCCAAAACGATGAGCATTGACTCCTGGGCATACACGAGGCGTTAACAGATCAGGTAATAATAGTGTGATACCTGTGGTTTCAGGGGCCTCAGCCAAGTGGGTACTTAACAGCCCCACCACACGGACTGGCTACTGTGCTGGTGACCTAGCAGGAGGGGGGCCAGGGTGCAATGGGAAAGGGGAGGGGGTAGAGGAACCTGCACCATGGAAGCTAGGTAGGGAGTTCATCCCCAAAAGGCTCACACTGAACGGAAAATTTTGTAAATGGAGATCAATCCTCAAGGGGACCAAAAATGCCGGAAAGGACATGGAAACAGCAAACTGAACAATAGCACAGACCAGAACAAATCTAGGAGGATAGCCAAGTCAACATAACGAAGACCACTGAGAGGGAAAAGAGGGGGCAGGGACAAACGAGCAAGGATAGGGAGGGAGAGGGAGGGAGAGGAACAGGGATGGTACTGCAGCCTTCAAAGGAAAGGAAAGGAAACTGCAACAGCTCGGGGCCCCGTGCACACCACACGTGTACCTACAAAAGGACTGAGACCCCTGGAGGGCTGCGTCAGACATGGTGCGCGCCCTGTGCACCAGTGTTTTTAACACTCTATTCCTCTGCGCTGGGTGGTGGCAGGTATCCACATGCAAATACAGGTCAGTGTGCGTTTTCTTCCTGTATACCCCTTGGTCCAGGGTGCCATCCGCTCTTCTTTTGACAATGACATCCACAAATGGTAATCTTCATTCTACTTCGGTCTTGATAGTGAATTTCATGTTCGGATGTACAGAGTTCAGGTGTATAAGGAAGTCTGGGAGCTTGTCCCTTTCATGGGGCCAAATCACGAACGTGTCATACACATAACGCAGAAAACAAGTACGTTTCCATTTGGATGACGCCAAAGCTTCCTCCTGGAAGTACTCCATATAGCAATTCGCGATCACAAGTGGGAGTGGCTCCCAGTTGCGACTCCTCTTGGTTGTCCATAGTATTCTCCATTAAAGAGAAAATACGTGGAGGTCGGAACGTGCTTGAAAAGGTCGGTCGTCTTCTCGTCAAATTTCTGTGCAATGAGCTAAACTGACTCTCGAAGAGGAACCCTAGTGCATAATGAAACAACGTCGAAACTCACCAGGATATCTGAGTCTTTCATCTTGAAGCTGTCGAGACATTTTACGAAATCACAGAATTACGAACGTGATGAGGGCATTTACCAACATAAGGGCTTAATTTGGCCAGCAAATATGTAGGTGCCCTAATGTTGCTGACAACTGGGCGTAACGGTCCCTCTTGGCAGCAACTTTAGTGCACCTACATATTTGCTGGCCATATACCTGGCAGGATTACTAAGCCCTTATGTGGGTAAATGCCGGGAGAAACTGAAGAATCACAAGCTTAGACTGACTTATCTGACCTGCAAATAGTATTACAATATAACAACAGGGAATCAAAACTGGGTTAAAGTTACTTATTGGATACCTCCCCTCCTGTTGAAATCGTAGCCATTGTGATAAGGATTTGTAGCACAGCCCTTAGTCAAGGTTACGTTCTAAGGTGGCGATCTGGTTGAGATGGCAAAGCCAAGTAATGAGAGAGTAGAAAACATGTTTGTGGTAACAAATTGACATGTAGCGAAGACTAATGTCTACATCTGCGCCGCATTGAAAAAATGGAAGGGGTCCAATACGCAACTTTTAGGCAAAAATGTGAGTATTTAGATGAAACCGTAACAGTCAACCTAAATGAGAACGGAAAATGGTAAAATAGAGTAACTGAAGAATAGCTTCAAATGAAACCACATACAAAAAATAGAACCAATAACGAGCACAATCAGGAACAATTGCCTATCATCGTCTGGACATCTCACGAGAACACCAGAGAAAAGAATTAGTACAAAAGTAATAGAAAAGTTGTGGAATCGTAAGAGTAATTTTAAATAGAAATTAAGGAAGATACAATTATGCAATTAAAAAAAAATACTGGGAGACAGGCAAACCAGACTGCAGACGATCAGGAGAACAACAACAAGTTTGATCCCATAAGAATAAAAAAATATCCGAAAGAATAGAGAAGTATTGACCAGACAGGAGAGTAAAACACCCTTTGTGTAACAAATTATAACACTCCTTGAACAACTACTGTGTTATTAATCACCTTACTGAATTATTACTGAACAATTGCGTTGCAGAACACCAACAAATTCTATAAACCTTTCTAAATTTGATGGGAGTGGTTCAATGAAGTCTGTAAGATGATGATGATGATATGATGTGATGATGATGGATGATGATGATATAGCCGATGAAACCGGTAGAATATAGAAATAATTCATGTAATCTCAGCTTTTTATACAGTGGCCGAAGGGAGTGCCATGAGCAACGTACTAAACATTCTGACAGGAGGGAGGGTGGAGGGGCGTGTGTGAGGAAGTGTAGTTGGAGATCATTTCTTTTTTACGCCTTTCTGTAACAACTCGAGAACAGACGACTAGCAGAAATGCATATAATTAAAAAATTAAACAGCATTATATATGTTACAAAAAAGTTTTGTTCTGTTTTTGGTTTTGTTTTAGCGAAAAGAGGGAGAGAATATTGAAAAATATCGAATGAAACGCAGACCCTATAGCTTAGGTTTTTCACGAAGGTCAATCTGAAGTTAAAGCGTGGTATTGCCACCACGCCATCCCCCACGAACGCATCTTGGTTGTGTGTGGTAACAGACTGATCCGTTCCACAACCCGAGCTTTATTATGTTACGTTGGAAGGTCACAATTTGATTGATAGCTCGCGAAATCAACGAATGTGAAAGTTAACATCCCCCAGGCTTTGGCTAAGCCATGTCTCGGCAATATCCTTTCTTTTAGGAGTGCTAGTTCTGCAAGATTCGCAGGAGAGCTTCCGTAAAGTTTGGAAAGTAGGAGACGAGGTACTGGCAGAAGTAAAGCTGTGAGGACGGGGCGTAGAGTCGTGCTTGGGTAGCTCAGTTGGTAAAGCACTTGCCCCCGAAAGGCAACGGTCCCGAGTTCGAGTCTCGGTCCGGCACACAGTTTTAATCTGCCAGGAAGTTTCAAAGGCAAATAGAGTTTGTGGTAACAAATTGACAGGCAGTGAAGCCCAGTGTTTATATCTGCTCCATACTGAAAAATTGAACAGGTTGAAATACGTAACATTTACCGACAATGAGGCAGTTCCCGTGCTTGGTGCATAGGATGTATATATCGAATTGTTCGTCTCGACTTGCCCTACACCACTGTGGTACGTTGTGAAAGCTACCGTTTACACCCCGCGTACCCCGCAATATGGTAGGCGCCCGTGAAAGGGAGAGGCATTACAGAATTCTCACTGACGTTTAGCACTGGCTGCGCTTGAGAGGCTTAACAAAATCCGAATTATTTAGTCACTGTTTAAGACATAATATTTTCAATCACGGACGACAATGCTGCAACTACGTTGTAGTAAAGACGTTCTTAAGTTGACTGTGATCATCCGCTCAGGCGTAAGATGAACTTTTTTGATGGGTAGAAAATAAAAAGCTCCTAACGTATCTAAATTACGAAAATATTTCTAGGAGATTATTACTATTATTATTATCGTAAATACAGAAAGCTTCTAATACTGAATAGTTCCAACATATTTTTCAAATACTAGCATTAATAAGTGACATAATGCTGGTAGTTATTATTTTAATAAAACACTTACAAAAACGAAATTCAATGTAGCTCTCGTGATTTTAAACAAAATTGTTCAAAGAAAGTTTGTAAAGCGAGGGTCTAATGCAGCCCTCCACGGGAGGGGAATTACTAATATCTGTTTGCATTCATGGATAACACGATTTTGAGATGAATTATGTGCTGAATAAAAAGTCGGCCCTCCAGATTTTATTAGCTACTCAAGACGGTGACCTTTTCCTATATTGGATAATTCGAGTTGAGAGGGCGGTAAATGGAAATGCCGTGTGGCTAGGACCGCCCGTTGGGTAGACGGTTCACCTGGTGGCAAGGCTTTCGAGTTGCCACTTCGGCGACTTGCGCGTCGGTGGGGAAGAAATGATAAGACAACACCCAGTCCCTGAGCGGAGAAAATCTCCGACCCAACCGGGAATAGAACCCGGGCCGTTGGGTATGACATGCCATCGCGCTGACCACTCAGCTACCAGGGGCGGACAGTGTAGCTGATTATTTGGGCGGACAAGAGGGCGATGATTAACAGCAGTATAATACTACAGCTCCTCTCTCATGTCCAAACAAGTTGCGTTATGCAAGCAATGTTCACACAGATGTCCAAACAAGTTACGATATGTAATCGAAGTTTACGAAAACACTCTAACGAGCGAGGTGCCGCAGTTGTTACACGCTGGACCCTCAGTCAGGAGGACAACGGTTCAAACCCGCGTTCTGCCGTCCAGTTTTAGATTTTCCGTGGTTTCCCTAAATTGCTCCAGGCAAATGCCGGGACGATTCCTTTGAAAGGGCACGGCCGATTTCCTTCCCCATCCTTGACACAGTCCGAACTTGCGCTCCGTCTCTAATCATGTCCATGTCGACGGAACTGTAAACGTTATCTTCCTATCTTTCTTCCGTCCTTCCTTCCTTCCAGCAGATCTATTCCAGCGCTGTTGCATACTTCCGCTAGAAAAAACAGTGAATGAATGAAAGAAGATTGTTCAGAGCGCTAGGGCACTGCAACAGAAATGAACCATAGTCCTCCTTCGCCCTTCTTCATTGCTGGCAAGAACGTGAAATTAGTAAGAGCAGTTTAAATTTATTTCCACGTTTGCGTTGTGATAAATTTTTTCGTCTTTCACGTCATCACTACCTGGCCCATACTGCCTCCTATGATACCCCTCCCTCCCCCCCCCCTGCCTCCCGTTTGATCCACCTCTACTTCTCAATGAGTAATACTGCCCTAAAATATACGTCAGTTTAATAAAACATTTAGAAAAAGGAAATACGATTTAGCTTTCGCGATGGTTTATCACAAAGAACGAAATTTATATCCGTTCACTGTCTTCCCGAAAATGCTGAAAACACTATGCCACGTTTCCTCGGTTTGCAATCTTTCCTTCTCACAGCCTTCACCACAGACCTTTGGAGTTAAATGGTTAAGAATTTGGAAGTCAATGACAGAAAGCAAATCTCTAATCCAAAAATAAACAGTCCAGAAATATAAGTGAGTTCACTTACCGTGACTGCTAGCTCCAACACCAGCAGCAGCAACACCAATACCACCACAACGAGCAGCACCAACACCACCAATACCACCGCAACCAGCAGCACCAACACCACCAATACCACCGCAACCAGCAGCGCCAACACCACCAGCAACCCCAACACCTCCACCGACAACAACGAAAACACCTCCACCGACAACAACAAAAACACCTCCACCGACAACAACAAAAACACCTCCACCGACAACAACGAAAACACCTCCACCGACAACAACGAAAACACCTATACCGACAACAACGAAAACACCTCCACTGTCAACAACGAAAACAACAACAATAAAAACTGCAAAGGCAACAAAAATTGCAACAACAACAACAAACACCCCAACAACAGCGAAAACTACTCAAACAACACCAACTCCTCCAAACAACTCAAGATAGCACTTCACAACTTCGGCAACCAGCAAAGCAGTAAGAATGACTCACAGCTCTTCCTTTCGTCTGTCGCAGCCGTCAGCCTGATCACGTGACTCGCCAGCAGCGCCTCTCGTGGCGCCTCAACCACCGACCGTCCGACAAATTGGCTGCGTATCGGTGTTTTGACCGACCGACCGACCGACCGACCGACGAACTTTCACTGTTGGGCGCGTCGCACCACTCGATAGCCGACCCAACAGATTGTGTCGAGTGTAGCGCGATCGTGCCAGCCGCCCGACTAAAATTCATGTTATGTCACAGCACACAGAATTAAATACTATTCTAATATACATGTGGACGTCCGAGGAGGATGAAACTTTAAGGACAGAGTTTTTAAAGACTGCTGATGTATTCGTGGCGATGCAAGAGATGAAGCACCTGTTTCATTTTTTTAAGAATACATAATGGTTTCTCTATGTGCAACACGAGGTTAAGTCTGTCGATCTTCTTTATTTCTGCTTTTAGGTTTTATTTCCGATACTTATCGGAAATGAAATCTAAAAACCGAAGTATCGACATTCCATGGACGTTAATTCATAAAATGTACTTGCTCTGCTATGTATTTTTTTTTTTTCAATTCTAACAGTCGCTAAATGCTTCATTTCTTACGCATCTGTTATATTTATTAGATGACGTGCGCCGACATCATGTGTAGTCTTTCATCTTCGAATATGAGTCTCTGAAATTTACAGGTCATCTTGTTGTGCTACATCCATAAACAAATTAATAATGTTTTCACGAAAGTCTTTTGTTGTATTTATTTTGCTTTACCGCAGTGTATTTTCTCAGTCACTTATAAAACACGTTGCACGTTTCAGGAACAATATTAGTTAATAATTGTGGCAGCAGAAGAGCACTGCCCGCATCTCGTGGTCGTGCGGTAGCGTTCTCGCTTCCCACGCCCGGGTTCCCGGGTTCGATTCCCGGCGGGGTCAGGGATTTTCTCTGCCTCGTGATGGCTGGGTGTTGTGTGCTGTCCTTAGGTTAGTTAGGTTTAAGTAGTTCTAAGTTCTAGGGGACTTATGACCACAGCAGTTGAGTCCCATAGTGCTCAGAGCCATTTGAACCAGAAGAGCACTGAATCTTACGCCTGCTGCCATTGGCGAGAAATTGTAATATACGTAGATAACACTCTCTTCCTCAGAGTTTGCAACCTCTGTCAGGACTGCAGTATTTTCCCTTAAGAATGGTTTTATGATGTTCAGCAGTTCCGAAATGCACGATTCACCCGTTCTGCCATTGCCACTTTTTTGCCCACAGCTATCTCTCGGCTAGTTTTCCTTGTTACCTGTAAAACAGGCAAAGCAAACCCCGTTTTTGCTTCTGTGAAAAACTAAGCGGGATCCCGTAGGGCAAACACAATGAACTAAACATAAAATAAACAAATTACGACAGCAGGTCCGCACTATAATGGCTGAGTTCAGTCTGTCGGGACGTGTGTAGGGTGCCACGGAATGGGTCATTTGTCAGCCGATAAATTGGTGCGTGTGAATAGGTGTTACATAATCCTTAATGTACGCAAATAAAGTTCGTTTATACTTGAACCAATGACAAGTGCGACTTCCCTGCTTTCCGACGCTGAGCTGCCTCTGTTTCCTTTACCCGGTCTCTAATGATAGCCAACACAGCCGGATAAATGTTTTCGTTCTGGCACAAATTTTAATTACTTCCTAATGAACAGCGGTGAATTGTTCGCAAAATATGGCGCACATGTTTTTAGTGACACCACGTTCCGTGGGCAAATTGTGGTATCCATGTTGTTGTTGTTGTTGTTGTGGTCTTCAGTCCTGAGACTGGTTTGATGCAGCTCTCAATGCTACTCTATCCTGTGCAAGCTTCTTCATCTCCCAGTACATACTGCAACCTACATCCTTCTGAATCTGCTTAATGTATTCATCTCTTGGTCTCCCTATACGATTTTTACCCTCCACGCTGCCCTCCAATGCTAAGTTTGTGACCTCTTGATGCCTCAGAACATGCCCTACCAACCGGTCCCTTCTTCTTGTCAAGTTGTGCCACAAACTTCTCTTCTCCCCTATTCTATTCAATACCTGCTCATTAGTTACGTGATCTACCCATCCAATCTTCGGCATTCTTCTGTAGCACCACATTTTGAAAGCTTCTATTCTCTTCCTGTCCAAACTATTTATCGTCCATGTTTCACTTTCATACATGGCTACACTCCATACAAATACTTTCAGAAACGACTTCCAGACACTTAAATCTTCACTTGATGTTAACAAATTCCTCTTCTTCAGAAACGCATTCCTTGCCATTGCCAGTCTAAATTTTATATCCTCTCTACTTCGACCATCATCAGTTATTTTGCTCCCCAAATAGCAAAACTCATTTACTACTTTGAGCATCTCATTTCCTAATCTAATTCCCTCAGATCTGGACAAATATTAACTCCTATTTCGTAGCTGGAGGAGTAGGGTTAAAGTTTAACATCCTGTCGACAACGAGGCGGAGTACAAGCTCGGAATATGGAAGGATGGAGTAGGAAGTCGGCAGTGTTATCTTTCAAAGGAACCATCCCGGCATTTGCCGCAAACAATTTAGGAAAATCAGGGAAAACCTGTACCTGAATGGCCGGACGCAGGTTTGAACTATCAATCTCCCGAATGCGAGTCCAATGTGCTAACCACTGCATTACCTCGCTCGTTAATTTCGTAGTAGTTTCGAGGAACGGTTCTGAGGCTACAAGCGAACTGTTCAGTATTCAAATCCTTCAACGCTGCAGTCAGAAGCCTGTTATGAGATATCGAAATCTGCTGCTGCGAAATCTAGTTTTTCGAGCTCTTTCTCTCATTCAATTATTGTTTGAGTCTCATTGTCAGTAAAGGACCCTACAGATGCTCCGGTTTATCGACTGACCGATAAATTGTGCGTGCGTAGCTTGTTGCCCGACCGACCGACTAATTGTACGAGTGTTGCTTGTTGATCGAAAGACCGACCGATTTTTCGTTGCGGTCGGTTGGTTAGGTAAGACCAGCAAACAGCCGCGACCCCCTCCCCACGCCCCATTTGCCCTACAATTTGTGTAGTGTGTAGTCCGCCGTACATCGCCGTCAGTGTTTCGTGTGTGTGCCTTCGTTTGTGTGTAGTGTTGTTTGCCGTCACGCCACCACCGTTCACGTGCCGTCGCCATCATCCATGTTCTGTGCACCGTGTCGCCTCGTGTTAGTGATGTTTCTCGTCCAGCGTGAACGGCTCCATGTTTTTTCGATTTTTAGTGTCTACATTTTTTGCCCACCGTTTTTACTGTCTACTCTGTGCCACCTTTAAGTACTACTTGTTGTCAAACTCAAGGCTGAAGGGCGGCGTATTGTGCTGCTGACAGCCCGCCTTTGTATAAGGTGTTTAAAATCACAATAAAGAAAAAAAAAGTCCGCCGTGCAAACCGCCTGACAACAGTTCCTTTTCATTCACCACGCGCGATATTCAATTCAGTCCAAATGTGGCTAACGTGACAGTGTGCGAGGCAGAGTTTCTCGAAAGTTTTCGAGTCTTCAGATGTCTGTCTGACATGTCGTGCGAGCAAAATAGCAGTAGAGAGGTAAGCAACGAAGCGCTTCTTTCACTTTTAACGAATCCGTAGCATGTTCATGTGGCAAACAGAGAAAATTAAAAGATACACACTGTTGTGAATAACTGTTAGTCGTCTGTCTGTTTCTTTGTTTTATTTCCGATACTTTTTGGAAATGAAGTCTGATACCCTTAAATAGACAGACTGGATTTTCATTTCATTTCCGATATGTATTGCAAATGAAAACTAAAAACTTAATTACAGACAGTCGATGGACCTTTATTCATTAAATGCACGAGGTTCATCATCAGAAGTGTCACAAAAATGCAAGCTATCGTCACCCCTTTCTGCTATGAAGAGCAAAGTGAAGGACTTTTCTTGAGTTCTAACACCTGTTACGTGCTTCATTTTTTATGAAATTGTTGCTGAATTTGTTACATAGTATGCGCCGTTGCCATTTGCAGTCTTCCTTCTAATTTGTAATGAGTTTCTCGAACTTACAAGGGGTATTATTAATATTACATACGAACATAAATTCATAAAGTTTGCATGAATATAATTTATTTCGTTTTCGTTTCGATTTTGCTTTATCACGAATACTTCCTCATGCCATTACTAATCACTTTGCAGGTTTCAAGAATCATTTTAGATAATAATTGTCGGGATTAATAGCGCTGAATCTGAGTTCCTCGTAACTTCCGCCAGTGGCCAGAAATCGTGATGCAGCTATCGTTTGACGACGTTCACGCGCTCCGAAGAGCATTATTCATCCACTCTTAAATAATTCCAGAACTTTTCGGGTCCCAACTCTGTAAGTAACACAGCGTAGGTGCATTTGGTCCATTGCATTATCCATTTCATTACCCACAGCTTTATCAGGGCTTTTTCTGGCCTTGTTAATTCGAAAACAGCCAAGCCAAATTCGAATTCTTTTCCTGTGGAATACTAAGCGATATCTCATAGAACAGAACGTCACAACCAGCGCTAGGAGCTGGGCGGCGCTGAAGTTATTCAGTGTGGACTGCCTTGAAATTTGTCGATAGGTCGATAAAGTGTGTGTGTGTGTGTGTGTGTGTGTGTGTGTGTGTGTGTGTGTGTGTGTGTGTGTGTGGCTAGTACAGCAGTTGATGATGGGACATACTAGACCTGCATGACCGAGTTATCGAGCACAAAATGCGAGGTGTGCTGAGAACAGCCTAACTGGACTGCCTGCCCACAGTAGTTACAGTGGCCGAGCGTAGAGGCCGTGGCCGAGTCCTGGATAATGTTTGACTCCAAAAATGTTAAACGTGTCTTTATCCCTGCGCGACTACATTCAGCACAGGCTTCTCATTCGTGCTGTGTTTGTAATCACGCAGAGTGAGGAAGGAACTGCAATAACAAGTAAAACTGAAACCAATGCGTAAACGTAGAAGAAATGGGAGAGACTAAAAAGCGAAGTAAGGAATAAATATTTGTTGTATACTAAAACAGAAAGTCTACAGGATATGTGTCATGCGTAAACTGATCAACGTTACTGTATTTCAAGTCGAGAACTACTCATTTAAAGAAATACATTTGTAAAAAATCCCACACTGACACCTTCAGGAATGTAGGTAGTAGTAAAACATAACAGCGAAGTTTCTTGCAATGTGTGCTAAGTGTGGTGTCACCGCCAGACACCACACTTACTAGGCGGTAGCTTAAATCGGCCGCGGTCCATTTAGTTCATGTCGGACCCGCGTGTCGCCACTGTGTGAGCGCAGACCTAGCGCCACCACAAGGCAGGTCTCGGGATACGGACGAGCACTCGCCCCAGTTGTACGGACGACATTGCTAGCGACAATACGGACGAAGCCTTCCTCTCATTTGCCGAGAGACAGTTAGAATAGCCTTCTGCTAAGTCCATGGCTACGACCTAGCAAGGCGCCACTAGCCTTACCTAGTTTGAGAGTTATCGTATAAATGTCTCAAGAAGAACGTTGTAAATCAACAAAGAATAAAGTTAAGTATACTCCAAAGCTACGTATTTTCTTGATAGCAGTCATAACGTATCCTGTTCCAGACTTGACGCCAGTCGGCGTGTGTGTACGCGTGCCTTTCGGCTCCCTTCTCAATGTGGCGTAGCTAGCTTGTTACGCCACAACAGATTGGCGACGAGGCTTAAAGGATCGTGTTCTTTCTACTTGCTTTGCTCTGATTTATTTGTGGCATGGCTTCGTCAGATGTACTGTCCGAATTTAATCGCTTGCAGAATCAGCAGACGCAGGCGTTATTGGATGCCCTTGGACAGCTCGTCCAGGGTCGACGTGCCATTCAAACCGATGCGGCAGACGCCGCTTCACCGCTACCGCAGCCACAACTCGCAGTTGCACCGCCTTTTCGGCACTACGATCCAGCGCAAGAATCGTGGCCAGAATGGTCCCGACAGTTTGGCTTTCATCTAGCCGCCTACAGAATTCAAGGTAATGAGCGGCAGCCGTTTTTGCTTTCTTGTGTCGGTGTGTCCACCTACCGTGTGATAGTGAAATTGCTTCCCCGACGCGACGTAGCAACTCTGTCCTACAAAGAAATTTTGTCTGCTTTAGATGCCTATTTCAAGGAAACAGTTAATGTGGTTGCAAAACGGTATACGTTTTTTCGTACGAAACGTACGGCCAGTCAAACTAATAGGGAGTGGGTAGCAACATTGCAAGGCCTTACTAGGGACTGTGCCTTTGACGGAGACTGTGGCCTTTCTTATTCAGATACAATGGTACGTGATGCAATTGCACAGAACGTTTCTGATGTTCGCATACGGGAGCAAATTTTGAAACTAGTTAATCCCTCCCTTCAACAAGTGATAGACATATTGGATAGAAAAGACACACTTGACTGTGCTCAGGAATCTTTTGAAACTTCGCCAGCAGTGTGTAACATTAACTGGCCCGCCGGGCGAGCTGCGCTCTAAACCAGGTGTGCCGCGCCAGCACACAAATGCAGTGAAATCATGCCCGCGGTGTGCTACTAGACATTCGCGTGAACATTGCCCGTCACGCCAAGCTATTTGCTTTCTCTGCAATAGGACAGGACATGTTCAAAGTGTTTGCCAGAAAAAGCTCAGATCAGACAATCACAACCATTCCAGGCCCTTTGCTTCGCGCCGGAATCGAACCAAGGACACTCAGGCTCGTGGACCTTCGCCCAGGGACATTCATATCGTTAATTCCACTTCGTCCAGTGCCACTTTCTCTAACAGTGACTGTGTTCGTCCCACAAAAACTGTGCGTCGACGTCGCCGGAAATCATGTCAATTAGCAAGTGATTCTGTACCAGTGTCTGTTCAAATTGCACAAAACAGTCGCTCTTGTCGTCAGCAGAACAATAAACTTTTTGTAGATTTGGACTTTAATGGCAAGGTCATACCGTTCCCGCTCGAGCTCGATACCGGAGCTGCAGTTTCATTGCTCAATCACGACACTTACAAACAACTGGGCACACCTCCGTTGCGTGCCGCAAATGTTAAGTTACATAGTTATTCAGGACAGAATATACCTGTGTTAGGACAGTGCACTCTTCTTGCAACATATAAAGGACAAACAAAACTTGTGTCATTTTACGTTCTTTGTTCTTCTACTGCAGTGAACTTGTTTGGTTTAGATTTATTTCAGTTGTTTAACATGTCTATTGTAACTCAGGTCCTATCAATGAATCAAACTGTGCCTTCAGACAGTGTTTCTCGTCTGTGTGACGAATTTGCAGACATTTTTGCACCGGGATGAGGTTGCGCTAAAAACTATGAAGCACATTTGGAACTGAAAGTAAACGCGGCAACCGAAATTTTTCAGAGCGCGCAATGTTCCTCACGCATTGCGTGATGAGGTCGCAAGAACACTAAACGATCTAGAATCACAGGGTGTAATTGAAAGTGTGCAAGCTTCTCTCTGGGCCTCACCCTTAGTAATTTTGCCAAAACCTTCTGGAAAATTGAGACTTTGTGTGGACTTCAAGGCCACAGTGAATCCACGACTAGTGACTGCTACTTTTCCTTTGCCCCGCCCGGAAGATCTTTTTGCTAAACTGTGCCCGGGGAAAATATTTTCCAAAGTTGGACCTAGCCGATGCGTACTTGCAAATACCGGTGGACGACGAATCCCAGCGCGTATTGGTGGTTAACACGCATCTTGGATTGTACAGGTTCATAAGACTGCCGTTTGGGTGTGCATCTGCCCCTGCATTGTTTCAGCAATATTTACAAACTATTTGTGCATCGGTCCCTACTGCAGCAAACTATCTGGACGATATAGTGATCTCCGGACAGACAGAAGAAGATCATCTTGCGAACCTACGAACCTTATTTCAGGTCTTGCGACAAAATGGTCTTCGGTTGTGGAAGAACAAATGTGTGTTTTTTGCTCGTGACTTACCATACCTGGGACATGTCATTAATGCCCAAGGCATACATCCGAGTCCAGAGCACCTCCGTGCCATACAAGAATTGAGTTCGCCATACAATATGAAGCAGCTACAGAGTGTGTTGGGTAAAATTACCTATTATCATAAATTTGTGCCGCGCGCTTCTTCCATTCCAGCTCCGCTTCATCACTTACGCCATAAAGGTGTTCCGTTCGTTTGGACGACGGAATGAGAACACGCCTTTCGCCAGTTGAAATCGGCGTTGCTTTCTAATACTTGCCTCACGCCTTTCGATCCCCAGAAACCCCTTTTGTTGATGGTAGATGCATCGGATTTCGGGATCGGTGCTGTGCTTGCGCACAAAGTTGGCTCGCATGATCGCTCTATTGCCTTTGCGTCCAAATTGCTCTCGTCTGCACAAAGAAATTATTCACAGATAGAGAAAGAAGCTTTGGCTCTCATGTTTGGTGTTACTAAGTTCCATGATTTCTTGTATGGTCGTCACTTTACCATTATCACAGACCACAAACCTTTGACATCGCTTTTTCATCCGACCAGGCCTGTACCTCCACGTACAGCGCAGTAATTCATTCGCTGGTCTATTTTCCTCTCGCAGTACCGCTACGATATCTTGTATCGGTCCACTGCTAAGCACGGAAACGCCGATGCGTTGTCCCGTTTGCCTGTTGCTGAGGATAAAGCATTCGATTCTTCCAAACTTGCTTGCCTGTTCATTGATTCGGAAACCGATGAAGTGGTCGAATCGTTTCCGATTGATTTTCGTCGTGTAGCTACAGCCACAGCTGCTGACCCTGCCCTTGCTACCGTTCTGCGTTTTGTTGCTACGCAATGGCCTTTGTCTGAGTCTCGGATCGAGGATCCGTTGGTTCGCAGATTTTTTGCTCATAGGGAGAGACTTTTTGTACGACGTGGTGTTTTGTTGTTGCGTTCTGATAATGATCAGTCCAGAGTCGTGGTCCCACGTTCGTTACAGTCCTCTGTTGTACGGCTTCTTCACCAAGGACATTGGGGTATAGTGCTAACGAAACAACTTGCTCGTCAGCACTGTACTTGGTTCTGGTCGATGCGTTCAGCAATTTTCCTTTTGTTGTCCGGATGTCTTCCACGACGTCCTCTGCCACCATCCAAGCGTTGTCTGCTATCTTTTGCATTGAAGGTCTTCCGCAGACTATTGTTTCCGACAAAGGCCCACAGTTCATGTCCGCAGAATTTCAGTCATTCTGCCAGGCCAATGGTATTCAACATCTGACATCCGCGCCGTTTTCGCCTCAGTCAAACGGTGCCGCTGAACGATTGGTCCGGACTTTCAAGTCACAGATGTTGAAGTTGAAAGAGTCGCATTCTCGGGAGGACGCGTTGTTGCTCTTCTTGTCCTCGTATCGCTCTCAGCCCCGAGATGGTCGCTCGCCGGCTGAGTTGCTCCACGGTCGTCCTCATCGAACCTTGATGTCTTTGCTGCATCCGCCGCATCAGGTTCCTGTGCAGCGGCAGACTCCTGCTTTTGCTCCAGGCGACGTTGTATTCTATTGCAACTATCGCGGTTCACGGCGTTGGCTCGCGGGGCGCATCCTTCGCTGCCTCGGCCGCGCAATGTATTTGGTTTTGGGGGCCTCTGGTGAGGTGCGTAGGCATCTCAATCAGCTGCGCCTCTGTCGTCGCACGGGTTCTGCCGCTCCCCGTCTGCTTTCAGCGACGGTGCCGTCCGGTCAGCGTCCTGGGGACCCATCTACTGGCTCGCCTCATCCCCAGGTGTTACCGACGCTGCCTTCAATTTTGCCCCATGGCGACGAGCCGCCGCAGCCGTCGCCGCCGCCGCCTGTTCTCCCGCCGGCGCCGACCGCATTCGACGCTTCGCTGCAGCCGCCAAGCGCCTCCCTGGGTCACGCGCCGCCGATCGCTTCCCGTGACCAGCTGTCCTCCGCCTTGGAACTCTTGCCCACTCCGGACCACATGACGTCTTCGCGCGTCGCATACCCCGACGCAATGGAGGTCGACCCTTCGGCCCCTCCTGTCTCTTTACGGGCGCATACACCGCATGTTGACGTCCACCCTGGACTAGGTTTTCAGGCGTTTCCTAGCTCCCCTCGGACCGAATGGCCGGGTGCGGGTGGCACAGCCTCGCCGGTTGTTAGGCTCCCCACCTCATCGCATACGTCAACATGGGGTCCTCCCCACGGCGGTCGGAAGCCTTATAACACGACCGTTCGCCGATTTGCGGGGGAGGAATGTGGTGTCACCGCCAGGCACCACACTTGCTAGGTGGTAGCTTAAATCGGCTGCGGTCCATTTAGTACATGTCGGACCCGCGTGTCGCCACTGTGTGATCGCAGACCTAGCGCCACCACAAGGCAGGTCTCGAGATACGGACGATCACTCGCCCGAGTTGTACGGACGACATTGCTAGCGACAATACGGACGAAGCCTTCCTCTCATTTGCCGAGAGACAGTTAGAATAGCCTTCTGCTAAGTCCATGGCTACGACCTAGCAAGGCGCCATTAGCCTTACCTAGTTTGAGAGTTATCGTATAAATGTCTCAAGAAGAACGTTGTAAATCAACAAAGAATAAAGTTAAGTATACTCCAAAGCTACGTATTTTCTTGATAGCAGTCATAACGTATCCTATTCCAGACTTGACGCCAGTCGGCGTGTGTGTACGCGTGCCTTTCGGCTCCCTTCTCAATGTGGCGTAGCTAGCTTGTTACGCCACAACACTAAGGACATGACACCTTTTAGAAGTGAGAGGTGTGTCTGCTGAAGGTTTTAAACAAATAGGCCAAGAATTAATTCATATGGGTCCACATATCGAGAAGTCAGCGATTCAGACGTTCTGTGAATTATTTCTGCTGTAAGTAGACATATCAGAAAAGAGGCTTCTTGCAGTCCAAAGCCGGATAAGAATTTTTGTTATTACGTAAGTTATTAATAAAAAATTGGCTACGACAGTTGATATGCGGACTGATTCGTATGAAACGAGCATTATTTGACGCTTACGGCACATTACATAAGCACAGATTGGTCTCGTTTGAACAACGTTTTATTTATAGCCGAATTCCCGGCCGTTAAGCTCACGGAAGTAAATACTATGAGAAGACGCATAAGAGAGGATGACTGATACGAAAATTTCGCCGGACATGTTGCATAGTTTTGTTTTTGTCTCCGACCAGGGTTCCAATACAATAACAGCTTTGGAAATTCGCGAAAGCCTTCTGTGTGGTGCTAATTGTATAACAGCACTCAGCCACATTTACCATGTTAAATGATATGAAGTGACTTCTGCTCATGCTTGGAGCCAAAGTTCCGCACACGCTATTCACTATGCTAGAGTCCGTACACACAATGTGTAAGTAATTTGTCGCTTTAGTGAAGGATAAGAATTCCATTTACAGATTACAGGGCTATGAGAGTGATCTTACTGGTAGAATTGTAGATTTACCGAAGGAGGTACGTATGAATTAGAAGGCAAAAAAGAACCTACGATCCAGTTAGTTCTTGCTTGGTTTTACAAACTGCAGAAAATCTGCAGAGTAAAACATTGTGAGGTAGCTGAATTACTGCAGTTACAAGTTCTGTTTCATCAACATACGAGAAAAAAATAGATTCGTAATTAACTAGTGTAGCTAATGGAAATGGAAATGACGTGTGGCTAGGGCCTCCCGTGGGGTAGACCGTTCGCCTGGTGCAAGTCTTTAGAGTTGACGCCACTTGGGCGAATTGCGTGTCGATGAGGAAGAAATAAGGACAACACAACACCCAGTACCTGAGCGAAGAAAATCTCCGACCCAGCCGGGAATCGAACCCGGGCCGCTAGGTGTGACATTCCGTCGCGCTGACCACTCAGCTACCAGGGGCGGACAGTGTAGCTGATTATTTGGCAGATACATATTTCTTAACAACAGGAAAATGAGAATAAAAATAAGGTGTTGAATTTTCACTTCCAACCATAAAACTGCTACGTTAGTTTTGCTGTGTCTCCGTTATCTCAGTATGTTTGACACAAATGAAAAATACGGACTTCTTGGCCCCCAAACGAAGTTCTGGGGGCAAATTAAAGAACAGGTACTCACAGTCAGGCAGCAGTAGCAGACAGCGACACAAGCAATAACAGGAAAATAACCGATTTTGTGACTTACGGGTTTCTAACCAGGAGCGAATTTTGTAATATCATATGTGCTTTAATAGTTCAGTTTCTTGTGTTTCTGCATGTTTAAATAATAGCCACAGTTCTCACGTTTTCGTTTGAGTCGGAAAGTAAATAGATTTTGTGACATATTACAAGTTTCTAATCAGGGGCAAATGATTTAGTTTCCCCTGAGTGCTTCGGTAGTTAGCTTTTTGAATCTCTGCGTGTTAATCTAATTTATTAGACACAGTTCCTGCGTTTTCGTCAGGGTGTACAGTATAGTGCGCTGTACGTGCCGATAGTCAGTGGAAAACTAAACTGTGCAGAAAAACGGTCTTTAGTATGGACAAGGACTGCGATTGTTTTGTGCGGATGCGAGCCGAGTTGGCGACACTTCGCTCTCAGCTTCAGGCTGTGACGGCTTCGGCTACACAGCTTGAGGCTGCAGTGGACGGGCACCACTGTTGTGGGCTGGCCGTGGGGATTCAATGGACGTCCAGCGCGTCCGAGTCCTTCGATCGGTCCTCACCGGTGGACAGCCCAGTTACAGCTCGCACGGAGGCCGACTCCTCACCTGTGATCGAGTGGGAAGTCGCCCCAGGGTGTAGCTGGTGGCGAAAGACTTCCCAGGTGGCCGCACGTAAGGCCTCCCCGGTTTGTCTGACAAACAGGTGCCAGGCGCTGTCAGTGGGTGACGCTGTCGCAGAGCCAGACGCTGTCGCCTCTCCTGTTTCAGAGGAACCTTCTCAACCTGCAAATGCAGACAATCACAGAGGGTGGGATTATTGATAGTTGGGGGCGCCATTGCTAGGCTCCTTATGGGACCCTTAGGGACAAGGCTGCCAAGAAGGGAAAGAAAACCAATGTGCACTCAGTGTGCATACCGGGTGCAACCATTCCAGATGTGGAACAGGTCCTCCTGGATGCCATGAAGAGCACAGGGTGCAGCCAACTGCAAGTTGGTTGCTCACGTCGGAACCAATGATGTGTGTCACTTTGGATCAGAAGAGATTCTCTCTGCTTTCGAGCGGCTAACGAAAGTGGTAAACGCTGCCAGTCTTGCTTGCATCATGAAAGCAGATTTGACCATTTGCAGCATAGTCGATAGGACCGATTGCGGACTTCTGGTACAGAGCTTAGTGGAGGGTGTGAATCAGAACCTCAGACGGTTCTGCGACCGTGTAGGCTGCACATTCCTCGACTTGCGCCAAAGGGTGGTTGAGTTTCGGGTTCCGGTGGGTAGATCAGCTGTCCGCTATACGCAGGAGGCGGCTTCACGGGTAGTAGGGGCTGTGTGGCATGGACTGGGCGGTGTTTTAGGTCTCGGGAAAACACAAGAAGGGCTTCAGTCACAAAGAGTGCAGGCCGAACACAGGAAGAACGTACAGTACATACAGGAACCATCGGTATAACAGTTGTAAACTGTCGTAGCTATGTTGGGAAAGTACCAGAGCTCCAAGCGCTAATAGCAAGCCCTGATGCTCAAATCGTTATAGGGTCTGGAAGCTGGCTAAAGACGGATATAAGCTCGGCCGAAATTTTTGCGAAGAACCTAACGGTGTTCCGAAAGGATAGGCTGAACACGGTTGGCGGTGACGTGTTCGTTGCTGTCAGATGTAGTTCAGCTTGAAGCGAAATTGGAGTAGATACTTCCTGTGAGTTAGTATGGGCAGAGGTTATTGATGGCAACTGGAATAAAATAATTGTATCCTTTTGCCGACCTCCCAATTCAGGTGATACAGTTGCTGAAAGGTTCAAAGAAAACTTGAATTTGATTTCAAAGATGTACCAGACTCATACGATTATATTCGGTGGTGACTTTAATTTACCCTCGATATGTTGGCAACAATACATGTTTAACTCCGGAGATACGCATAAAAAAATCATCCGAAATTGTGGTAAACACATTCCCTGATAACTATTTCGAGCAGTTAGTTCATGAGCCCACGGAATAGTGAACGGTTGTGAGAACATACTTGACCTGTTACCAACAAATAATCCTGAGTTAAAAACGAGCATCAAAACGGATCCACGGATTAGTGAACACTGGGTTGTCGTAGCGAGATTGAATACTGTAGCCCCAAATCCTCCAAAAATAAACGAAAAATATACCTATTCAAAAAACAGATAAAAATTCACATGACGCCTTTCTGAGGGACAATCTCCACTCTTTACAAATTAATAATATAAGTGTAGACCAGATGTGGCTTAAATTCAAAGAAATACTATCGGCAGCAATTGAGAGATTTATACCAAATAAATTAACAAACGACGGAGCTGATCCTCCTTGGTGCACTAAACGGATCAGAACACTGTTGCAGAAGCAACGAAACAAACATGCCAATTTTAAACAGACGCAAAATCCCCAAGATTGACGATCTTTTACAGAAGCTAGAAATATAGCGCGGTCTTCAATGCGAGATCCTTATAACAGTTTCCACAACGAAACTTCGTCTCGGAACCTGGCAGAAAATCCAAAGGGATTCTGGTTGTATGTGAAGTATATTAGCAGCAAGAAACAACCAATTCCTTCTCTGCGCGATAGCAATGGAGATACTATCGAAGACAGTGCTACCAAAGTAGAGTTTCTAAACACAGCCTTCCGAAATGCCTTCACAAAAGAAGATGAAGTAAATATTCCAGAATTCGAATCGAGAACAGGTGACAACGTGAGTAACGTAGAAGTAAATATCCTCGGAGTAGTGAAGCAAGTCTTCTGGTCCAGACTGTATACCAATTACGTTCCTTTTGGAGTACGCTGACGCATTAGCTTCATACTTCAGTCATATACAACCGTTAGGTCGACGAAAGATCCGTACCCAGAGACTGGAATGTTGCACAAGTGGCTCTGAGCACTATAGGACTTAATATCTGAGGTCATCAGTCCCCTAAAACTTAGAACTACTTAAACCTAACCAACCTAAGGACATTACACACAGCCATGCACGAGGCAGGATTCGAACATGCGACCGTAGCAGTCGCGCGGTTCCGGACTGAAGCGCCTAGAACCCCTCGGCCTCAACGGTCGGCAACGTTGCACAGGTCACACCAATATTCAAGAAAGGTAGTAGGAGTAATCCACTAAATTAGTCCTATATCGTTAACGTCGATATGCAGCACGGTTTTGTAACATATATTGTGTTCGAATATTACGAATTACCTCAAAGAAAACGGTCTATCGACACACAGTCAACATCGGTTAAGAAAACATCGTTCTTGTGAAAGACAGCTAGCTCTTTATTCGCATGAAGTGTTGAGTGTTACTGACAAGGGATTTCAGATCGATTTCGTGTTTCTGGATTTCCAGAAGGCTTTTGACACTGTACCACACAAGCAGCTTACATTGAAATTGCGTCCTTATGGAATATCGTCTCAGTTATGTGACTGGATTTGTGATTTCCTATTAGAGGTCGCAGTTCGTAGTAATTGACGGAAAGTTATCGAGTAAAACAGAAGTGATTTCTGGCATTCCCCAAGGTAGTGTTATAGGCCCTTTTCTGTTTCTTATCTATATAAATGATTTTGGAGACAATCTGAGGAGCCGTCATCAGTTACTAGCAGATGACGCTGTCGTTTATCGACTAATAAAGTCATCAGAAGAATCAAACAAAGTGCAAAACGATTTAGAAAAGATAACTGTATGGTGCGAAAAGTGGCAGTAGACCCTAAATAACGAACAGTATGAGGTCATCCACATGAGTGCTAAAAGGAACTCAAACTTCGGTTACACGATAAATCAGATACAAAGGCCGTAAATTCAACTAAAAACCTAGGAATTACAATTGTGAACAAATTACATTGGAAGGAACGCACAGAAAATGTTATGGGGAAGGCTAACCAAAGACTGCGTTTCATTGGCAGGACACTTAGAAAATGTAACAGACCTACTATGGAGACTGCCTACACTACGTTTGTCCGTTCTCTTTTAGAATACGGCTGTGCGGTGTGGGATTTTTATCAGATAGGACTGACGGAGTACATCGAAAAAGTTGAAAGAAAGGCAGCACATTTTGTATTATCGTGAAATATGGGAGAGAGTCTCACAGAAATGATACAGGATTTGGGCTGGACTTCATTAAAAGAAAGGCGTTTCTCGTCGCGACAGAATCTTCTCACGAAATTCCAAACACCAACTTTCTCCTCCGGAGCGAAAATATTTTGTTGGCACAGACCTACATAGGCAGAAATTATCACGACGATAAAGTAAAGGAAGTCAGAGCTCGTACGGAAAGATATAGGTGTTAGTTCTTTCCGCACGCTATACGAGATGTGAATAATAGACAATTGTGAAGGTGGTTCGATGAACACTCTGCAAGGCACTTAAATGTGATTTGCAGAGTATCCATGTAGATGTAGAGGTCCAGTGTGGGCCGTAATTATAGTATGGCAGCGAAACTCGGTAGATATTCTCATGAGATAATAGGGAACTGCTTTACGCAGGAAAAAATTTGCTCTAGATTTTGCCACCAGGTGCAAATCTGGTGCTGTGAATGCAGGATAGACGTATGGAAATGTTTCCGTAGGTAACGGATTAGGAAGAGGACATCGGCAGCAAGGTCAAACAAGTGGAAAGGTGCATTCTTCATTTCCTTACTAACCGCCGCCTATACAGATTTTCAGTATGAGCACCAGAGGCATTGACAAGATGCTGCAATTTTATCGTGATTTCAACACTGACCAATGACGCGGCAGCATGCTTCCCAGTTTCTGTATTATAACTAACTGCCCCTACACTACTTTGCGAGAACCATGTCCTTGATTACGAGTGTAGATTGATGACTATGCAGTAATTCCATTCACTGTCAGTTCTCGAACATATACACCAAATTATACCAGACAGCGATCTACACACCTACACATCTACACCTACACCTACACATCTACACCTACACATCTACACCTACACATCTACACCTACACATCATAGTGCGTAATTTAAGATCATTCCCTATGCAGATGGTCACAGAGCATTCTCGCATTCTTAGGACAGAGACTGAAAGATCTCACATTGTCTGCAGCACTGAGTGAATATGCAGCTTGTGGTGTCACCGCCAGACACCACACTTGCTAGGTGGTAGCTTAAATCGGCCGCGGTCCGTTTAGTACATGTCGGACCCGCGTGTCGCCACTGTGTAATCGCAGACCTAGCGCCACCACCAAGGCAGGTCTCGTGATACGAGAGAGCACTCGCCCCAGTTGTACGAGAACCAAGCTACCGCCCAGTTGTACGAGAACCTAGCTACCGCCCAGTTGTACGAAGCCTTTCTCTCTCATTAGCCGAGAGACAGAATAGCCATCAGCTAAGTTAATGGCTACGAACTAGCAAGGCGCCATTTGTATCAGTGCCTATAGCTTACGAGTATTCAAGAGAGATGTATTCCAAGGACTAATAAAAAGATAAGTAATAAGCATCTACATACTTTTCTTCTTATTCATTTATAAGTTCTCATGTTCCAGACTTCACGCCCGTCTGCTTTAGCCGTGCGTGCCCTATCGGCTACAGCGTTAGTGTAGCTTGCATTTTCAGCCATCTAAACTTCACGGTGTCGGCCCAGATACCGACACAACACAGCTGACCAGAAGTAGACCGCTACATTTCGCATCTCGTGAGGCAATAGAGCGAGCCGAGTCCCTAAGCACTGTTCCGCACGAATCTTTATCTCTGTACCCATCCAAGTGCACAAGATTTCTCCAGATGCGCGCATGTCCAGGAGATTAGCACCCCTTATCGGTATATAGTAGTAGAGACGAAAGTGTTGTGTTGCATTAGCAGTCAGTCAAAAAGAACAAGAAACGTGTAGGTTTTTACGCATGATGAAACTCCAGACGTACGGAGTTTGAATCATTTTACGTATATCAACTGCGCTATCAATTGTAAAGTACTAAGTACTAAGAAGGTATTGGTAAGAGATAACATAAACACATACGATCCTAAGGCTACACAATTCTGCACTTAAAACACTCTATAATGTTAGAGCGGTGCACATTCCGACCTAAAAGTCGTGTGGAATGCAACGCTGTTAATATTCCAATGTATGAAATATATTTCAAGCACGTGACATACTTTCTTCTTGCAGGTTTCTCTACGATAAATTGAGGTGACAAGCTTTAAAGTGAAAAAAAACTACTTCCTTAAAACATCGATTCTTCGTGATACATCCACAATATAACTCTGCAGAGGTGTATGGCGTCCACTGTTCACATCCGATCACGGTTCAGAAATTGCACTACGCTTGCATCAGTCATATAAAATGTTCGATAGTAACGGAGAACGCCTCTTACAAGGAAATAAACGCATATCAGCCGTGTTTGACATGTGAAATTACACGTCATTCCGTCACTAACTCCATAAATAGGACACCTGTAAAGCAGATATATACTATCTGGAGACTGTTAGAAATAGGTTCTATTTACCACTTGCCAGAGAGCGCCAGAAAAGAGGCATTACTGCGCGTGAGCAACTGCAGTGGTGTAGGAAGTTCACATGTAAATATGTATAAAGCACTAATAGAGCTTACATTACAATACAAAAGAAACAGGGCATCAGAGGATTGTCTCAAGATCATCGGAATTTCGTAAACCATACTAAAATGCATAATTCGGCTTGAAGTACACATTGGTTTTTTCCAGATTCTCAGTGAAGTAGGTCCCATCTGATAGTAAGTTTTTCAGTGTGGTTTTTGGGATGTAAATTTTCGTGGAGTACCAGAACTCTACGATCTCAATTTTGTTTCTTTATTATGGTATAATGCCACGCATGGCAGACGATAACGTGAACTTGAAATTCAGCGAACAGTTGAAACTAACCAATACTGTAGAATGAAACACTTGGTTTCTAATAAAATAATTGCCTCAGGTGAAAGATTAATGAAGCCAAATTTCTTTGGCAAACTTGCAAAAATAACTTCATTGTTCTGCAAGGCGATTAATGCTTGACTGCTAATAACTTGGAAATAAAATAAAATCAGAAAACTGAAACTAAAAAATATATTTTTGCCCTCCGTAATTATGTGCATGTAAATTGATAGAAATCAGTTTTGTTTTCATTTGACCTGGGAGCTGTAAACGAAGAGAAGCAGCGAAGTCACTTAACGTAAACACGGGTCACGTGGAGACTAATCCCCTCCACACTACATCTCAGACAACTCTGCACATGAGCGAATCTGGCAGCTAGGGCGCGCAAGAAATAATTTTTTCGTTACCATCTGGCAGCTTGCTGCTGATGCCTATACAGCTGACAGCCACACTTCAAGTAGCTCTAAGAGGAGAAGGTACTGCGTATGCGTGTCAACTGCGCATGGGCATCAGCCCGCCGGCGATTGGTCAAGCGAACCTAATGTGAACAGTTGTGACGTCATGCTCATCGCAACCAGTTTATTGTTTACGAAGAATTACATAGTCTTTGCCTACGCCCTTTGACATAGTTTTGCTATTTGCACACGCTTGTGCGTGCACGGTGTTTTGTTGTTGTAAATCGCGCATTTCCTTTGCCACTAAAGATTTATTTTTTCTCTCGTTTATATTTTATTGCTGCAGTATCATTCTCCAGTAGCAGGAAATAGTAACATTCTTTGCTAGAGAATCAGTTCTTACCAGTCAAAACTACAAAAATTTAACTGAAATCTAAAACAATGAAAAATTCCCGGGTTTTCCCCGGATTTCCCGGTTGTCCCGGGTCGTATAGAGCCTGTTCACCATCACTCATGAGACTGAAGTCCTCTGATAACTGAAAGATTTGCTGACATGTCGGCACGAAATATGGGGTGTACGCCTAGCTGGACGCCACCCCCGCGATATCATTCCGTGTGCGTTGTAGGGGTGTCCCAGGAATGGTTCTCAAGCAACGCAGGTGTCACACTAAAACTAAAACCGCCGCCATTGTGCTCACTGCGACGGTCGGGAAGGGGGGGAATGGGAGTGATAGACGGCATGAAGAGCAGTGGCGGCTGCTGTGTAAGAGCATAAGAGCGCATGAACTTGTGGATTTATTGGTCGTTTCTCCTTAAACGCTTTAATCGTACTGTAGATGCGGTATTCTGAAATACATGGCACCTACCGCGCTGTGCTACGTTGTTCCCTTAGACTCAGTGAAACTTGGCATTAGAGTCGCGAGTACACCTTCACTTGCGCGTATTTTAAGGAGCTTCTGCGCATGCGCAACTGTCGTGATGTAATTGCCTTACGGGAGAAATAAATACTGATTTGATAAGCAATGTGCACGGTTCACGACGTGTATTACTAGCTCCTACCACTCAACTACTAATTTACATCAATGCCACCAGGTGGTAGCACTCAGCAGCAGACGTTTGATCGGCATAAATCCCACTAGGCAATCGCACACTGCACAGATACGCCAATTCATTCACTATATAGTAAACTTAGATCGGACATCAGTTAATGCTGTACATATATTGCCAGAAAAACCTATTTTGTGGGATTCTGATGAGATGTAGTACATCAAGTATTGGATTTTATCATACAATAGTCCATTTGAGGCGCTGAGTGCCATAGAGCACATCGTCAATTGGAGACCAGCGTTTATTCACGCCTATGAAATATGTTGAGCCTATGGTGGATCAGGTTCATCAGCACTGTAGACCCACATTACACTATATCTGAATATCCACTAAAACCTGTCTCATTGGTTTCCCTGATATTCACTTAAATATGGGGGGCTTTTGGCCATCGTGTCTGAGTGCCTCATTTGTATTCTAGTCAAGTGACGTTGTTGGTAGATAGTACTATTTGAATTAAATATCATCATCATCATTTAAGACTGATTATGCCTTTCAGCGTTCAGTCTGGAGCATAGCCCCCTTATAAAATTCTTCCATGATCCCCTATTCAGTGCTAACATTGGTGCCTCTTCTGATGTTAAACCTATTACTTCAAAATCATTCTTAACCGAATCCAGGTACCTTCTCCTTGGTCTACCCCGACTCCTCCTACCACTCTACTGCTGAACCCATGAGCCTCTTGGGTAACCTTGCTTCTCCCATGCGTGTAACATGACCCCACCATCTAAGCCTGTTCACCCTGACTGCTACGTCTATAGAGTTCATTCCCAGTTTTTCTTTGATTTCCTCATTGTGGACACCCTCCTGCCATTGTTCCCATCTATTAGTACATGCAATCATCCTAGCTACTTTCATATCCGTAACCTCAACCTTGTTGATAAGGTAACCTGAATCCACCCAGCTTTCGCTCCCATACAACAAAGTTGGTCGAAAGATTGAACGGTGCACAGATAGCTTAGTCTTGGTACTGACTTTCTTCTTGCAGAGGAGAGTAGATCGCAGCTGAACACTCACTGCATTGGCTTTGCTACACCTCGCTTCCAGTTCTTTCACTATGTTGCCATCCTGTGAGAATATGCATCCTAAGTACTTGAAACCGTCCACTTGTTCTAACTTTGTTCCTCCTATTTGGCACTCAATCCGTTTATATTTCTTTCCCACTGACATTACTTTCGTTTTGGAGATGCTAATCTTCATACCATAGTCCTTACATTTCTGATCTAGCTCTGAAATATTATTTTGCAAACTTTCAATCGAATCCGCCATCACAACTAAGTCATCCGCATATGCAAGACTGCTTATTTTGTGTTCACATATCTTAATCTCACCCAGCCAGTCTACTGTTTTCAACATATGATCCATAAATAATATGAACAACAGTGGAGACAGGTTGCAGCCTTGTCTTACCCCTGAAACTACTCTGAACCATGAAAATTTACCGTCAACTCTAACTGCTGCCTGACTATCCATGTAAAGACCTTTAATTGCTTGAAAAAGTTGGCCTCCTATTCCATAATCTCGCAGACCAGACAATAGCTTCCTCCTAGGAACCCGGTCATATGCCTTTTCTAGATCTCTAAAGCACAGACACAATTCCCTGTTCCACTCATAACACTTCTCCATTATTTCCTGTAAGCTAAAGATCTGGTCCTGACAACCTCTAAGAGGCCTAAACCCACACTGATTTTCATCCAATTGGTCCTCAACTAGTACTCGCACTTTCCTTTCAACAATACATGTGAAGATTTTACCCACAACGCTGATTAAAGAGATACTTCTGTAGTTGTTACAATCTTTTCTGTTTCCATGTTTAAAGATTGGTGTGATTACTGCTTTCGTCCAGTCTGATGGAAACTGTCCCGACCCCCACGCCATTTCAATCATCCTGTGTAGCCATTTAAGACCTGACATTCCACTGTATTTGATGAGTTCCGACTTAATTTCATCCACCCCAGCTGCTTTATTGCACTGCAATCTATTGACCATTTTCTCCACTTCCTCAAATGTGATTCTATTTCCATCATCATTCCTATCCCATTCTACCTCGAAATCTGAAACATTACTGATCGTACTTTCACCTACATTGAGCAACCCTTCAAAATATTCCCTCCATCTGCCCAAGGCATCCACAGGATTCACCAGCAGTTTTCCTGACGTCCAAAATACTTGTCATTTCCTTCTTACCTCCCTTTCGAAGACTGCTAATTACACTCCAGAATGGTTTTCCAGCAGCTTGACCCATAGTCTCCAACCTGTTTCCAAAGTCTTCCCAAGATTTCTTCTTGGATGCTGCAATTATCTATTTGGCTTTGTTTCTTTCTTCAACATAACTTTCTGTGTCTACCTGAGTTCTAGTATGTAGCCATTTTTGATACCCTTTTTTCCTTTTACAGGCTGCCTTGACTGTGTCATTCCACCAAGCTGTTCGCTTCATCCTACTTTTACACACTACTGTTCCAAGACATTCTTTAGCCACTTCTAGTACTGTGTCCCTGTAGCTTGTCCATTCCTTTTCCAATGACTGTAATTGACTACATTCAACTAGCTGGTGCATTTCTGAGATCGCTGTTATGTACTTGTGCCTGATTTCCTTATCCTGAAGTTTCTCCACTCTTATCCTGCTGCATATGGACATGACCTCCTGCACTTTCGGCTTCACAATCCCAATTTCACTGCAGATTGAATAATGATCAGTGTCATCAAAGAATCCCCTGAATACACGTGTGTCCCTCACAGCCTTCCTGAATTTCTGATCTGTTATTATATAGTCAATGACAGATCTGGTTCCCCTGCCTTCCTAAGTATACCGGTGAATGTTGTAATGTTTAAAAAAGGAATTTGTGATTACTAAGCCCATACTGGCACAGAAGTCCAAGAGTTGTTTCCCGTTCCTGTTGGCCTTTATATCCTCTCCAAATTTACCCATAACCTTTTCATACCCTTCTGTTCGATTTCCAATCCTGGAGTTAAAATCACCCATGAGCAGAACACTGTCCTTGTCCTTTACTCTAACAACTACATCACTGAGTGCCTCATAAAAACTATCCATCTTATCTTGATCTGTCCCTTCGAAATTCGAATATTTTGACACAATCCTAATTTTCTTGCTGGACACTGTCAAATCTATCCACATCAGTCGTCCGCAAAAAACAGTTTGTGTTTGGAGTTGGTTGATTACTGTGCAGGAATCGGCTTGCCTGTGTAGTATCAACGTGAACTCTGTTGAACCTCTATTAAGCTCTAAAAGAAAGCAAAATTACCAGGAAAAGTTAGCCGCAAAGGAAGTAGGGGCTCCGTTGTCTGAAAAAGGGATGAAATCAAGTAAGAGTGACTACAGTCAATATTTAACAAAGAAGTTTATCATAGGCGTACGTTGTGTGGGTGCAGCGTAAGAATGCCCGATTTTCGGCCTGGTATTTAATTCATTAACTAATAGATGAATTAGGGATCCTGTACATTAAAAAAAAAAAAAAATACCGCGAAAACTCCCACTTACACAAAAATGGGAAACAAAGTAGTTAATGCCTAAACATTACTTCATTCTTGCCATAAATCTACTAAATTAGGTATAAAACAACAAAATTCCACATAAACAATTCATCCCTTTTTCAGGCAAGTTGTGCATATTATTATTACTATTGCTATTATTATTATCTTTCCTTTCTCAGACCTTAGGTCTGGTTCGAAACGGAAAGTGACGCGGACCTTGATCAAGCGTGACTTCCTTTTAACTGTATGGTGTATGTTACATTGCGTTTAGGAACTTTTGGGTAGTTGAACATGTATCAATAATTACAGATTTCTGTAGTTGTATATATAAGTTTGGATGTAGCTGTATTGCGTTGATGTACTGGTGGATATTGCGTGGTATGACTCCTGTAGTTGAAAGTATAATTGGTATAATGTCAACTTTATCCTGATGCCACATGTCCTTGACCTCCTCAGCCAGTTGGATGTATTTTTCAATTTTTTCTCCTGTTTTCTTCTGTATATTTGCTGTATTGGGTATGGATATTTCAATTAGTTGTGTTAATTTCTTCTTTTTATTGGTGAGTATGATGTCAGGTTTGTTATGTGGTGTTGTTTTATCTGTTATAATGGTTCTGTTCCAGTATAATTTGTATTCATCGTTCTCCAGTACATTTTGTGGTGCATACTTGTATGTGGGAACGTGTTGTTTTATAAGTTTATGTTGTAAGGCAAGCTGTTGATGTATTATTTTTGCTACTTTGTCATGTCTTCTGGGGTATTGTGTATTTGCTAGTATTGTACATCCGCTTGTGATGTGATTTACTATTTCTGTTTGTTGTTTGCAAAGTCTGCATTTATCTGTTGTGGTATTGGGATCTTTCGTAATATACTTGCTGTAATATCTGGTGTTTATTGTTTGATCCTGTATTTCAATCATGAATCCTTCCATCTCATGTATATATTGCCTTTTCTTAGCCATGTGTTGGATGCGTCTTGATCGATGTGTGGCTGTGTTAGATGATACGAGTGCTTGCCATGTAGTGTTTTCTTTTTCCAATTTACTTTCTTTGTATCTGTTGATGTTATGTGGTCTAAAGGATTGTAGAAGTGGTTATGAAATTGCAGTGGTGTAGCCGATGTATTTATATGAGTGATTGCTTTGTGTATTTTGCTAGTTTCTGCTCGTTCTAGAAAGAATTTTCTTAAATTGTCTACCTGTCCATAATGTAGGTTTTTTTATATCAATAAATCCTCTTCCCCCTTCCTTTCTGCTTAATGAGAATCTTTCTGTTGCTGAATGTATGTGATGTATTCTATATTTGTGGCATTGTGATCGTGTAAGTGTATTGAGTGCTTCTAGGTCTGTGTTACTCCATTTCACTATTCCAAATAAGTAGGTCAATATTGGTATAGCATAAGTATTTATAGCTTTTGTCTTGTTTCTTGCTGTCAATTCTGTTTTCAGTATTTTTGTTAGTCTTTGTCTATATTTTTCTTTTAGTTCTTCTTTAATATTTGTATTATCTATTTCTATTATTTGTCTGTATCCTAGATATTTATAGGCATCTGTTTTTTCCATCGCTTCTATGCAGTCGTTGTGGTTATTCAATATGTAATCTTCTTGTTTAGTCTGTTTTCCCTTGACTATGCTATTTTTCTTACATTTGTCTGTTCCAAAAGCCATATTAATATCATTGCTGAATACTTCTGTTATCTTTAGTAATTGGTTGAGTTGTTGATTTGTTGCTGCCAGTAGTTTTAGATCATCCATGTATAGCAAATATGTTATTTTGTGTGGGTATGTTTCAGTAATATTGTATCCATAATTTGTATTATTTAGCATGTTGGATAGTGGGTTCAGAGCAAGGCAGAACCAGAAAGGACTTAATGAGTCTCCTTGGCATATTCCACGCTTAATCTGTATTGGCTGTGATGTGATATTATTTGAATTTGTTTGGATATTAAGTGTGTTTTTCCAATTTTTCATTACTATGTTTAGGAACTGTATCAATTTAGGATCTACTTTGTATATTTCCAATATTTGTAGTAACCATGAGTGGGGTACACTATCAAAAACATTTTGGTAATCAATGTATGCGTAGTGTAGCGACCTTTGTTTAGTTTCAGCTTTATATGTCACCTCTGCATCTATTATCAGTTGGTCTTCACATCCTTGTGCTCCTTTGCAACAGCCTTTTTGTTCTTCATTTATAATTTTGCTCTGTGTTGTATGTGTCATTAATTTCTGTGTAATGACTGAAGTTAATATTTTGTATATTGTTGGTAGGCATGTTATGGGGCGATATTTTGCTGGGATTGCTGTGTCTGCTTGATCTTTAGGTTTCAGATAAGTTATTCCATGTGTAAGTGTATCAGGGAGTGTGTATGGGTCTGCAATGTAACTGTTAAATAATTTAGTTAGATGTGAATGTGTTAAGGTGAACTTCTTTAGCCAGAAACTTGCTATTTTATCTTTTCCAGGGGCTTTCCAATTGTGAGTAGAATAAATTGCTTGGGTGACTTCACGTTGCAAAATTATCACTTCAGGCATTAGTGGTATCATCTTGTATGTGTCTCTTTCTGCTTGTATCCACCGTGCATGCCTGTTATGTTGTACCGGGTTTGACCATATGTTGTGTTGTGGCGTAACAAGCCTCCTACGCCACACTGGGAAGGGAGCCGAAAGAAGGGCACACGTACACACACGCCGACTGGCGTCAAGTCTGGAACAGGATAACTATTGAATGGTAGCAAGAAAAGTACGTATCTGCTTTATACTTAACTTTTAATCTTGGTTTGTTTACAACGTTCTTCGTGAGACATTTTTACGATAACTCTCAAAGTAGGTAAGGCTAATGGCGCCTTGCTAGGTCGTAGCCATGGACTTAGCAGAAGGCTATTCTAACTGTCTCTCGGCAAATGAGAGGATGGCTTCGTCCGTATTGTCGCTATCAATGTCGTCCGTACAACTCGGGCGAGTGCTCGTCCGTATCTCGAGACCTGCCTTGTGGTGGCGCTAGGTCTGCGATCACACAGTGGCGACACGCGGGTCCGACATGTACTAAATGGACCGCGGCCGATTTAAGCTACCACCTAGCAAGTGTGGTGTCTGGCGGTGACACCACATTCCTCCCCCGCAAATCGGCGAACGGTCGTGAGATAAGGCTTTCGCCTGCCGTGGGGAGGACCCCATGTTGACGTATGCGATGAGGTGGGGAGCCTAACAACAGGCGAGGCTATGCCACCCGCACCCGGCCATTCGGTCCGAGGGGAGCTAGGAAACGCCTGAAAACCTAGTCCAGGGTGCACGTCAACATGCGGTGTATGCGCCCGTAAAGACACAGGAAGGGCCGAAGGGTCGACCTCCATTGTGTCGGGGTATCCGACGCGCGAAGACGCCAGGTGGTCCGGAGCGGGCAAGAGTTCCATGGCGGAGGACAGCTGGTCACGGGAAGCGATCGGCGGCGCGTGACCCAGGGAGGCGCTGGGCGGCTGCAGCGAAGCGTCGAATGCGGGCGGCGCCGGCGGGAGAACAGGCGGCGGCGGCGGCTGCGGCGGCGGCGCGTCGCCATGGGGCAAAATTGAAGGCATCGTCGGTAACACCTGGGGATGAGGCGAGCCAGTAGATGGGTCCCCAGGGCGCTGACCAGACGGCACCGTCGCTGAAAGCAGACGGGGAGCGGCAGAACCCGTGCGACGACAGAGGCGCAGCTGATTGAGATGCCGACGCACCTCACCAGAGGCCCCCAAAACCAAATACATCGCGCGGCCGAGGCAGCAAAGAATGCGCCCTGCGAGCCAACGCCGTGAACCGAGATAGTTGCGATAGAATACAACGTCGCCTGGAGCAAAAGCAGAAGTCTGCCGCTGCACAGGAACCTGATGCGGCGGATGCAGCAAAGACATCAAGGTTCGATGAGGACGACCGTGGAGCAACTCAGCCGGCGAGCGACCATCTCAAGGCTGAGAGCGATATGACGACAAAAAGAGCAACAACGCGTCCTCCCGAGAATGCGACTCTTTCAACTTCCACATCTGTGACTTGAAAGTCCGGACCAATCGTTCAGCGGCACCGTTTGACTGAGGCGAAAACGGCGCGGATGTCAGATGTTGAATACCATTGGCCTGGCAGAATGACTGAAAGTCTGCGGGCATGAATTGTGGGCCATTGTCGGAAACAATAGACTGCGGAAGACCTTCAATGCAAAAGATAGCAGACAAAGCTTGGATGGTGGCGGAGGACGTCGTGGAAGACATCCAGACAACAAAAGGAAAATTACTGAAGGCATCTACCAGAACCAACCATCGAGCATTCCAGATTGGACCAGCAAAATCAATGTGCAAGCGTTGCCAAGGGGAAGTGGCTTTTGGCCATGCAAAGACTTTCCGCGGCGGTGCGGATTGTTGTTCGGGACACGCCATGCAAGAAGAACACATATTCGTAATCGCAGCATCGATTCCGAACCAAGTACAGTGCTGACGAGCAAGTTGTTTCGTTCGCACGATACCACAATGTCCTTGGTGAAGAAGCCGTAAGACAGAGGACTGTAAGGAACGTGGGACCACGACTCTGGACTGATCATTATCAGAACGCAACAACAAAACAGCACGTCGTACAAAAAGTCTCTCCCTGTGAGCAAAAAATCTGTGAACCAACGGATCCTCGATCCGAGACTCAGACAAAGGCCATTGCGTAGCAACAAAACGCAAAACGGTAGCGAGGACAGGGTCAGCAGCTGTGTCTGTAGCTACACGACGAAAATCAATCGGAAACGATTCGACCACTTCATCGGTTTCCGAATCAATGAACAGGCAAGCAAGTTCGGAAGAATCGAATGCTTTATCCTCAGCAACAGGCAAACGGGACAACGCATCGGCGTTTCCGTGCTTAGCAGTGGACGGATACAAGATATCGTAGCGGTACTGCGAGAGGAAAATAGACCAGCGAATGAATTTCTGCGCTGTACGTGGAGGTACAGGCTTGGTCGGATGAAAAAGCGATGTCAATGGTTTGTGGTCTGTGATGATGGTGAAGTGACGACCATACAAGAAATCATGGAACTTAGTAACACCAAACACGAGAGCCAAAGCTTCTTTCTCTATCTGGGAATAATTTCTTTGCGCAGACAAGAGCAATTTGGACGCAAAGGCAATAGGGCGATCATGGGAGCCAACTTTGTGCGCAAGCACAGCACCGATCCCGAAATCCGATGCATCTACCATCAACAAAACGGGTTTCTGGGTATCGAATGGCGTAAGGCAAGTATTAGAAAGCAACGCCGATGGTAACTGGCGAAAGGCGCGTTCGCATTCCGTCGTCCAGAGAAACGAAACACCTGTATGGCGTAAGCGATGAAGCGGAGCCGAAATGGAAGAGGAACTGCGCACATTCACACACACCTTGTGATGCTAAATCGTTTAATATTCTTGCGACCTCATCACGCAATGCGTGGGGAACATTGCGCGCTCTGAAAAATTTCGGTTGCGCGTTTACTTTCAGTTCCAAACGTGCTGCATAGTTTGTAGCGCAACCCAGGCCCGGTGCAAAAAGTCTGCAAATTCTTCACATAAGCGAGAAACACTGTCTGAAGGCACAGTTTTATTCACTGATAGGACCTGATTTACTATAGACATGTTAAACAACTGAAATAAATCTAAACCAAACAAGTTCACTGCAGTAGACGAACGAAGAACGTAAAATGACACAAGTTTTGTTTGTCCTTTATATATTGCAAGAAGAGTGCACTGTCCTAACACAGGGATAAGCTGTCCTGAATAACTTTTTAACTGAACATTTGCGGCACGCAACGGAGGTTTGCCCAGTTGTTTGTACGTGTCGTGATTGAGCAATGAAACTGCAGCTCCGGTATCGAGCTGGAATGGTATGATCTTGCCATTAAAGTCCAAATCTATAAAAAGTTTATTGTCCTGCTGACGACAAGAGCGACTGTCTCGTGCAATGTGAACTGATACAGGTACAGCATCACTTGCTAATTGACGTGATTTCCGGCGACGTCGACGCACAGTTTTTGTGGGACTAACACAGTCACTGTTAGAGAAAGTGGCACTGGACGGGGTGGAAGTAACGACATGAATGTCCATGGGCGAAGGTCCACAATCCTGAGTGTCCTTGGTTCGATTCCGGCGTGAAGCAAAGGGCCTGGAATGATTGTGATTGTCTGATCTGAGCTTTTTCTGGCAAACACTTTGAACATGTCCTTTCTTATTACAGAAAAAGCAAATAGCTTGGCGTGACGGGCAATGTTCATGCGAATGTCTAGTAGCACACCGCGGGCATGATTTCACTGCATTTGTGTGCTGGCGCGGCACACCTGGTTTAGAGCGCGGCGGCACCTGCGTCGACGTGCGCGAGGGCCGGTTACCGGGCCGCGCAGCGGATCCAGTGGGCCGGTTAATGTTACACACGGCTGGCGAAGTTTCAAAAGATTCCTGAGCACAGTCAAGTGTGTCTTGTCTATCTAATATGTCTATCACTTGTTGAAGGGAGGGGTTAACTAGTTTCAAAATTTGCTCCCGTATGCGAACATCAGAAACGTTCTGTGCAATTGCATCATGTACCATTGTATCTGAATAAGGAAGGCCACAGTCACATTCAAAAGAACACTCCCTAGTAAGTCCTTGCAAAGTTGCAACCCACTCCCTATTAGTCTGACCGGCCGTACGTTTTGTACGAAAGAACGTATACCTCTTTGCAACTACATTAACTGTTTCTTTGAAATAGGTATCTAAAGCAGACAAAATTTCTTCGTAGGACAGAGTTGCTGCATCGCGTCGGGGAAACAATTTCACTATCACACGGTAGGTGGACACACCGACACAAGAAAGCAAAAACGGCTGCCGCTCATTACCTTGAATTCTGTAGGCGGCTAGATGAAATGCAAACTGGCGGGACCATTCCGCCCAAGTCTCGTGGGTTTGGTCAAACTGGCGAAACTGCGGTGGAACTGCATGTTGTGGCTGCGGTAGCGGTGAAGCGGCGGCTGCCGCATCGGTTTGAATGGCACGTTGACCCTGGACGAGCTGTCCAAGGGCATCTAATAACGCCTGCGTCTGCTGATTCTGCAAGCGATAAAATTCGGACAGTACATCTGGAGATTGTGGCGAAGCCATGACACAAGTAATTGTAAGCAATTAGGAAGAACCCTTTTCCTTCGTCGCCAATCTGTTGTGGCGTAACAAGCCTGCTACGCCACACTGGGAAGGGAGCCGAAAGAAGGGCACGCGTACAAACACGCCGACTGGCGTCAAGTCTGGAACAGGATAACTATTGAATGGTAGCAAGAAAAGTACGTAACTGCTTTATACTTAACTTTCAATCTTGGTTTGTTTACAACGTTCTTCGTGAGACATTTGTACGATAACTCTCAAAGTAGGTAAGGCTAATGGCGCCTTGCTAGGTCGTAGCCATGGACTTAGCAGAAGGCTATTCTAACTGTCTCTCGGCAAATGAGAGGAAGGCTTCGTCCGTATTGTCGCTAGCAATGTCGTCCGTACAACTCGGGCGAGTGCTCGTCCGTATCTCGGGACCTGCCTTGTGGTGGCGCTAGGTCTGCGATCACACAGTGGCGACACGCGGGTCCGACATGTACTAAATGGACCGCGGCCGATTTAAGCTACCACCTAGCAAGTGTGGTGTCTGGCGGTGACACCACATGTTGCTTCAGAAGTGTTCCATGTCTGTTATGTTTGGTGGATTGTCTATTTTAATGTGTGTGTTATCTATTGTCTGGTAAAATTTCTTTTGGTTTGTGTTGAATGTTTGGTTTTGTTTCCTTCTATTTTCACTTTTTTTGTATCTTCTAAGTCGTTTGGCCAATGCTTGTAATTTCTGCTTCTTTTCATCTAATTGCTCTATCGCTTCTTGTTGTGAGATTTTACCTAACCTTTTGTGTTTTTTTCTGACATTTCATTTCGTATAAATTGTGTTAGCTGTCCAATGTCTTTTCTCAGTTTTTCTATTCTGATCTGTAGCCTGTGTTGCCATGCTGGTTTTGTGGGTTTCTTCTGCGTGTTGGTTGGTTCTGATCTCTGCCTAGTGTGTATATTTATTGTAGTGAGTGCTCCTATATAAACCAGTAGTTGTAACTCTTCCATAGTTGTGTTTTCATTTATTTTGTTGTGTATGATTGTGTTGGTTAGTTTTTATTGTTGTTTCGACTTGTAGGTTATTTGGCGGTCTATGCAAGAATGGTCTAATGTCTGTATTTGTGTCTTTGTATTCTATATATGTCAGCTGATATTTTTCTTCTATATCTAACATGTGTGTCACTTCGTGTTCTATTTGTGCTTGTTCTGGTGGCTGTCTTAAGATTTTGTTTTCCTCTGCTCGTTTAATTGATGCCTGTTGTTCTTTGTTTGTTTGCTCTGGGATGTTTGAGTCCATTACTGTATTTTCTTCTTCTTCGGATTGCACATTATTTTGTTCCAGTATTTGTTGTACTTGTTGTTTGATGTTTTCTAATTCTGACTGGGGTATCCTGTTATTTTTGATTATTACACGGATCTGATCAGGTAGTCGTTGTTCTGTTAAAAATTTTAATTCTGGGTATTTCGTAATAAATGTTGTGTATACTTGTGATCTGTATCCAGTTGTGTTGGTTCCTAGGTTTGTTGCTAGGTAATAACAGATCATGAGGTGTCGATTAACTTCATCTGACCATCTCATCCTCTGTCTTTGTTTTCCTTCTAGGGTGGTTGCAGGAAGCATATCCTGCAAAACACCTCTATTTGGATTTAAAACATTTTCCATTGTGGGCGGGCATAGGGTTCAAGCGTCGTCCCCGACCATGACGGCGCTTGTCCGAGGCTTCTTTAGTTCTGTCCTGAACCAACTAATCACACCAAAAGGGGGGTTAGCCCTTTTAGTGGTTTGTTCTTTTCGTCGCCTTTTACGACTGGCAGAACATACCGGAGGCCTATTCCTTTCCCGGGGCTCCACGGGGTCTATATTATTATTATTATTATTATTATTATTGGCAAGGACAGAAGTTGTACAAATATGTTAAGCATAACTGTTGCACAGCAGACACTATCATTTTCGCACTCGCATATTTATCTGAATTAAATTTGTGAACACCCAGAATATATAACTACGAGCCTACGATACAGTGAAGATACAGACATTCGAGAAGAAATCGGCGGAGATTTTAAATCGCGCATGCAACTTAAAGAAGAAATAGTTCGGGCAGCAGTGAAGGCTGTAGTGGGAGGCATACCCACGACAGTTGTCGGACAGAGGTGAAGATATTAACGTCGTTCACGGGAATTGTTTTAAAAGTATAATCAGTAAAACTCGCTTACCAAGAATGCCACTCCAAAACTGTATAGTCCCGTGCTATTGGCACCAAGGGGCAATTAGTTATGCGACTGTGAAATGTGAAGTCGGAACAGTAGCAGTCAGCACAGAATACGATGGCCAATGCCACCAAAGCGATAGGCGAGTTCGTTCGTTCGTTTGTTCAGAAGGGGATGCCGACAATGTTTGCCTCTTTCCGTCGGCGGTAACAAAATCGAGGAGCAAGACGCAATCTTTCTAAAACGATTTTACACACACGATTAGGTAAAAGAAAATCATTCTTGCGTTACTTACAGCTTTATATGTCAGCTTCATGATAATGTGCACATCATTTCGTTAATGGTCATAGTTATGGTGATATTTGCATGGAAGACACAGCAAGAATTTCGAAAAAGTTGCAATGAAAAACAGGGGTCACTATGATTATACGTTGGGACATATTACACTATATGTTTCTCTGTATTACATGTAGCTAATGTATTGAATTATTCTTTAGACGTAGATCAACTTTTTCGAGATCAATGACGGATGGAGACCAACTGACTTGTGACCTGCCAGCACTAAAGACAGAGTGTAATATCCACAACATTCCTCACATTTCCTTGACAGTTCGTGATATCGAAATAAGATTTTGGCACGCAAAGAGGAGACTATTTTTCCATATGGTTATTATGCAGAACTTCATCATTTACCGAGTGATTCCACTAACTACAGACGTAATTTTTAAGAGCCATCGATAGCTGGTGAAACGAGAAATGCTATAGGTTTTGAAGCAATGTAAGTGAAGATATTACAAGTTTATTTTTGTACAGATTGTGTGCTTTTTCATAAGCTATTGACTTTACTGTTCCTCAGTTCCTTAGTTAACAAATTTCATAAACCACTGTTTCAGAATCGTCTCGCAAATGAGTCTGCACAATATGTTAGTGAGATGAAACGGTAAACTCGGCTGTGTTTTGACAATGGAAGCAAATGTTAACATGTGCAGGTTTTACTAAAATTCACCAATGGTTATAAGCCAGGCGAAAACCAATTCAGCGCAATTCGTTTTTGATACCAACGAAAGCAGAAGTGACAGATCTTTTCGAATGATCACCATACAGGTATGGGTTCCACTTACTACTTAACAAAAATTATGACCGTACGCTTCAGTTTAGAACAGCATTACCCCTCCAACGCTGGAAAATTCCCCTACAGCGAGTGCCCGTAAGTGCCCTGCCGATCGCGCATCTACCGGCCACGTTTTCCTGCGCAGACTCAACGTTTCTCACAGTAAGGAATTTGTCTGTCAGGTTTGGAATTTCTGCCAGGAGTGAATGCAAAGATCGACCTTCCGAACGGAGCATCTCATTTACTAGCAGGTCGTAGGAAATTAGTTTTAAGTTTATTAAGGAAAAAAGCGCATCATGGCTGGTACTGTGAGAAATTGAAGCTCAATCTCAAAATGACAAAAACTAAGGTGCTGTACTCTAGTGGTGGGCAGTACTGTGCTCATAACGCACTAGAGTGTAAGAATATGGAAGATGACATGGGGATTTTATAATACATTCTAACTTTGAGAGATACCTTGAGAGATAACGTAGTGAAAGCAGGAGAGCTTCAAGGAGGTAAAAAGAGGGCTAGTAGAAACCCATGGGTAACAGAGGAGGTATTGAATTTAAATCATGAAAGTAGAAAATATAAATACGCAGTCAATGAAGCAGGCGGAAGGCAACACAAACGTCTGAAAAGAGGTCGAAGGATGTGCGAATTGGCTGAGCAGGGATGGCTAGAGGACAAATGTAAGGATGTTGAAGTATGTATCACCAAGGTAAGATAGAGATACAGCCTACACGAAAATTAAAAGGACAAGAGCATCACCTCAATAAATACAAAGAGCTCAGATGGAATAACAGTCCTGAGCAAAGAAGGGAAAGCAGAAATGTGGAAGGAGTATACAGAGGGTCTGTACAAGGGTGATGTAGTTGAGGAAATGTTGAAGAAATGGACGGGAACGTAGATTATCAAATAGGAGCTATGGTATTGCATGAAGAATTTGAGACAGCACTGAAAGTCGAAACAAGGCCCCGGGAGTAGACAACATTCCATTACAACTACTGATAGCCTTTCGCGAACTACCCATGACAAAACTCTACCATCTCGTAAGCAAGATGCATGAGGTGAAATACCGTCAGACTTAAAGAAGAATATAATTCCAGTCCCAAAGAAAGATGGTGTTGACAGGTCTGAAAATTACCGATCGACCAGTTTAATAAGTCCTGGTTGAAAAATATTAACACAAATTCTTTACAGATGAATGCTAAAATAGGTAGAAGCCGACATCGGGGAAGATCAGCTTGGATTCCGTAGAACTGTTGGGACACGTGAGGCAATACAGACCCAACGACTTATCTTAGAAGATAAGGAATGACAAACCTACGTCTCTAGAATTTGTAGACTTAGAGAAAGCTTTCGTCAATGTTGACTGGAATATTCTCTTTCAAATTTTGATGGCGGCAGGGGTCAACTACAGGGAGCGAAAGCCTATTTACAATTCGTATAGAAACCAGATGGCAGTCACAAGTCAAGGGGCACGAAAGTGAACCAGTGGTTGAGAACGGAGTGAGACAGAGTTGTAGCCTATCCCCAATGTTATTCAATCTGTATATTGACCAAGCAGTAAAGTAACCAAAATAATTTGCAGTAGGAATTAAAATCCATGGAGAAGAAATAAATACTTTGAAGTTTGCTGACAACATTGTAATTTTGACAGACAGCCAAGGACGTGGAAGACAGCTGAACGGAATGGACAGCGTCTTGAAAGGAGGATATAAGATGAACATCAAAAAAAGCAAAACGAGGCCCATGCTTATGCGTTGCTTTAAAACTTGGCTGCTACTCTGCGTTTGGTTTCCCGCGGTTATGCCTTGGTTCTTCCTCTTTCTACGCGTGGCAGCAGCGTTGTGTATCGATATTTGAACCGTATACCGTCTTTGGTCTGGTGTTTATAGTTCGGGCTTGGCGGCGTGCAGCCAGTCAGTCGGTTGGAGAGGATCAGCAAGCAAGTCTCTGGACGGCGCAGTTGGCCGGGCCCGCTGGTGGTCTCTATGCACTGTCGCAGCATGTGGGGGCTGTTCAGAGTGCTACGAGGTTCGTGGCTCACCGACCCAGGACATGCAGTTCAGCGGCGATTTAGTTACAGATGCCACGTATGTTCACCTTGTCCCCTCTCTTGGTGGTTCGCTGTTGGCAGTATTCCAGGGAGCAACAGGAAGTGTTAGAGTTGAAGGTTCAGCTTCCGTGTGGTGGATTTAACTAAATTTCTCGGTTTGAAATTAAAGTGCACCAGCAGAATTTTCTGCCTTGTGGCCATTAGTGTTCCGGTTACCTGCCTTGGTCGCTGACGTAAATTCGGGCAGTGTGCTTTCCTCACCTGTTGTTGCTGTCCAACATGGTGTGTAGTTTTTGACAGCTTAAACTATTTTTGGTTGTGGGCGGCTATGTCTGTAACGTTTTGGCTTTGGAATTCTCTTATACTGATCAGTGGTTAGCAAGTCGTCTTGTCGGTGAGTCTCTGACTGTCTCTTGGTTGTTGCCGGCGGATAAAGTATAGTTGGGCCGACTTCTTGTCTCACCTAAGCAAACGTTAAGATTTCAAGGGGAGACCAAGCCCCCCTGGAAACTTCTGAGAGCTGTGGCCTATATTGCCTTACTTGTTGGCTTTTAATTGTGTATTTTAAATGAGTCATAGCCGATGATTCGTATTTGTATGCTTGTAATTGTTTCTAAAATCAAAGGGCTTCATCTGTTTTAAATGTTTTTCTATATTGGGCAAGTCTTACATTGTCTGAAGATAAAGCTGTGGGCTTTCTGCCTGTTTAAGATTTATTGTAGTTACATTGATTTTTAATAGCATGGGTCCTCAGGCACTTTAAAATATTGAATTCTTACTTATCAAGTCTTACATTACTTGGGCTTAAATACTATTTTAGGTTAAAAGCATTGGGCCTTCTGCCTTGGAAAATTGGTTACAGTTCATTTTTTTAAGCAAAGCCCTTCGGATGTTTTGGAATAAGATCTCTTATTGGTCATAAAGCTTGAGCTTTCTGCCTACTGCAGGTTATTGTAGTTACGTTTCAAATTTGTCGGCCTTCAGTTGCTTTTAAAAAAATCTATGGGACTAGTTATCTTACATCGCTTGGCCTTAAATAAGGTTAAAGCATAGAGCCTTCTGTCTCTAAATATATATATATATATATATATATATATATATATATATATATATATATATATATATATATATATATATTTATAGGAGTTGTAATTAATTTATGGGCTTTCAGCTGTTTCAGAATTAAAGTCGTTTCCTGTCGATAGTCCAAGTTGCGCTGCAATGTTTGGACAGCTAAATAAAGTGTTATGTTTTGAGTGTAACTGACAGCCGCTCATTCTGGCCTCCTTCCACAATTCCTACTACTTGTCCTGTCCTGCGGGTTCAGCAGGGCGTTTCACTGGTAGCAGAGCGTGGTTACGCTTATGCTTGCCATTCTAGTTGCTGTCAGTTTCACTCTTTGTTTCTGTTTGTATTTGGTGGTACCGTACTGCTCCCTGTGTAACTTGTTTCAGGTGCGTGTTAAAATAGCAGTCAGTGTGTCCGGCGATCGGTCTGCTCAGGAAAGACCACCTTGTCTATGAGTTGGCAATAAGGTGCCAACAGATTGAGGGAAGTGTTCCGGAATTGGTGGTCCATTTGCGGGCTGCCGTGCTGCAGCCGGTTGTCACGTCGGCGGTGGTCGGTGACAGGAGCGGCGATTAAATTTCTGTATGAGGCTGTTAAAGGCCTTGAAGACACTATTTGTCTCCTAGAGGGAACTTAAGCTAGTGACATTCAGCTGGATCGGGTGCGGGCAGAGGTGATGCATTTAACTAATCGGGTAGCCGATGTAAGTATGTTACATTTGGGGATCATCACAAGAAAATTTGACCCTTGAATTGGGGAACCAGGTAAGCGTATTACACTTTACGTGTTTGGAGTTGGATGAGAGGAAGTTTGGAGATGGTGTGCTATCAGCAAGAGCACGAGAGTCAGCCCGGCGATGGCACTGTTCCATTTTCTGTTAAGTCAGATACTGTGTTCGCCAAGTTGCCTAATCATCTGGCCTATTTCTTTCGGGATATTACTGAATTGGTTGTAGAGCGACTTGATCGGGTGGAGAATCGTTGTGGTTGCTGGTCCGTCTAGAGCAACACGCGGCCGCCTTTCGCGTTCCGCAGTAAGTAATTTTGTCATTGTTGTACCTGCTACCTAGAGGCGAGTTGCAGAATCTCCTCTCACGTGCCATGGGGGATGAGCTTTCCTTGCAGCAAATAAGGTAGCTCGTAATTAGCCAAAGGTTAACCACCGGGCTTCGGAAACAACTCAAGTGTCGTTATATTTGGGAAGTGCAGCAGGGTGAGGAGCCTATTGATTGATTTACCTGAACAATAATTAGTCTCTCCCGTTCTTAAGGCAGATACGTCGCATTTTGTTGTCCATAAGCAGCCTGAAACATGGGGAGAGCTCTGTGATGCGCTTATAGCAGCATCTGCATCACCCCGTGAGAGCCATGTACGTGACGAGAACAAGGAGGGCGACGTAGGAGCCGATTCCGGATTATCTGCATCCATTTAAGTTATCAAAAGGGGACCCCAGTGTTTCAGATGCGGCAGTACAGCTCATTTGCTACGCTCTCGAGTTCAGCCTCATGCTCCTAGGGCAAGTAGATGACGCCAGGTTCGCCCTCGAACTCGGGTTCGAACCTTCAGGCCTTGGTGTACCCGGGTTGTCGCTTCCTCATCACCCCTTTGACCTTATAGTTTGTTCTCGGGTAGCTGGTGAGCCCGTTTGTGCTCTCTTCGATTGTGGTAGTTGCTTTTCATTATCAAGTTTTGAGTGGTTTTTGGAATTTGGGCATCTTTCGAAACTTCGTTCGGTCCCTTCGCCAGTGCAGAGATGTTGGGTGGCCAATGGCCAGGCGTTACCTCTGGAGGGGTGGGTCCGGGGGAGTATATCCGTCACCGATTTTTCCTGGCTTATATCTTTAGCCTTGGTTATAGAACTGCCTGTTAATCTAATATTGGGGTGTGATTTCATCCATAAAACCGTGTTGATCTTGGATTATTCCGGACACACCTTGTAAGTTTTCTCCTAGCGAGAAGTTTGGTCTTTGCGAAAGCGCTAAATCTAGGGTACGGCAGATTGCCAGCATCTTCGCCGTGGAGTTTGCAGCTAATGAATTTGATTTGGCCCATCTCTTGGCCAATCAGGCCTCTCAGTTGCGCCAGCTGTTGCGCGGTTTTCCCCAACTCCTTAGTGATAGCCTCGGTGTCACTAGCGTTCTCGAATATCATATGTCTCTCCGATGATATTCCAGTTAGGCAATCTCCATATCGTCCCTCACCCCCGAAGGTGAAGGTACTCAGGGCTAAGATCTCTCAGAAACTCTAACAAGGAATGATTAGGTCCTCTGCTTTGGCTTACGCTTCTCCAATATTTTTGGTACCTAAAGACCAGGGGCGCGATTACAGGCCTGTGACTGACTGCTGCCATTTGAACTAAAGGTTGTACTTGAATCAGTACCTCTGCTGGATCTGCATCTGCATCACCCTGAGAGAGCCATGTACTTGGTTTGCCGGCGCTAACTGGTTTACGTCATTGATTTGAATCAGGCCTATTATCAAATTCCTTTGGCGTAGGAATGTAAACATGTTACTGACATTTGTGCTGTTTGGAACTTGCTCGAGTTTGAGTTACTTTTGGACTAGCTACCGGAGCGGCGGAGCTTACTAGTTTGTTGGATAATATCCTTGGTGACTTGAAGTTAGTGTGTGTCTCTAATTATTTGGACGACTTGGTTATCTACAGTCGTTCTTTTGCAGATCATTTGGAGCATATCTGGCCAGATCTCTTAAGGTAACAGGGAGCCGGTCTAACTGTTCAGCCTAGTAAAATCACGCTAGCTAAGCAGGAGGTGTCTTTCTTAGGCCATATAGTGTCGGGTCAGAGTATACACATTGACCAAGGGCAAACGAAAGCCCTGCAGACATTGCCTCCTCCCACTGATAAGTGGGGAATTGCTAAATTTATAGGCATAGCAAATTACTTTAGCGCTTTGTTCTAATTTTGCTCAGTTGGCGGCGCCCTTAAATCAGTTACGCCGGAAGGGTGTGCGTTTTGAATGGGGTCCCACCCAGGAGGCTGCCTTTGAGCACATTAAGACAGTGATAGCTAAACCGCCAATTCCTCGTGTACCCGATTTCAATAAAAAGTTTATTGTGCAGATTAACGCTTCTAATGCGGGGATTTCTGCTGTTCTCCTCCAGGAGTTTGAGGGGCAGAGACAGCCATTAGCTTCCCCGTCTCGTCAGTAAACTGATGCCGAGCTTAAGTACTCTTGTCGACGAGTGCGAGGCCTTGGCTGTTTTATTTGCCTTAGAGAACACCCGTTTCTACCCTGAACATCAGGTTTTCCAATTGGAAACCGACAATCAGGTGTTCGGCTGGGTATTGGCTAAGCCACATAAAATTGGTCATATTGCCAGGTCGACAGTGCGTATTTCGGCATTTCAGTTTGAAGGCAAACATGTGAAGTGCTCTGAAAATGTCTTTACGGATGTTCTCAGCCGGATGTTTACCGAAGCTACGATTAGTGAGAGAATGGAGCGGGTGGCACCTGACAATCTTAATTGCTTGGTGTTGGGTGAAACTCCCCTTTTCTTCTAAGACGTTGCTCAGCATCAGGATCGGGACCCAGTTTGGGCTGGTATTAAGCAACGTGTGTTGGCAGGAGAGTTGTCGGACGAGTATGAGGTCAAGAGGGGTACTCTTTGCAGGAATGTCGGCAATGCTAAGCAGTCTAAGATCTGTTTGCCCGTAACCTTGGTATGTCCGGTCTTTCGTTATGTTCATGATTCGATGGTGGGTGGCCGTTTAGGGACTTACAAGACTCTCCAAAAAATCACGGAGCATTTAACTTGGCCCTCCATGGCCCAGGATATGAGACAAATGGTATCCCAATGCTGTTTGTGTAATGTAGCCAAACCAAGCAATGCTCTTCAACAAGGTTGGTTGAGTTTTGAACGAGAGTCCTCTCCCATGCACAAGCTCTATATTGATTATTTGGGGTCTTTACCTCGTACTAAAAGAGGTCATCGGTATATACTAGTTATTATCGATGCATTCTCTAGATTTACTTTGCTCCTTACTAGACGTAACGTTACTGCTACCACCACCATTAATCATTTAACTAGTATCTTCAGTGCTTTTGGGCCACCCAAGCAGTTAGTTAGCGATAACGCTCCTGCCTTTCTTTCGGGCCCTTCCAAGGCATTCTGTTCTCAGTGCGGTGTCAAGCATGTCACCACCACTGCGTGTTATCCCCAGGGATCATTTGCGGAGAGAGTTAATCGGAATCTTAAGTCCGCTCTGTTTATTTATCACCAGAAAACCCCCAGTAAATAGGACTCAAGTCTTCCGTGACTTGGTTTTGCCTTTAATGCCGCCAGTCATGAAGCCTTGCGAGCTATGCCTGCATCCTTGGTCTATTCCTACCCAGTTAATTCCCCTCTTACGAACTTGTGGGGCAATTCAAGATCTTATTCCAGCCGACGTTAATCCGCATGTTATCAAGGAAAACAGGAACTGGGCCAGGCGTAATCTACTCAGAGCTTATAATAAGCAAGCGGGGCGTTATAATCGTATTCGGGAAACCTTTAAGGGCAGGCCGGGGGACCAGGTTTATGTCCGCAATTTCCAAGGCAGGCAGGTGCGCGGTGGGAATCTTAGTAAATTTACTCCTCGTGATTATCGGTCGTACACTATCACGTGTATATTAGGCCCAGCAAATCTGTTGGTCAATGAGAACAGCTCTGGTAAGCAATCTCGGGTTCACCTTAGTCAGGTTAAGTTCAAGTAGCTCAGGGTTTGGATTACCTCCTCCCTGGGTTACGATTGTGGGGGGGGGGGGGGGGGGGGGCAGTTCGAGGTGTGCTGACCCTGGCTTATGCGTCGTTTTAAAACTTGGCTGTTACTCTGCGTTTGGTTTCACGCGATTATTGAGGTTATGCCATGGTTCTTCTTCTTTTTACACGTGGCAGCAGCGGTGTGTATCGATATTTGCACTGTATCACTGTTTACCATCTTTGGATGGTGTTTATAGTTCGGGCTTGGCGGCGTGCAGCCAGTCAGTCGGTTGGAGAGGATCAGCAAGCAAGTCTCTGGACGGCGCAGTTGGCCGGGCCCGCTGGTGGTCTCTATGCACTGTCGCAGCATGTGGGGGCTGTTCAGAGTGCTACGAGGTTCGTGGCTCACCGACCCAGGACATGCAGTTCAGCGGCGATTTAGTTACAGATGCCACGTATGTTCACCTTGTCCCCTCTCTTGGTGGTTCGCTGTTGGCAGTATTCCAGGGAGCAACAGGAAGTGTTAGAGTTGAAGGTTCAGCTTCCGTGTGGTGGATTTAACTAAATTTCTCGGTTTGAAATTAAAGTGCACCAGCAGAATTTTCTGCCTTGTGGCCATTAGTGTTCCGGTTACCTGCCTTGGTCGCTGACGTAAATTCGGGCAGTGTGCTTTCCTCACCTATTGTTGCTGTCCAACATGGTGTGTAGTTTTTGACACCGTAATGTATTTTTGGTTGTGGGCGGCTATGTCTGTAACATTTTGACTTTGGAATTCTCTTATACTGGTCAGTGGTTAGCAAGTTGTCTTGGCGGTGGGTCTCTGACTTTCTCTTGGTTGTTGCCAGTGGATCAAGTATAGTTGGGCTGACTTTTGGTCTCACCTAAACGAACGTGAAGATCTCAATGGCAGACCAAGCCGCCTGGAAATTTCTGAGCGCCATTGCCTATACTACCTTTCTTGTTGGTTTTTAATTGTGTATTTTTAATGGCTCAATTTGTATGCTTGTAATTGTTTCTAAAATCAAAGGCCTTCATCTGCTTTAAATGTTTTTCTATATTGGGCAAGTCGTACATTGCCTGAAGATAATGCTTGGGCCTTCTGCCTATTGAAATGTTATTGTAGTTATGTTATTTTAAAATTAGGGGAAGGTGGGGGAATTACACGAATGTAGGTAACCCCACGCAGGCTGATTTACGCAGTTTGAATGGCGCAAGCTGTTCCCAGTTGGTGGTACACCCTGCCGGCAGGAGTAACAACTACTACGCGGCTTATGCCAGCCATTTTCCAGTGGCATTGTTGGAGCAGTAACGTATTGTTTATTTTCTGCGTGTCTCATGTAATTTTGGTCAGCTGTATTTTGCAAGGTAAGTGCTACTATAAGTTGCTTTAATGCAATTCTTGCGTATCAACTACTAACCCTTGATGTAACATTTAATTGTAGATTTGTCCCGCTATTTGAATTAGGTGCCGAGCTATGCTTAGGTTAGTCATCGAACTTACAGTGGGGTAATACCACGCAGCTGTTGAAGTACGTGGTATTCCCCGTTGCAGGTTATATTTTCAATACTAACGAGTTTTTTTTTTAATTTCAGATGGGTAGATATTACAAAAGAATACCCCAAAAAGTAAAATGGCCACAAGAGGATCTTTGTAAGGCTCTTGATACCATCAAATCTGGAAGAAAAATAAGAGAAGTATCAAGAGCTTTCGGGATTCATGAAGCTACTCTGCGAACGAGAATGAACATTAAAAATACCGAGGGTCCAAAACTTGGAAGAAACCCATAATTTTTGACAGAACAGGAAAATGAGATTAGCGATCATGTTATTACAAGGGCCAAGCTGTTCTATGGCATTACATGCATCCAGCTGCGAAAGATTGCATTTGAGTGTGAAGAGGCTAACAACATCGCAAACAATTTTGGTAAGTCATCTAGAGTAGCAGGCAATGATTGGCTAGCTCTATTTTCAAAAAGAAACCCAAGTATTAGCATGAGAAAACCTGAAGTAACTAGCATTAATAGAACACAGGCATTTAATGAAGAAGAGGTTAATGCGTATTTTAAAAACTTAGAACATGTCTTTGATAAATATAAATTTAAAGAGGGGCGAGTGTTCAACGTCGATGAAACGGGCATAAATACTGTACAAAAGCCCGAGAGAATTTTGGCTCACAAAGGTGTCAAACAAATGGGTGGGCCACGTCTTGGGAAAGGGGGCGGGGCTTTGCTTCCTGTCGGCTGCGCCTAGCTGGGGAGGAATTGTATCAAAGTGTAATACCACGTGAACACAACTATTCACTTGCGCCTCATAAAGTCAAATGTAAATATTGTAAAAAGTTGTCACCCAATCCAGGAGCAAACTAAACACTGTAAAAATGACAGGTAATTTATCGATCAGCGCCCAAATAACTAAAAGTTTATTACATCACTAAAGCAAATGAGAACGCTTCCGAAAATGTTTTCTTATTGGAAAATCAAAGCTAATAATTCAAAAAAGAGTAAAATTCTTTGTGAGATATTTAAACGAAAACTTTTGTACTAGTTCGTAAATGGCTGAATGCATGAAGTATGTTCTGTTCATCACATAACTTCACGCATTCAAGGGGCCTATAAAAAGTTGTATGTTATCGTTATTTGTGAAAGACATTTATACCGAGTGCCTAAAGTGATTTCAAAAGCTCATTTATAGAAATCTATCAATACTGTAATGTATAGTAAAGTACTTTTTACTGATTTCTATACAAGGAAATATGTTTTGCCAAACGATTTTAATTACAAGAGACATTTGCTAAGTGAGCAAAGCGAAAATGCAAAATGTATAGCGACGGTAAAGAAATAAGCGGTCATCATGCCCTTCATTTATCCTCGCCTGATGGTGGCGCTTTCTTCTTTTGGATACCACAAAGTGTAACCATCTGCTGCTACGTTCATCTGTATTTAGTTCAACTTACGATATTTAACACAAATGTGAGAGTCGAGTTTATTTACAAATGCACACTTCACTGATTCCTGTGATAACTATTACTATGTACGAATATTTGTGTCTCTGTTCACAGCCAGTAGAAAAAGGATTACTGACGGGTTGTTCGAGGTTACAACGACCGGATATATTGCGTGTTCTTTCGTCAGTTATTTGAATATCTCAAAGACGAACCACTCAGCGATCAAACTGCCGACCATTTCTTTTCATTTGATGCGTATATCTATACATAAGAATAACGTCCAGGTGATCGGTCGATGACCGTCGTACAATGACATTGGCAGTCGTTTCAGTGACCTGACGGTCTTCTGACTCAAGATGTTATTGGCCGGTGACGTAAACGGATGCTTATTTCGCATCTGTTGTCAGAAATGATTAATTTCATTTTCTCATATCTTTTTGCTTCCGTTTGTCGTCTATGGACGTTCCTCCCGCCCGTCGCGGACGTGCGCAACAGCCGTTAGTTTTCTTTACTGTGACACACTGGAAAATAACACCCACAATCATTTCATTCACTATAAATTCATAGAGACAGAGAGAAACGTTTCCACTTCAGTCTTTTCATCTGTGAAGCTAGTTGGCACAGATTAGTACTGTTGTGGTAGGGCCGGCCGTGGTGGCCGAGTGGTTCTAGGCGCTTCAGTCTGGAACCGCGCTGCAGCTACAGTCGCAGGTTCGAATCCTTCCTCGGGCATGGATGTGCGTGTGATGTCCTTAGGTTAGTTAGGTTTAAGGAGTTCTAGGTTCTAGGGGACTGATGACCTCAGAAGTTAAGTCCCATAGCGCTCAGAGCCATATGTACCATTTTGTTGTTGCAGGTTTGGGTTTCGTCAGTAAACGGGGGTGACAAAAGTCCTGAGATACCTCCTAATACGGTGTCGGGTCTCCTTTCGCCTGACGTAATGCATCTATTCGGTGTGACGTGGACTCAAAATGGTGTTGGAAGTCCCCTGCTGAAATAGTTAGCCATGCTGTCTCTATAGCCGTCCATAATGGCGGAAATGATGCCGTGAAGGCCGTCGCCCACCGCATTGTGCGCGGTAAGAGGTAATGACTGAAATGTGGTGTTCCCGGCACACTCTTGACACTGCGGATAGCGGAATACCGAATTTCCTAACGCTTTCTGGAATGGATTCCCCATGCATCTAGCTCAAAGTAAAATTACGCTCTCGGTGTCAGTTAATTCCCGTTGTTCGACAATAATGAAGTCTGAAACATTTTCACATGAATCACTTGTGAACACATGACAGCTCCACCAATGCACTGCCCTTTTATACTTTACGTAAGCGATAATACAGCCATCTCTATATATTCATATTGCTATACCACGACTTTTTTCAATCTACTCTATCTTGGCTGCGACGATGCATTCGCTATGCTGTTGACAGTAGCTTACCCGCATTCCTATTTTCTTATTCATTATTAAACCTACTTCTGCATTACCCATATTTGACTTTGTATCTATAACACTCTATTCAACTGACCAGAGGTTCTGTTCCTCCTGCCACCGAATCTCAATAATTTTCACTATATCTTCAACCTATCCATTTTCTTCTCATAATTTTCTAACCTACGTGCCAAATTAAGATTTCCACACTCCAATCCGTAGAAAGCCAGTTTTGTTTGTCTTGATGACGTGAAGTAATAGCTTTGCTAACCTGATGCTCGAGCAACAATAGCTGGCTGCTAAAGCGGCAGTTCATCAAGGTCTGTAGCGAATATTGAACTGTAGACTCAAACTAGAGCTACTGATAAGATATTCATTTATCTATAGTTCTTCCAAAAAGTATAGATATTCATCGCCGAAAATTTTATTCCCGATAAATCGATAATGAAATGGGAATATCGAATGCCGATATTTTTATTTTAAATTATATTTTTTCGCGTTTTTCGGTAAATATTTGAAACTGTTCTTTTGAAGTTGTGGTTGAACATAATTTTTCTTTAACTATGTGACGGAGTCTACTATTTTTGAGCTTTCATCACGTCCAGTATAGCTGGCACAAAGTTGTAGTCCGATTGCACTGGGGGAGGGGTGGTGTGAATGGAATAACAAGATTTCCGATGTGAAAAAACAGCACATTAGTCTTCTTTTTTTAAAAAAAAAAAGATTTTTAACGCAACTAACGTGCTATTTCTTCACATCGGCCATCTTCAAGAACGAGTGATGAAAGTGATAAACAAACATCTAAATGGCAAGACTGGTGTAGCGGTGGACGGAGAATTGTGAGGGGAAATGCCGACGTAATCGACGTTCTCCGCTACTAAAAGAAACACCAACATTTGACTTCAACCACCCAATTTTGACCCTTCATACACCTTTCATTGTGCCACTTACATGCAATTGCAACTGTTAGCACAGTGGTTATTACCAAGTTTGAACGTTCATTGATTTCCTTCCAATTCTTGCTCTACGGGGTGATCAGCAGGCTGCTAGCTTCTTCATGTACAGAATATCAAATAATAAATCAATACTTAAATATGCAACTCTAGAGCGGCAGACCGTGTGCAGCCGGTATGTTTATAGCCTGGTACGTCGGTATTCCCTCCGTCGATATATCGATACTTCTTAGTAGTGCTGAGTGTCGACAACGATGCATTTTTAAATATCAGTATATCAGATTACCGATATTTAAAAATAAATGTCAGTAGTTCTAGCTGAGCAACTTGGAACCTGTTTTGGGCGGGGGCTGCCCGCCTGTGAGGGGATTCCCCAGCGCCCTGGACGAGAGCAACGCCCTAGCCAGACACAACTGGCGGCCCCGCCGACGGTAAGTGAAAGCGGCGGAGAAAGGGCACGAAATGGGACAAGTGCCGGGTAGAACCAGTGTCAGACTGGTGCATCGCTGTCAGTGACGGCCATAAAAAGAGGTTAGTGACTCAAAGGTTAGCAAAGTGGAAGAGGAAAGGTCTCCAAGTCAAGTGCAAAGCGTTGCACCGCAAGTTAATTGAATTAGATACAGTTTTGTAGAGAGTGCTTAGAGATGGCACAGTCGTCTCGAGGGTCGAAATTATGATAAAAAGTCTTCTCAAGTGGAAATTTGTTTCAACTTTGTAAACAGTTTAATGTGACTGAAATTGATTTTGTTGTCGTATCGAGGTAGTCTCAGGGGGTAAAATGTCTTCATAGTATTGTTTGTTTTGCAGTAAAGTTCAGTGTTCATGTATTTTAGCAAAGGCGTTTACAATTTCTTTAATGTTTCAATATTATTTCGAATATTGGTGAGAATTTCATTGTCCCAGGGCTGCGCTGACGCGTCCATCCTTGGTGAGAAATACATATCTGAGTAGGAACTTCTTTCTCCACTAATTTGACCAGAATTGGTGGAATACGTTCATTCTATGCTGGGCTGTCGTTGGGGAAGCATTGTGATATGTTCGATCAACGAGATGAATGTGAAGGTTAGAGCAGCTTTAAATAGTTGTATTACAGGTATACATTCCAAGCAGGACTGCAGCCACAGTTCGTCCGCAGCTCGTGGTCGTGCGGTAGCGTTCTCGCTTCCCACGCCCGGGTTCCCGGGTTCGATTCCCGGCGGGGTCAGGGATTTTCTCTGCCTCGTGATGACTGGGTGTTGTGTGATGTCCTTAGGTTAGTTAGGTTTAAGTAGTTCTAAGTTGTAGGGGACTGATGACCATAGACGTTAAGTCCCATAGTGCTCAGAGCCATTGGAACTTTTTTTTTTTTTTTTTTTTTGCAGCCTCAGTTCACTACATGTGGACTGGAAGGCTATGATTATGGAAAAGTGTAGGACAAAGAAGCAGAAGACTTCAGTTCAGCAGATTGCGACAGTGCAGAAGAATGGAGCCACGATGTGTGTTGTAACCGATACGTGCTCATGCTCGTGTGCAAACTGCCGAGATATTCCACATGACGTATTCAATCTTCCAAAATGGAAGAGGCGGGCGGTTGATGTTAAATTCCCGTTAGTGGAAGCATATTCGTGTACGTGCTATATACCACTGAAGAGCAGATACTCATCCCCATCCAGCTTCTCTCCACCAACCCATCCTCGCAGCTGTGTGGAATGTGTTCTATCAAAGAGCTATTGGTGTCTGGCCGGAAGCAGTTTAACAGCCATGTTGCCTGTAAGCATACAGCCGAGGGCTGCATCCATAGCGGAATGGAAAGGAGTTACGTTGGATGAGTGCTTGGTGAAGAGATAATGGCTATGCAGCAGAATGGTACCAAGGTGCATTCTGTAAGTCAGGCGGACCAATGCCGTTGTTATAACTGCCAGACATTTCTGATATTCAGTCAGTTTTCCAACTCTAAAGACATCTACCTCCGATGAAGTGGACCAAACAACTCGTCTAGTTCACATTTAGACCACCGGAAGCGTCGGAAATTGGCAGTAGCCAATAAGAACGCAGCATCCGATCACAACGGGGATGTAAGGCGGGCCCAGCAGCTCTGCAGCGTCGGTTACAGTCAGTCACCCGGAATGAAGCGCCAGTCGAGATCGTCCAGCCGCAGCAGCAACGGAATACGAAGAAGCCGCAGAAAAGTGAGTACCCCCTGCTTAATGTCAGTGTTTACTGGCGCGTGAGGGTCTTTGTTATTCTATCACGGCTTGTAACGGTTTTGCTTCTTCGCTCACCAGCGGATGCGACGTCCTGCAGCCTGTCGGGGTCTGCAACAGCGACGTGCCGCAGCCCGTCGGGACTCGCAGCAGCGGCAGCGTCCTGGGATCCTGTCGCGCATCTGGTCAGCCTGGTGGGGCAGGACAGTCAGCTGCTGCTGTCGGCTGAAGACACCCAGCCTGCCCCTGGCTCGCTGAAGAGCACTGGGGGTCCTAATCAGCATGACGCTGTTCGGTACTGGGTTCCACCGTACGCGCCATCGCAGAATATTCCACTGATACTGCGTGGACAGAGTACGGATGAAGTGGACGAGAAGATACCATACAAGTCGTGTGCACCACTATTCTTCTCTTCAGTGTATAATTTAACCGCTAGTGGCTCGAAACGTTTCCATATTGGTATAGAAGCAACAAGAGTGGCGTATTGTGATACAGATCGAGAATGCAGCTAAAAGTCTCAAGTGCGGTTTACGGAGGTGGAATGGGATGAACTTTGTCGTGCTAAAGCGTATGTCAAGCAGCAGTTGACCGCCGTCCTCCTCCGGACATTGACTGTGCTGCTCTAACCCTATCCGTTACAACAGTGTGCAATCGCCCTGCACCCCGTGTGAAATCAGGTGACACATACCTTTACCTACAGCACTCCACCGTTAAAAACTTTTTCGATCTACAGATGGTGCTATCCATTGTGTTATAAAGACTGAACAGACGGCTGCCTTGTGTTAAAGCTGTGTATAGCGACGTTGCAGAGTATCTGAGAACGAACACTGTTCATGTAGAAGACTTCGAAGAGTGGGCCAGTATGGTGCCGGCGATAACTAGTGTACTACCAATAAGTTTGATAGAAATATGTACTGAGTTCTGTGCTTACATGAAGGCTCTATTTTCTATATTCTGTAAAGGCGTTAAGATAAAGAAAGAACCAGATGATGTATGATTACTGAATAAAAAATGTATATGACCATGTATGTGTTTCTTACTTGTTACCTCTTATTATAATGCAAGTACTACAGTTACTGCCCCAGTATTTTCACTGGAAACAAGCAACAGCAGAAAATTATGCCATTTACGTAAATTCTCCATAAAAGCCCATTGCACGCCAGTACCTGAAATGGTCGGTATAATTGAAACAGCATTGTGTTCATTGTTCTCTATAAAAACCCATTGCACGCCAGTACCTCATGTAGCATGTATCATTGCAGGGTGGGTGAAGCATCAAGACTTTGTTGTAAGCGACTGAAGCTGTGACGCTGCGCAAGAAAACCGGAAAAAGAAGAATGGCGCACTCCTTGCCGACAACATACGTGAAACAATTGTAGGTCCATCCAACTGCCGAAAGACAAATGTTCTCATGTCGTTGCTGTTACATCAGTATGGAGTCCGCTTTGAGTATGTATGTGTATTTGCAAAGCACTGTTTCAGCCCAAATACCGACTATTACAGGAGATTCTGCACGGTGTAGATGGTGCGACATATACGACATTCAGTGAGAGCAGCGATATCCCACGACCGGAAAAAGTGAAGTCAAACACACTGTTTCTATCTGACGATGTTGCTGTGGAAAACCAAGATCAAATTAAGCGATATTTCTGTTTCGGTCGCCATATAGCTGTTGATGTATCTTATGAGTCAGACATATTCCAGAATCCCAGTGAGGATTTGCAGAAAATAAATGGGTCGTGTAATGACTGGCAGTTATCTCTCAATATTAGTAAGCGTAACCTACTGCGTATTACAAGGCGAAAATTCCCATTAATGTAAGAGTACAAAATAAACGATCAGTATCTGGGTGTGACTACTCGAAATGAGCTCAAATGGACTGATCAGATTACACAAGTAAAGGGTAAGGCGAACTCTAGATTGCGGTTTATTGGTAGAATCCTGAAGCGATGCAATCCTTCAACAAAGGAAATAGCTTAAAATATGTTAGTTCGTCCAGTCTTAGAGTATTGTTCGACTGTATGGGACCCTTACCAGTTGGGTCTGATTCAAGAAATTGAGAAGGTCTAAAAAAGAGCGGCAAGATTCGTGACTGGTATATTTAGCCATCGCGAGAGCATTACAAATGTCAGAAAGTTTGAAGTGGGACACACTTGCAGATAGACGACGCGCTAAACAGAAGGGGCTGCTCACTAAATTCCGAAATCCAATCTTTCAAATCGCGTAATGATCATCATTCAATGATAAGGGAAATAAGAGCTCGTACTGAGGCGTTCAGACAGTCATTTTTTCCCTCGTGCGATCCGCGAGTGGAAGATGGTGGGGCGGGGGGGGGGGGGGGGGGAGGGGGAATATGACTTTGGCGCGAATTGTGCCCTCCGCCACACACCGCTTGGTAGCTACCGGAGTGTATATGTACATGTAAAAAACAGTTAGGGATAATGCAAACCAAATTGTAGCATTCAATCAGGACAATACGAATTTAAAACACATTTACCAGGCTCATGTAGGAACAGACATGTCATTCAATAACTTTGTAAAGATATGTGCAGGTAGTTGGAATCAATCAATCACAGTATGGGTTTCTCATTATTGATAAAACAAGATAACTGAATGATGGCAGGCACAGACGGAACTTCCAGGAGTTTACGTATATATAAACCATGCAGAGAGGTGAGTACATCAGCATACGCATCACCATGGATAAATTCGCATGCATGACAGGAGCTCAGTTAGACAGGATTGGTGTACGTGGGCCAAACATTCCCATATACGTGGACGCGAAATGTCAAACTCTCAAACATGAAGTTGGAGATGTACGTAAAGAACTAGAAACATGTTGTCAAACCCTTCTGAGTCTGAACAATACACTGAATGATCGGTTTAATGCAACTGAGAGGAAAGTAAACGGTTTAACTGAAGGGGAATAGCTGTCACTGAGAACGGGACATTGTACGAACGGGTTAACGCAAGTGAAAAGAAAATAGCTATTACCGGGAAGGGGAGCTCCATACGGGGTGTATAGACGGACAAGGAAAAAAAAATTCCCGGATTTCCCGGTTAAAAATACGTTTCTCTCAGGTGAAAACACATGTTTTCCATGTTGAATGACAGTAGATTTTCCCTCGGAATTGTAAAAATCATCAATCCTTTGTATGATTATGTTTTTAGACACGGGCGTAGAATTTCCCGGCACTTAAGAAAACGAAACTCACGGAAAAACATGTTTCTGAAAGATCTTCGATGGGCAGCAACACGTACGCTGCATATTTTCGTATTACGAAAGAATAAATTCGAATTCCACCAAACACCGCATGTTACTTTCCGAACCATTGAAATCGAGATAGCGATGCGCTTTTGTAAGCGTCATAGATCATGTCACGTGATCTCGCCAGCGGATGAAAGTGGATGTTCAGACCATAGGACACGTCATGTACTTAGCCAATAGCAACATCACTGTTAAGTAGCGCGAATACACAAAGAGTAAAAGTTAATGTTTTAATATACGCGGTGTTGCTATTAGAAAAGCAAAGCTTTCACATACTGCAAGAGAAGCTAAACTTTCATATGTAGTGTCGATCTTTTTTGCGCGTGTTATGCTTCAGAGTATATCACGAAAATGTGCCAGCAAAGCTTTTAGCCGAGTCCAGTGACTTGTCCTCGAAGAATCCCACAAATAAATTAGTTACCAGAGAGGAGAGAGGGCATCCCGCAGTACTACATCACTTTGCTCATAATAACGACATAGATGTCTGACCTTCTGGGCTCGAAATTCCTCTAAATGGCTCGTCACCAAATAGTTGATTTTTAAAAGAGTGTCAGACGCTGTGTGATTTAAAAAATTCATCGTAAATTTGCGCACATAGTCCAACTTACATAAATGGAAATTTACTTATAAAGTAACGCTTTTCAAACGAGCATTCGAAATATTTACCGCCGACTTGTTAGAAATAGGTTCGTTTCAGCAGTTGCCAGAGAGCGCCAGATAACAGGTGCCACCATGCTTGCGCAACTACGATGGCGCAGGAAGCCCGTATGTAAGTACGTGCGAAACATTGAAAGATCGTACATTAGGTTATAAAAGAAACAATACATCAGAGGATACTCCAAAAAGCATCGTAATTTCGTTAACCATACTAAAATGTGCACATTTAAATTGCTTACTTTAAGTGCACATTCGTATGTCCACATTCCCAATGAAGTAGGCCTCGGCCTGATATTAAGCTTTTCAGTGTGATTTTAGGGATGTAAATTTTCTTGGATTACCAGTACTGTATTGTCTCACGTTTGGTTCTTTATTATGGCATCATGCCATACGTGCTAGAAGATGAAAACATGCACTTGAAATGCAGCGAGCATTTGAAACTAGCCAATAGTGTGGAATTAAGCACTTAGTTTAAAATACATTGACTGCCTCAGGAGGAAATGTGGTGTCACCGCCAGACACCACACTTGCTAGGTGGTAGCCTTTAAATCGACCGCGGTCCGCTAGTATACGTCGGACCCGCGTGTCGCCACTATCAGTGATTGCAGACCGAGCGCCGCCACACGGCAGGTCTAGAGAGACTTCCTAGCACTCGTCCCAGTTGTACAGCCGACTTTGCTAGCGATGGTTCAATGACAAATTACGCTCTCATTAGCTGAGACGATAGTTAGCATAACCTTCAGCTACGTCATTTGCTACGACCTAGCAAGGCGCCATTATCATTTGCTATTAATCTTGTGATGCATGTACCGTCAGACCGATGTTCACCAATTATGGATTAAACTTAAGTATTCCAGCAGCTACGTACTTTATTTCCTATTCTCCATTACGTGTCCTGTTCCAGACCTCACGCAGGCCTGCGTGAGCTAGACGCGTGCCTTTCGGTCTCCCGTCCATTGAGGATTGGCTGTCTTGCCAGTCCTCAACAGGAAAGATTAGTAAAAGACAAATTTCTTTAGCAAACGGAGAAAAATAACTTCATTGTTCTCCAAGGCGATTAATGCTTGACTGTCAGAAAGGTGGAAATAAAATTTGAAACTAATTACATTAGCGTTCCGTAATTATGTGAATCTATTTTAATTCACTCGATAGCTCCCGGCCACAGAAATCCACTTTGCTTTCATTTGACGAGAGAGCAGTAAACGAAGAGGAAACAGCAAAATCACTAAATGTAAACATGAGTCACGTGGAGACTACACACTTCCCCACTATAATTCAGACTGCTCTGCGCATCAGCTCCGGATCTACGATATTTCCGCACCTCGGCAATACTAGATAGTGGAGCCCTCCCCACCCTCCTACATCGATCGTTTGAGATAGGACGACAAAAATTTAAAAAAATTGAATTTTCAAAAACATGTTCATTAGTAGCGCTCATCATTCTGATGAGTCTGATATATAGAACATATGTGCTCGATATGTGGCTACACTCCATACAACTACTTTCAGAAACGACTTCCTGACACTTAAATCTATACTCGATGTTAACAAATTTCTCTTCTTCAGAAACGATTTTCTTGCCATTGCCAGTCTACAATTTATATCCTCTCTACATCGACCATCATCAGTTACTTTACTCCCTAAATAGCAAAGCTCCTTTACTACTTTAAGTGTCTCATTTCCTAATCTAATTCCCTCAGCATCACCCGATATAATTTGACTACATTCCATTATCCTCGTTTTGCTTTTGTTGATGTTCATCTTATATCCTCCTTTCAAGACTGTCCATTCCGTTCAACTGCTCTTCCAAGTCTTTTGTTGTCTCTGACAGAATTACAATGTCATCGGTAAACCTTAAAGTTTTTACTTCTTCTCCATGAATTTTAATGCCTACTGCGAATTTTTCTTTTGTTTCCATTACTGCTTGCTCAGTATACAGATTGAATAACATCGGGGAGAGGCTACAACCCTGTCTCACTCATTTCCCAACCATTGCTTCCATTTCATGCCCCTCGACTCTTACAACTGCCATCTGGTTTCTGTACAAATTGTAAATAGCCTTTCGCTCCCTGTATTTTACCCCTGCTACCTTCAGAATTTGAAAGAGTATTCCAGTTAACATTGTGAAAAGCTTTCTCTAAGTCTACAAATGCTAGAGACGTAGGTTTGCCTTTTCTTAATCTTTCTTCTAAGATAAGTCGTAAGGTTGGTATTGCCTCACGTGTTCCAACATTTTTACGGAATCCAAACTGATCTTCCCCGAGATCCGCTTCTACCAGTTTTTCCATTCGTCTGTAAAGAATTCGCGTTAGAATTTTGCAGCTGTTACTTATTAAACTGATAGTTCGGTAATTTTCACATCTGTCAACACCTGCTTTCTTTGGGATTGGAATTATTATATTCTTCTTGAAATCTGAGGGTATTTCGCCTGTCTCATACATCTTGCTCACCAGATGGTAGAGTTTTGTCATGACTGGCTCTCCCAAGGCCATCAGTAGTTCTAATGGAATGTTATCTAGTCCCGCGGCCTTGTTTCGACTCAGGTCTTTCAGTGCTCTGTCAAACCCTTCACGCAGTATCTTATCTCCCATTTCGTCTTCATCTACATCCTCTTCCATTTCCATAATATTGTCCTCAAGTACTTCGCCCTTGTATAAACACTCTATATACTCTTTCCACCTTTCTGCCTTCCCTTCTTTGCTTAGAACTGGGTTGCCACCTGAGCTATTGATATTCATACAAGTGGTTCTCTTTTCTCCAAAGGTCTCTTTAATTTTCCTGTAGGCGGTATCTATCTTACCCCTAGTGAGACAAGCCTCTACATCCTTACATTTGTCCTCTAGCCATCCCTGCTTAGCCATTTTGCACTTCCTGTCGATTTCATTTTTGAGACGTTTGTATTCCTTTTTGCCTGCTTCATTTACTGCATTTTTATATTTTCTCTTTTCATCAATTAAATTCAATATTTCTTCTGTTACCCAAGGATTTCTATTAGCCCTCGTCTTTTTACCTGCTTGATCCTCTGCTGCCTTCACTATTTCATCCCTCAGAGCTACCCATTCTTCTTCTACTGTATTTCTTTCCCCCATTCCTGTCAATTGTTCCCTTATGCTCTCCCTGAAACTCTCTACAACCTCTCGTTCTTTCATTTTATCCAGGTCCCACATCCTTAAATTCCCACCTTTTTGCAGTTCCTTCAGTTTCAATCTGCAGATCATAACCAACAGATTGTGGTCAGAATCCACATCTGCTCCTGGAAATGTCTTACAATTTAAAACCTGGTTCCTAAATCTCTGTCTTACCATTATATAATCTATCTGATATCTTTTAGTATCTCCAGGATTCTTCCAGGTATACAACCTTCTTTTATGATTCTTGAACCAAGTGTTAGCTATGATTAGGTTATGCTCTGTGCAAAATTCTACAAGGCGGCTTCCTCTTTCATTTCTTCCCGCAATCCATATTCACCTACTATGTTTACTTCTCTCCCTTTTCCTACTGACGAATTCCAGTCACCCATGACTATTAAATTTTCGTCTCCCATCACTACCTGAATAATTTCTTTTATCTCGTCATACATTTCCTCAATTTCTTCATCATCTGCAGAGCTAGTTGGCATATAAACTTGTACTACTGTAGTAGGCATGGGCTTTGTGTCTATCTTGGCTACAATAATGCGTTCACTATGCTGTTTGTAGTAGCTAACCCGCACTCCTATTTTTTTATTCATTATTAAACCTACTCCTGCATTACCCCTATTTGATTTTGTGTCTATAACCCTGTATTCACCTGAACTAAAGTCTTGTTCCTCCTGCCACCGAACATCACTAATTCCCACTATATCTAACTTTAACCTATCCATTTCCCTTTTTAAATTTTCTAACGTACCTGCCCAGTTAAGGGATCTGACATTCCACGCTCCGATCCGTAGAACGCCAGTTTTCTTTCTCCTGATAACGACGTCCTCTTGAGTAGTCCCCGCCCGGAGATCCGAGTGGGGGACTATTTTACCGTCGGAATATTTTACCCAAGAGGCCGCCATTATCATTTAATCATACAGTAAAGCTGCATGTCCTCGGGAAAAGTTACGGCTGTAGTTTCCCCTTGCTTTCAGCCGTTCGCAGTACCAGCACAGCAAGGCCGTTTTGGTTAATGATACAAGGCCAAATCAGTCAATCATCCAGACTGTTGCCCCTGCAACTACTGAAAAGGCTGCTGCCCCTCTTCAAGAACCACATGTTTGTCTGGCCTCTCAACAGATACCCCTCCATTGTGGTTGCACCTACGGTACGGCCATCTGTATCGCTGAGGCACGCAAGCCTCCCTACCAACGGCAAGGTCCATGGTTCATGGGGGGTTCAAAATCATATGAGTAATCTATAGACCAACGTGCGCTGGATGCTAGGCGCTTTGTGAAACGAGATCTTTTTCATCGAGAATATGAATTGCGCTCCCCCCTCCCCCTTCCATCCTCCCCTATAGATCCGGGCCTGATGAGCATGCGTGAATCTGTCAGGTTGGGCGCGGGAGTAAAATTTTTTTCCCGGTTGCATCTAGCTGACGCTGCGACACAGCCAACAATCACATTTCTGTGGCCAGAAGCGGGAGGAAGCACTACTCATCCACGACTCAGCTGCGCATGCGCATGAGTCTGCTCGTGACAGCTAAAATGAATCTAAATGTAAAGTTGTGACGTCACGCTCATCGGAGGCAATTTGTTGTTAAGAAGCATTGCACAGTCTCCCTAAAGCCTTTGACACATTTTGCTGTTGGCAGATGCTTGTATGAGCACTGTGTTTTGTTTTTGTATATGGCGCATTTCCTTTGCAATTTAAGGTTTATTTCCAGTTTTTTTCCCTAGTTCATGTTTTATTGCTGCAGTATTATTCTGCGATAGCGTGATACAGTAATATTCTTTGTTAGAGTATCAGTTCTTACCATTCAAAATTACAAAAAATTAACTGAAAACTAAAACAATGAAAAAAAAGAATTCCCGGGATTCTAAAAAATTCCCGAATTTTTCCCGATTTTCTCCCGGATGAAAAAATTTCCCGGTTTTTCCCAGATCTCCCCGTTGTCCCGGGTAGTATACACCCAGAGCATAAGAAGAAGAGCGGATATATAAAAACCTCACGCTGCACAGAAGTCCAGTTAGTATACAACGAGATGTCCAGTGAACATCAAGTCATCGAGTCACGGAAGCTCGTTCGTGAGAAGTTACTGTTGTGTAGGTTAGGGCATTTCAAGCGGGAGCAGAGACTGCGAGAAACCTTCAAACCAGTTACTGGATCTCCAGATGAACTCTCAGTGATATTCCGCGACGACGAGATGACGCTACTGCCGATTTCATTAACCGTCACAGCGGTGCTAGGGTAGACAAGACATTCGGTGTCAGTGGTGAGAAGTCATACATGTTCCGCACACAGCCTATAACTTTAAATGAAAAAACGATAGAGATCGGCGGTAAACAGATTCAAAGACCACCTGGTCTACTGAACCTTGTTTTCCTAAGACCCCAAAAACTGTAAATTATTCGCCTAAAGATGTGGAATTGTATCGTGAAATATTGCTTTCAACGGACCTGCATAAGAATGCAAAAAGTGGAAGCAATGTGAAATACGAGGGTCACTCCAAAAAAAATGCAGACTATTTTTGTAAAAATACAGTTTTCATTCTGCATGTCTGAAAGTTTTAGATTGTAGATACATCCTTCCCGCTTGTTTTCAAACTTAGTTCAACCTGTTCCCGTGAGTGGCTCCGTCACAGCACGTCTTCAAGATGGCTGCTACAATTGACGTTCGTCAGAAGCAACGTGCTGTCATACAATCAGCTTGTGATATGCAGGGGGCGATGGCGGGGGGGGGGGGGGGGATTCCCCCCCCCCCCGCTCTCCTCTGCATCAGACCATCCCCTCTTCTGGTTTTAGTTTATGCGTCCCAACCTGGGATGTTTATTTCCCACGCACTGGAGTAAAACTTTACATATAATTTAAATTTGTGAAGTCGAACACTGAAAGTTTTTAATACAGTCTTACTATTAATACTTTTAATATGTTTGCTTATTAATTTTGAAAAAAGTGTTATGTAGTAGTTAAGCATTTCAAAACATTTACAACTAAATCATCATTATCATGTTGTCATTTTTTCTTTCGCCTAAGGTGTGTCATCCGTTTACTTGCGAGCTTGCGAGAGTAGTAGTGTGGCAGTCATTCCGCAGCAGTCGCACCGCAGAGTTAGGTGAGCTGGAGGCTGAAATTCCAGTCCCGGGCCCTGACACATGGTGGTGACCGGCCCATTACCTGTGCGAACATTTGCCTTGTGGCAACGGTACGGCGCGGACTAACGCGCCTGGGACGAAAGCACAAAGTGGTGCGAAGTGAGCGACGGTGCCGGTCAGACGGGATCGGACAGTCTGACTTCGCGAGCCGCGAACCACTTGGGTGGAGCTTAACACAGGCTCCCCAGTATCGCGTACTCCAAATTAATTGGTGCCGTTCGTTCGTTGCCTCGCGTCCGCCAAACACACGGCAATCTTCACACGATCCCGCTTCAGTAGCTTCATTAGAGAGTTGAATGCCTGTAAGAACTGCGGAATTTCAGGATGTCATTCAAACAAAGCAAAATTTCTGATTTCCTTAAGAGCAGTGCATTACCTGATACGTGTACAAACTCTGACAGTCAGGATACTAACAGTGGTGCTAAAACAGTTAAAATAGTGAATGTAAAAATGAAAACGGTAATGATGGTGCTAATACAGGGGTAGAGACTGAATCTCCGGTGACTGAAAACTGTGACACGTCTCAACGTAGGAATGGGAGTAACAGTACTCTTGAGATAATAGTAGGAAATGGTGTTGCCTAATCACGTTTTCAAAACTGGCAAAAGACGAAGCCGTGGCTGTCCGTAAATGACAAAAGCTTAGTAATATGCACAGTGTGTTCACAAGTTCGTGAACTAAAGGTGGAAAGCAGTGAACGTGTGCGCATCGATGACGCTTTTTTAGCTGGTGTTTCTGCTAATAACGCCAAAAAACTAAATGATAAAATCGGGGATCATGCAAAGTGCAAATCACACATGAAGTGCGTAGAAATCATGAGTATAAAAGAAAAGTTTAGAAAAATGTGTGAGTGAAAGTGAAAAGTTGTGGGGAAAGAAGCAGCAAGAAAAAGTAATCGCAACTGCTTCGTCAATCAGATCTGCATATATAATAGTTAAACAGAAATTATCATTCAAATCGTATCCTGCAGTAATCGAACTGCAAAAGCTTAATGGTTTATCAGTTGGTAATATGCTTCATTCTGACCATGCATGCCGAAATATCATGTTTGTAGGAGAAGAAATGAAAAAGAATCTTGCTCACTTCCTTGTAGAGTCGGGTACAAACTTTAGTATCATGATGGACGAAAGTACAACGGTTTCCAATAAAACTTGTTTAATAATATACTCACGTTTGTCCTTTGAGGGAGTTGTTTGCAATTATTTTTTTGACATTGTTGAATTAGAAAGTGGGACAGGAGAATGCATTTTCAGCACACTGTTAGCAACTCTTGAAAAGTATGGCATTACAAATGATGTACTAAAAAAACCACCTTGTAGGTATCGCAACAGATGGTGCCTTAACAATGCTTGCACCTTACAAAGACGTAGCCGCTCTATTGCGTAGTCATTTACATAAGGATTTAACTGTCGTTCATTGTAGGAACCACAAAATGGGATTAGCTGTCCACGATGTTATGAATGATGTAGCATATATGTACCATATACAGTTTTTTTTTTTTTAGACTCCTTATATTCTGTGTTTTCTCGAAGTCCCAAAAATCAGAGACTACTACAAAGTGTTTCACTCGCAGCTATTAAAACTAGGCCGTATTTTTCGCTTACGTTGGATTGCTTCCTCATTTAATGCTGTTCGAGCTCTTCTTGAAAGTCACAGTTCTCTTGTCCGTCTTTTTGAAAAACTGAGACACGATGGTTCCCGATCAACTCAGGAGAGATCTAAATTTGAAGGTTTACTAAAACAGCTCACAAAGTGGTTGCTTGTAATGGAATTAGTTATGCTTTATGAGGCCCTAGAAGTTCTGCAATTATTACCATTCTTTATGCAGAACAAAAATTCTTCAGTCCTTAAAGCAAAACAGGAAATTGATGTGGCTATAAGAACTCTTGAACCACTGAAAACAAATGACTCACCATGGATTAGGATGATAGTGCAAGAGTTGGAGGAAAGGCGTATTAAAGAACCATCTTGTGATGAATATAACAGATTTCAGACATTTCGGAAGAAATTTTTTCAGTTTTTGGTAGACAATATAAAAAACCGCTTTGAGGACCTGGATTTCTTTTCGGGTGTAGCCGTATTAAATTCAGATACATGGCCTTCAGATGATTATGAACGTGTGTTTTGTGGTGACATGTCAATTTCTCGCTTGAGTAATAAGGTGGATTTTAAATTGCGTGAAAGCACGTGTGCGTCACTAGTTAAAGATTTTCGAATCTATAAAGAAAATCCTCAACACATGCCCAATTCTGTGAAGGAACTTGTGAAAGCAGTCGAAGTTATACCTATATCTACGACTGAATGTGAACGCGGATTTAATGCCATGAATTTAACACTGACTGATAAGAGAAATCACTTACAAATTCCGACACTTTCAAATTTACTTTTCATTTCAATAAATGGACCTCCACTGCATTGCTTCGATGCAGAAAAATTTGCAGCAAGGTGGATCAAGTCTTAGCACCATAGCACCCTTGACAAACCAACAGACAAACCCTCAAATCTTCAGGAGCACCCTCATTCATTTCGTCTCTTCAACTATACTCTGTCAGTTAAAATGACAATTATGTACTGTATTACTAGCTGAACCGGCCACACTTTGCTGTGGCTTTGTCATAATACGATGATTTAACAAATTAACATTCACTTATAATTTCAGAGTGTTAAAATTAAGCACAAAACAACACAAATTTTAATTTTACATTTTATTCATCTCATATTTTAGTATAGTTTGAGTACCATATATTACATGAATCATTTACAAAGTTGTTAATTAACAACATATGAAGATTTATTAATTTTATAAATGAGATAAATAAATTGGGCTTTGCCCGGATGTCTGTACCTTGCCCTTACGTCCATCTCTTTCTTTTTCGACTCCCCATCTTCTCCTGCCCTTCCCTCTGTCCATCTGCTTTTCTCCTCTATCACCTATTACCCCCTCCGTCATTCTCCCCTTCGCTAAGGTCAATTTCCTCCTCCCCTCTCTTTCTGTCCTTGTGACATCCAACTTTTACATATTGAAAGCACTAATTTGTGTCTACAATTGTCATAAGGACAATGCTGAATTTTTTGTAGTTGATGTATTCACTTCCAGTATTCGGAGGACACATAATTTGCACATGTTTGCCATATATGGCTCCTATGCAGCGAGGGTAATTGCACTTCACTTCGAAATTTCTTGCTACCTTCTGCCATTCTTCAGTATCCTTTGGAATCTGAAAAGTAAATCATACTCATTACTTTTCCTGTTTTTTAAGACTGATGACACAGAGGACACAGTATCAAAAGATGACGGCGATGTAGCTCTTGAAGAACATTGAGTTTCGGCATTAACATCTATTTATAAATAACTGTTTAACCATGGGTAACGCCACGGTCCAAGCTAGTAACATATGTCAACACATATTTTCAAATGTTCTCTTTAAAGCGACCTTGGGGGGAGTATGAACAGCAAACTCCGAGCATCGAAACATTGGTTGCATAACATAACTGTGAAATTGTATTTGTGGACAATAATAATTGTGACGAATTTGTTAAAACAGGAACAGAAGACCTCGAATTAATTCGATTTTGGAAATAAGTATTTTTAACAGTTCTTTAATATCCATTTTAATTTGCTTGAAAATGCCAATAAAAACATTACTTAAATGAAATCAGTACTGAATGTTGCGTGCTTACCTTGATGTAATTCAACACCAATGAAAAAGCATCACATGCTTCTGGAACTATGAGGGAAACAGCAGAATATGATACCTTAAACAAGTACATTAGTGACTTGTATGAATCGCCAGTGGCTAAAAATCGTAATGTGATGGCCCATCGAATTCTTGGTGAAATACTGTCTTGGCAGTTGTTATATTTCTTTACAATAAGAGGTGTGGTTAACTGCAGGAAGTAATTAAAGTCTTCAGTCGACATTCTCGTAAAATTACTAAATAACGCACCATCGTCTGCTTCTAATGGACCTTCTTTAAATACTCTTCTCTTCCACCATCGTTTTCTTTTCCTTTGGTTTTCATTTCCGTTGTTAGCTGCATGTGCAAGTAACAAGTATGCCCCCTTTGCGATCGCATTATCACCCATTATACTGCAAGACCGACACACGCTTGGCACAAATTCTGTTGCTTTGGTATAAATTAACCTGCCGCATGCAACATACGCCCCAAGATGTTGCCTGCTGTAGCATGCTACAAGACGACGCACGCCACATTTCCCTAGCATGCCACAGTGTTGCGAGACGTCGTCCCAGCGTAACCGAGGCTTTAGAGCCAGGTCTGCTGTATTGTATGGTAGATGTGATGTGTTGCGTACGAAACGAAAACCCGCAATCAGATCCAAACTGCGAAGAGGTGTCATCCTGCAGCAAGATAAATGTGGTGTCACCGCCAGACTAGGTGGTAGCTTTTAAATCGGCCGCGGTCCATTAGTTTACGTCGGACCCGCGTGTCGCCACTGTCAGTAATTGCAGACCGAGCGCCACCACACTGGCACTCGCCCCAGTTGTACAGCCGACTTTGCCTGAGATGGATTACTGAAAAATACGCTCTCATTTGCCGAGACGATAGTTAGCATAGCCTTCAGCTACATTTGCTACGACCTAGCAAGGCGCCGTATTCAATTGATATTGAGATTGTATTAATGTATCATCAAGAGCGATGTTCTACAAATGTGGATTAAAGTTAAGTATTCCAGAAGCTACGTACTTTTCTTTATAGCATTCATTACGTATCCTGTTTCAGACCACACGCCAGCCTGCGTGAGTTTAAGCGCGTGCCTTTCGGCTTCCTCTCATTGTGTCTAGGCTGTCTTGTCTAGACACAACAATAAAGCTCGCCCACATTCTACCAAACGGATATCCGACGCAATAAAGGAGTTGAGATTCGAGGTGCTGGAACATCCACCATACAAAAAAACTCGTGAAACGTCGGGAAAGCTCCATTGAAGTCCAGGGAGGTTAAGTAGAAAAATAACGCATGTTTGTTTTCTATCATCAGAATAAGTACAGCTTTTAACAAATGTGCCTTTCCTTTCTGAATACCCCTCGTATACCTGTACGTAGATGAGTTTCTAAATAAGGTTTACGTATAATGTACTTTTAAAGATGGCTTTTTCTGATAGTGCATACGCGTGAATATTGAGTTTCGGCATTAACATCTATTTATAAATAACTGTTTAACCATGGGTAACGCCACGGTCCAAGCTAGTAACATATATAATTATACAAACCCCCTAAGACATCCCCCCCCCCCCACCACCGCCACTGGTAAAAGCACAAATCGCACGCTGCATTGATTTCCTGTGCTGTGAAAACGAGACAGTGGGAAACATCCACAAGAGGTTGAAAAAGGTGCATCGAGATGCTGCTGTCGGTCTCAGTACAGTTAGTCGGTGGCCAAGCAGGTTACTTGATGAAAGCTGGCACAGCAATATTGATGATTGTCCTCTCAGCGGCAGGCCTCGTACTGCACACACTCCAGACAACGTGCAGAGTTAACGAATTGGTGACTTCTGACAGACGCTTCACAGTGAACGAATTGTCACGCTACGTTGGGATAGGGGAAGTAAGTGTCGGCAGAATACTGAAAGTGATGGCGTTAAAAAAAAAGTATGTGCCAGGTGGGTTCCCAGGATGTTGACAGTGGCTCACAAAGAAACAAGAAAAACGGTATGCAGTGAACTTTTGGAACAGTACGAGAATGTTGGACATGAATTTCTTGGAAGAATTGTGACAGGTGATGAAACTTGGCTCCATTATTTTTCACGGGAGATGAAGAGGCTATCAATGGAGTGGCATCATGCAAATTCACCCAAGAAATAAAAATTCAAAACTACACCTTCTGCTGGAAAAGTTATGGCTACGGTATTTTTCGATTCCGGAAGACTCTTGCTTGTGGACATCATGCCAACTGAAACCACCGTAAATTCTGATGCATATGTGACGACAGTGAAGAAACTTCAAGCTCGACTGAGTCGTGTTCGACCACATCAGCAAAAGCAGGATGTTTTGCTGTTGCACGGCAATGCACGGCCACATGTCAGTCAAAATAGCATGGAAGCGATCACAAAACTCGGATGGACAACACTGAAACACCCGCCTTACAGTCCTGACCTGGCTCCATGTGACTATGATCTCTTCGGGAAACTGAAAGATTCTATTCGTGAAACAAGGTTTGAAGAAGCCGACTCCCTTGTGCACGCTGCCAAACAGTGGCTTCAACAGGTTGGTCCAGAATTTTACCGTCTGGGTATACAGGCGCTGGTGCCAAGATGGCATGAGGCAGTTCAGAGGGATGGAAATTGTGGAGAAAGAAAAATATTATTCCTAAAGAATGTATCTGCACGCTGTAAAAATTTCAAACATGTAGAATAAAAGATTAAAAAAAGAATAGTTTGCATTTCTTTTGGAGTGATCCTCATACAAATACAATCCATTATAAGACCTATTTTGGATGGTGGGGAAAATAGCAGTGGTGATGGTATTGAGATTCAGCATAAGAGGGAGCAATCGACCCCCACAGTATTACGACCGGCTATGACTGCTCATGAGGAGAGAGAGAGAGAGAGAGAGAGAGAGAGAGAGAGAGGCATCATCGAAGAAGTACGGAGACTGTAGTTCAAGAACTGCACAAACCAGCACACAAAACATACCCTCGAAGCTATGATTAAATGTTTGGACGACCTGTGGCCGGCCAAGCTTGTCGACATGAGGGAATATCCACGTGTGAATAAATGATTCAAATACATTTTCATGGTCATTGATAATTATTCTAAATATGCCTCAGCATTACCCATGAAAGGGAAAACAGGGAAGGAAGTTGCGCATGTGTTTGATGGATTGTTGCAGACGGGAACGAATCGAAGCCGAGACAACCTTCAGACATGTCACAGTGGTGAGTTTTACAATAGATTCGCAGGCTATTAAGAAAGTAGGGAACTTATCTGTGTGACGCCGCTAGGTGCGCTCCGATCGCGTATATTTGGCATGTGCGTGCTCGGCAGCTCAGTCGGCATCCATCCATAACAGCAGGAACATCTCTGGACGTCAGATTTTTTCGACATTCGAATTCGAAATGTGCTCTGCAATCTAAAATCCCGCCAGTTGTGAGGTGCGATCTGTGATACGGTTTTTTTTTTGGCAAAAAACCTAAAACCCATAGAAATTTATCGTTAACTGTGCGAAGTGTACGGAAACAACGTAATGAGTGAATGTTACGTCCGGAAATGGTCCATTCGGTTTAAAAATGGCCGAACCAACGTTCATGGTGAAGAGAAGAGGGGACGCCTGAGCATTGCGACTGACGATCTTGTTGCTAAAGTTGATAAAACGATTCGTGAAAACCATCGGTTCACAATAACGGAGCTTTCGATTTCTTTTCCACAAGTTTCACAGACTTTGTTGTTTGAAATTGTCTCTAAAAAGATAGGCTACCTCAAATTTTGTGCACGATGGGTGCCAAAAATGCTTACAGATTACCATAAAGAACAGCGAATGGGGGCAACGTTGACATTTCTGGAGGCCTACCACAAACATGGTGATTCATTACTGGATCGAATCGTACCGGTGACGAGACTTGGGTGAAACACGTCAATTGCGAGAGAAAATTACAGTCCATATACAGGGTGTTACAAAAAGGTACGGCCACTTTCAGGAAACATTCCTCACACACAAATAAAGAAAAGATGTTATGTGGACATGTGTCCGGAAACGCTTAATTTCCATGTTAGAGCTCATTTTAGTTTCGTCAGTATGTACTGTACTTCCTTGATTCACCGCCAATTGGCCAAATTGAAGGAAGGTAATGTTGACTTCGGTGCTTGTGTTGACATGCGACTCATTGTTCTACAGTACTAGCATCAAGCACATCAGTATGTAGCATCAACAGGTTAGTGTTCATCAAGAACGTGGTTTTGCAGTCAGTGCAATGTTTACATATGCGGAGTTGGCAGATGCCCATTTGATGTATGCATTAGCACGGGGCAATAGCCGTGGCGCGGTACGTTTGTATCAAGAGAGATTTCCAGAACGAAGGTGGCACGAGAGGAAGACGTTCGAAGCAATTGATCGGCGTCTTAGGGAGAACGGAACATTCCAGCCTAATGACTCGCGACTGGGGAAGACCTAGAACGACGAGGACACCTGCAATGGACGAGGTAATTCTTCGTGCAGTTGACGATAACCCTAATGTCAGCGTCAGAGAAGTTGCTGCTGTACAAGGTAACGTTGACCACGTCACTGTATGGAGAGTGCTACGGGAGAGCCAGTTGTTTCCGTACCATGTACAGCGTGTGCAGGCACTATCAGCAGCTGATTGGCCTCCACGGGTACACTTCTGCGAATGGTCCATCCAACAATGTGTCAATCCTCATTTCAGTGCAAATGTTCTCTTTACAGATGAGGCTTCATTCCAACGTGATCAAATTGTAAATTTTCACAATCAACATGTGTGGGCTGACGAGAATCCGCACGCAATTGTGCAATCACGTCATCAACACAGAATTTCTGTGAACGTTTGGGCAGGCATTGTTGGTGATGTGTTGATTGGACCCCATGTTCTTCCACCTACGCTCAATGGAGCACGTTATCATGATTTCATACGGGATACTCTACCTGTGCTGCTAGAACATGTGCCTTTACAAGTACTACACAACATGTGGTTAATGCACGGTGCAGCTCGTGCACATTTCAGTCGAAGTGTTCGTACGCTTCTCAACAACAGATTCGGTGACCGAAGGATTCGTAGAGGCGGACCAATTCCATGGCCTCCACGCTCTCCTGACCTCAACCCTCTTGACTTTCATTTATGGGGGCATTTGAAAGCTCTTGTCTATGCAGCCCCAGTACCAAATGTAGAGACTCTTCGTGCTCGTATTGTGGACGGCTGTGATACAATACACCATTCTCCAGGGCTGCATCAGCACATCAGGGATTCCATGCGACGGAGGGTGGATGCATGTATCCTCGCTAACGGAGGATATTTTGAACATTTTCTGTAACAAAGTGTTTGAAGTCACGCTGGTACATTCTGTTGCTGTGTGTTTCCACTCCATATTAATGTGATTTGAAGAGAAGAAATAAAATGAGCTCTAACATGGAAAGTAAGTGTTTCCGAACACATGTCCACATAACAGATTTTCTTTCTCTGTGTGTGAGGAATGTTTCCTGAAAGTTTGGCCGTACCTTTTTGTAACACCTTGTATAGGGGACCCACAATGTCCTCCAAAAACCCAAGAAAATGTTTGCAAACCTTGTCATCTGGAAAGTTGATGGCGACAGTCTTTTGGGATAGGCAAGGTGTGCTTCCTATTCATTTTGTCGAACGTGGAGCAACCATAAATTGTGCCTGCTAGTGTCAAATTTTGCACTGCCTTAGAGCAGTTCAAAACGCCGAGGAAAGCTGACGTCCAAAATCATGTTTTTGCACGAATGCCCGACCTCACACAGCAAACCTCACTAAAGAACTCCTTAATTCATTCAAATGGGAAATTTTCCTTCATCTGCCCTACAGCCCCGATCTTGCACCAAGCGACTTCCACTTGTTTCCCAAGGTGAACTGGCTTGCAACGCAGCGCTTTGTTGACGACGCGGAAGTGAAGGCGGGCGTGACTCACTGGCTGAAGTCTCAGGTGGCAGAATTTTACGACGAAGGTCTTTTACGGCTTGTCCACAGCTACGATAAGTTCCTCAATGTGTTTGGTGACTATGTGGAGAAGTAGTGTGTCAGTCGCTCTTTCAGATCTATATAATAAAATGTGTTTTTTGTACTTAGTTTTTTTTAATGCCAAAACGTTCCCTACTGTCTGAATAGCCCTCGTATTTCAAGACTGTGATGGAGCTGTATGGAACACATCACTATTAGACATTCACCCACCGGAAGGTGAGTATCGTCGAATGTCTGAATAGAACAGTGAAAACCCAAATGTGGATGCAATTCAATATTCGTAACTCACGCAAATGGATCGATATCTTCCCACAAATAATTGCACAGTAAAACCGAACCAAACATGGTACAATAAAAATGAGACCAATGGATGTTCGTAATGATAGACTTCTAAATACAGTATACAACGGTATTAAAATGTGAGATCCGAGCAAACAGCAATTTAATGTAGGTGGTTTAGTACGTATTTCAAAACACAAGACAGCATTTGAGAAATACATGCCAAACTGGTCAACCGAGATGCAGTTTCCCCAAGTGCGGAGAACGAATCCTAGAACCTACGTCTTAAAGGACAGCAGTAGTACTGAAATTAGAGGATGCTTTTACACACGAGAGTTACAGAAGTGTTCGGAACCAGATGTGTATCTCGTAGAGAGGGCCATACGGCTTCGGGGGAATAGAGCGTTGGTTAAATGGTTTGGCTGGATCTACGCTGACGATTTGTTATGTAACAGGGATCGCAGACCTCAAGCACCTCAGTAGCATAACATGCGTGATAAAAGATGCATTAGAGGAGGCGGCGGTATTCTCGGCAAACTGCCAGTCTAATTACACATTCCTGGATATGGTTACTGTCAACCTGGAACAAAACTTCAAAAACGATTGGCACGCGGTGATAAGGGAATAAATCTTTTCGACGATGACAGTGTGAGGAGGGTCTTTCACTCTCTAATTTTACCCTAAGACAGCGAGAATGCTCTGTGACTCCCATACGCAGAGAGATAGATCGTAAATTAAACACTATGCTCAAGGTGATAGAAATATGTGGAGCACCGTCTGGTATACTTTGATGATTTACGTGTTCGAGAATTAACACTGAATTGACGTACTGCACAGTCATCTATCCATGTACGCAATGATACTCGCAAAGTGGAGAAAGGGTGGTTTAGCTATGATACTGAAATTGGGGAAACATGCTGTCACATAACTGGACGGTGCTGAAGTTACTGTAAAATTGCTAAAATTGTTCGCGCTATCAACTGTAATGCTTATTCTTAGGGTACATCGATGGTGCCTTTTCCATCCCACCTGTGCGGTGGCACGCTGTTGGTTACCACATAATGGTTGACTTATATCGCTTGTTTGCTTTGAGGAAAGAGTTTTCGTGGACAGACAGCACGTTCTGCGGTGGATAGCACCGAAACACTGATCGCGTACATGAGTGCAATATGAGGAATCAGTCGAAAGGGAAGCCAGAGTCACCAGCTATTCCGTCAGTGTGAGAGACGAGTCTAAGTGTAGAGCTCGTGAATCATTTGTGGACTGTAGTTTGGAAACCAGTGCCAGCTCTCCAGTTTGCTTATGTTGTAACTGTCTTTTCTTAAAATCAGCCGATGTGTGTCGTGTTATGCTATCCGCCGTAAGAATGTGATTTACACCGTGCAGCGTCTAGTTTCCCGCGAAAGGCCATGGATCAGCACTTCTTGTCAGTTTAGAATCTGGCACAGGCCTCGAAGTCGTTGCAGAAAAACGAAATGTTTGGCATTGTACAAAAGCGTTTCAAACAACTAAACAGGACCAGAGGGAGCGTCTCATGCGATTTAGTATAGTCTGTGGGATACGATCATTCGCCTATGGTATAGGTGATCAAACCTAAAAGTCGCGTCTGCAGTGCCTGTACATTTAATACGATTGTGGCACACAGGCGGCAGTAGCAGCAGCAGAAACTTTTTCCCCAACTCAAACAAGCGATCTCACTCAATCATCATATAGTAACCAATGCGCGGATATGATGGAAAAGACAGCGCTGATGTACTGTAATGTTAAGCAACGGACTTGATAGCGCGAAAAATTTTACACTAATTTCAGCACCAGCCAATGATGTGACGGCATGTTTCCCCAGTTTCAGTATCATAGCTAAACAATGCCCTCTGCACGTTGCGAGTGTCATTGCGAACATCGATAGATGACTGAGAAGTACGTCCATTTACTCTTAAATCTCGAACACACAAATAATCAAACTATACCTAACAGTGCGCTACATATTTCTATCACCTCGAGTATAGTGTTTAAATTACGATCTATCTCTCAATGTATGGGAGTCACAGAGCATTCTCGCCGTCTTAGGATAAAAGACAGTTTGTACATGGGATCAAGTATGCGCCAGCAAGAGGAATGCTACAAAACGTTGACATCGAAACGAAGAGGAATCAGGGAGGTAGTCAATTTTTTTCCCATTGAGTCAGTATGATTCTGTATGCCTACTGATGTATCAGTGATACACGCAAGTTGACTACTGTATTTGGTGCTTATGAGGAGTGCAGAGATCATTTCACCTTTAAACTTACTTGCATCTGCGTTATAGGATAACACAGAATGGAGGGGCAGATCGATTGAGAAAGAGCTGTAACGAGGTACGATTTAAAGGTTGACTAATAAATTCTAGAGAAGGAGAAATTGGTGCAGGTAAATTTTTTTTCCTGTGTTCTATCCGGATGCATGAGTCACGTGACATAGCCTGCGTTCTAGTCGTATACAGCTACACGTCCGGTATGTGGTTTAAAGCAGTTGCGGTCGTTAACGGCAAACCTCTCGGTCATCAGATGACTTCCATCTCATGTGTGATGAAAATTGACACATTGCTCTAAACGAATTTTGATTTTATGCGATCCCCCTGTCGCATCTTGGGTGTAAAATCGAGACTTCACGGTTATAACTAACTTAGCGGTATGAGCTTGTGATGCGGTGCAATCCCTGTGTACACATTTGCCCGACAGATGTGCTGTTTACAGAGTTAGTGACGGAATGACTTGTAATTTTCACATGTCAGACGCTGCTGCTGCTTTGCGTTTATTTGTTTCCTTGTAGGATGTATTCCGCGCTGCTAACTACCATTTTATATATAGGGCTGATGCAGGCATCGTATAATTTCTGACCCATGATCGAATGTGAACATTGGACATTATACGTCTCCACAAAGCTATATTGTGCTCGTATCATGCAAAGCAAATTTTTATGATTCGATAAGATAGTTCAGCGTAGAGAAACCGGGAAGAATGATGTGTGTCTGATAGGTCGGAAAAGTATGCGATCTAACATTATAGCCAGTTTTTAGGTGCAAAGCGCTATTTTCTTAGGAGAGCGTGTGTTTATGCTCTCTCTCTCTCTCTCTCTCTCTCTCTCTCTCTCTCTCTCTCTCTCTCTCTCTCTTGGAAATAACTTCCAGGTGCAGATCCTAGACTCTAGAACAATACTGTAGTGTTGATAGCTTGTTTGATTTATGTAAAAATAAGTCGAGCTCCATCCATCTGGGGCTCCATCGCGTGTAAAAATCAGTCCTTTGTTGTTCTTCTTAACTGTGCGCTATTATATGACCGCACTATGGAATCTATTACTATACATGGGGTGCTACGCTCCTCGACATGGTCGCATCTCGAGAAATCTCGTTAACTTTGACGGTTTACGACCTGGAAAGCTCAATTCGTCCACTAGGTGTGGAGTGTAGAGGTCTTCTTTTGGTCGGTTTTAGAATAATTCGCTAACTGTGGTGCGGGTCTGGTTGGTCAATGACAGTGTGTAAAGGTATTTTACCTTAAGACGGCGGGAATGCTCTGTGACTCCCATATGCTGAGAGATAGATCGTAAATTATACACCATGCTCGAGGTGATAGAAATATGTAGAGCACTGTCTCGTATACTTTGATGATTAACGTGTATAGAGTTAAGAGTTAGAATAAAGAGTTAATGGACGTACTGCTCAGTCACCTGTCGATGCTCGCAATGATATTCGCAACGTGGAGAGGGTTTGGTTTAGCTATGATACTGAAATTGGGGAAACATGCTGTCACATTATTGGCCGGTGCTGAAATTAGTGTAAAATTCTTCGCGCTATCAAGTCTGTTGCTTAATATTACAGTACATCGGCGGTGCCTTTTCCATCACATCTGTGAATTGGTGCGCTGATGGTTACCACATAATGATTGAGTCCCATCGCTTGTTTGAGTTGGGGAAGAAGTTTTGTAGATGCGTGACAACTTCTGGGGGTTGCTAGGAGCTAAACAGCGATCACGTACATGAGTGCAAAGTTTGGAATAACTCGAAATGGAACACGGAGCCATCATCTATTCTGTCACTGTGACATTGAGTTTAAATGCAGATGTATTCTGTCACTTTCGGACGGTAGTTTGGAAACTCTCCACAACGCTGCCAAACACTTCTAGTTTCCTTATGTTGAAAGTGTGTTTTATTTAAAAATGATCCACTGTTATGCTATCCGACATAAGAATATGATTTACACCGTGTGCTGTATGTATAGTTTCCTGTGAGTGGTCGTGGACCTGGGCGTCTTAATGTGAGTTTAGAATCTGACACAGACCTCGAAGTCGTGGCAGAAAACGAAATGTTTGGCCATGTGCAAAAGTGTGTTAGAAAACAGTGTTTGAATCAGGACCAGAGGAAGCGTCTCATACGATAATTCGCTTAGAGTATAGATGATGTAAGTTTAAAGTGGTCTCTTCGGTTTTTGTATATTTAATATGATCGTGTGCACATAGGCAGCTGCAGTTTGAGGTGTCGGACTTGGTGAAGCGTTAGGAATGCCTGGATGGCTGCACTCTACGCTATTCTGGGGAAGTATTGCAAAATCTCATTCTTCACGCTGGAGGCACACCGTAGCTATACGTCATTGCAACAGCATCGACGCGTAGGTGACTAGTAAATAGGAGGAGCTTTTATGAAATGGTTCAAATGGCTGTGAGCACTATGGGACTTAACTTCTGAGGTCATTAGTCCTTTTATAGTTCGTAATTTTTCTATGTTGCGATAGGTATAGAACAACGAAAATAACATGTTAGGGATCTTTAGTACTTGTATCTAGTTCGGGTGCATACCACATTGCGCGCATTTCCTCTGAATGCTCAAAACACGGTCCTGTAGCAGTAACTCAGTTCGATCTCTCTCTAAACGGGATGCATAAGGTGTTAGATATGCCTGTCTCCAACCTAAATTTGAACTTGCACTTGTGGAAAGCTGTAGAAATGGGTGCGAGTGCAAGATGTCTAGAGTGTGATTAAAAAGAAGTTTGCCGCCATCATGGGTAACTGTACCTGCGTCATCAGCTGGTGTGATGATGGCGTCCTCTGGCGGCGACGAAATGTACCAAAACAGTTGGGGTCTGGAGCTCATGGTGAACCCACTAGGTGGCGCCATCTTGGATTACTGTACTTGCGTCATCACCTGACATAACTACTGCGTCCTATAGTGGTATCGATATGGGCTAAGTCAGTTGGGCTGTGGACGCAGTGGCGAATACACTTGGTGGTGGTGCTGCCTCTAATTGTTTAAATAAAGACTGGTGTACGATGTCGACAGTTGACGACTAGCAGGCAGAGTCTTTTAGATGGATTATTATTTTGACAATTTGCGAGTTGTTTGTCTGTCTGGACGTAAATGTGTTGTATTATTTATGAGTGGTTCGCATGTCTGTAAGCTGTGCAATGCGTTACTTTTGACGGTTTACAATTAGCAAGAGTTTGTGCAGAGCCTTATACATGAGTTATGTAGGAGTAGTTTGCAGGTGTGTATGCTGTGGGGTATGTCAGAGCGTCTGTTCTATGATACATATACTCCATCCTTAAATAAACTGCTCCCAAATAAATAAAGTACACTCCTTTCTCTCTCCATCAGCCTAGTGTTGGCTGAGTCCTTTTACCAGCAATCCCTAGGGAGAGGTCGCGCCCTGGAGGTTTTGGTTAGGGGGGATGAGCTTTGTTTGCAACGATTTTCTTATGTTGGTAGCGAAAACCCAAGTGACCTTTCTTTACTGCCAGAATTCAAACTTGGCGCCGGTTCCTAGGAAGAGGTGGCGGTCTGGACCTTGAAAAGTAGTTGAAACTAGGTAGTTGAAAGTGTAGTGAACCCCTTTTCTTACCTATATGAAGTCGAATCACATGACTAATACAGTAGTCAATAGGAGTGCAGCATTCTAGGGGTGGGGGGTGCTAGGTCATCAATGAACACCATGTTGATAATGAGAAAATCTGGAACTTCTCATTTGATCATTGAATATTGATCTTGTAAATTTACGTATTGAATATGATTAAAATTTAAATGGAAGTAAGTACTTAGGAAATTGATAGGTCAGATGCGCGATGTGGGTGTTACTTTAGTTGGTATATTTACAGAAGACTATGTCTGCCATGAGTACAAAGGTGCGGGCTGAGGCTGTGACGTGTGCAGTCGCTCGCAGGCACTGACGCGGCGCGTGTCTCGTAATAACGCGCGCGCGAGAGAGCAGACGATCTTGTGTCATCACGCGACTTCACGGTAGCGCCCTCTGGTGGGCACAATATGAAATAAGTCAGTTGGGCTCTGGAACTCGCTGTGATCACAGTGGGTGCCGTCATCTTGAATACTAGCACATGCCTCATGATCGGTCGTCAGGATAGCAACCTCTGGTGGCGACGATATGAACTAAGCCAGTTTGAGTCCACACCCAGTGGAGAACACACATGCTTGAAATTGGTTAAATAATAAAGACAAGTCCTTATTCCACGCCATATTCTTTGCTTATTAGAGGTAAGTGTTGGGTGACACATTATAATGTTGGAATTTGAACTTCGCGCTATTTTTGGTAGGTCTTAGGAAAATAAGATTCATTAAGCCTGCTGTTCTCTCAAACCGTCTATTACCAATCTGTATTGTGTCTTCAGTTACAGTTATAGAATGCGTACCCAATATGTACGTTCTTCCCCTGCTAACACCAAAAGCTCTATCTAATCGTGTTTTATTATTTTATTATTATTATTTTTTTTCTGAGTGCTGTCAGAGGGATTCATTAACCGGCTTAAAGGTCTCTCTTAGCGTTTGCTGTCGATCCATATGACCTAACCTCACCAGCCGTGATTTCTTACAAACTGCTTTACGCACCTGAATCACGTTCTGCTTCGTGGACATCATGGTGTAAACTGATCAGACATCTCTGCGGTGTGAGGCTGTATATACCCAGTCATCGTGACCACCCTTCTCAACAAGGAAGTCTACATCTATTTTCCCCTCAATAGCCTGGACCTTTTCAATTAATTCGGTTACTTTCTTACTGACTTGATTAACTAACTCATTTAATGCACTCACCATTCTCAGAAAAGTCTGGTAATACGTCTCTAGTTCCGTGCGCATAGCTGCAAGTTTATGCGCAATAGTTTGAATTTCCGCTTCCAAGTACAGGCGAATGTTCTGTCTGTGTACAGGCGAATTTGTCCATGGTGTAGCTTAGACTGATGTACTAACCTCTCTTACAGTGCTATATATGCAAAAACTCTTGAAAGTTTGGCTGTACGTACTATCACCCAGTTTTCTTGTTTTATCAATAACGAGAAACCCAAATTGTGAATGATTCCAGCAATCTGCATATATTTTTACAAAATTATTGCATGATATTCGTTCCGACATGTGCCTGGTAAAAGTGTTTTAAATTCTGGTTGTCTTGTTTGAAGGCTATAATGAGGTTTGCGTTATACGTAAACTACTGTTTGCGGATTCTGGAATATGCTTGACTTGGATAAAATACATCAGCACCCATATGACGACCGAAACAGAAATATTTTCGAATTTGGTCTTGGTTTACCACGGCGACATCGTCGAATATGTAGACTGTGTTTGGCTTTGCTTTATCAGGTGGAGGGATATCACTGCTTTCACTGAATGTCATGTATGTAACACCATCTACACCGCACAATATCTCATGCAACAGCTGATACTTGGGTTTAAACAGTGTTTTTGAGAATACACAAATATGTTCAAATCGAGCCCCATCTACGTGTGTTAGCAGAGTCCTTAGGGCATTAGTCTTCCCACAATTGGGTGGACCCACAACAATTGCTCTTATATTATCAGGAAGGAGAATTCCGTTCTTCTTGTTCTTCTTCAGGTCTTCATTTGCATCTTCACAGGACCAGTCTCCAACAACAAAGTCTTTGTGGCAAGGGTGCTTCACCCAGCCCGCCATCATACTAATTGCATCAGGTACAGACATGTTGTTGACATATATAGAAAATTAACTTGAAAGGGTAACAATAGTATGTGTAGCCACTATAGTTCCATGACTTAACCGACTGAGCTATATTGACTACACAGAAAAAACAGCTATATATTTTACACATGAAGAGTAACTTGATCAATGATCATCTCAGTTACTTGTATAGCACTGAAAAAAAATTGTAATACTTTGATTGTAATGACAGAGGTATGAAATAATTCACAAACACTGTTCGAGATTATACATAAATTATTTATTTAAAAATCATACATGGGATGTAGTATTTCAGGACTATCATTACAATCTGTATGTATCTTCTTCTTCGCACCTATACAGTATTTACCAATGAAGCTTTTTGGCAAGCAATAAATTCAGCGCATATCTCACTCAAGCCAATAGATAACTCACAGTACTCAGGTTCTTCACAGACACATTTCATCTGTTTCTCTTTAGGTTTAGCGTTCATGTGCGAACATAGGGGTTGCTTAAGATCATCAACATGTATGCTATGCACACGTAGGGAGTTTACAACATCATTGTGTGCAGAGCCTGTGCTAGGCAACCAACGATTCAGTCTGTCCAATGCAAGACGTATGGCAATGTCCAGATCGTATAACTTCATAACTGAGGCATGTTCAGATAAACACAGTTGTCACCCGATTTCGCACATAATGCACGGTCATCATATACTGTTGTAACAGAAAGTGTCACATCAGTAAGGCAAATGTCTGGGGGAGAATGAGTTGGATAATATTCTGTAGTCATCTGCTGATTGATGTAGCGCTCTGCACGACATATTTTATCCCAGTCGAACTCGGAAATTGGCACTTTAACACATTTGGATACATTTTCAATCTCCATTCTAGCATTCAGCCCCCAGACATGATGCACTTTTATAACAATGTTCACACGTTTCGATCCACTGGCAGTTAAATTGTATGTGGAGGCGAAAAGCGCAGGTGCACTCGATGCCTTCTTATCCACAGTATCTCCACTCTGTGGGTGCGCTATCACAGGGATGTTCTGCTGGGATGGGTCATATGTTGGCAACCAGTACCCATCTTGTTGTTTAACACCGCCAGCGACAGCATTCGATGTGTCGGGGGCAGATCGCATGTCCTCATCACACAAATCGATGAGTGGGATGGACAGCAGAAACTCCTTGTCTTGATCCAGCAAGTGAGCTGTGTGTGCTACCAAGTCCCACGTGGCTTCTACTGGTTCAGACATGCTGGAGGCTGCATCAGTAGGTAGCGACAAGATGGCAGGCCAGGTTGCAACACACCGGATGTGTTAGCAGAGCTAGGCATGTTGGCGCTCGACCCTGTTGAACATAGATGAAGAAGCATTAGATATGGATCAAGACGTGAAAACTTCATATAATAATAGTAATAAGGCGAACCAGAGATAAAGATGTGATATGGGATACTTACTTTTCTGTTTAATCCTGTTCTGCATGATTGTGCTGGAGTGTGACTGCTGTTGACGCTTCATGGTTTTCGTTCTTCTGCTGACTGACTGAACAAGACTGAGGCCCTTGAGCTGCTTAGCCTCACCTATATCTCCTACAATGACGTCATCAGATACTTCCATCCAACTGGCTGAAGTCGAGCATGTGACTGGATTAAGGGTTCCTATTGGTTCCCACTGACGTCACAACAGTGCCCTCTAGTGCCAGTGCTGGGTACTAGGCTACATGATGAACCGACTGTTCGCCGCCATCTTGTATAACGGTACTTGCGTTATCAGCTAACGTCATGGTAGCACCCTCTGGCGGTGGCAATATGTGCTAAGTCAGTTGGAGTCTGGAGCTCGTGGTCAACACACCGGATGGCCGCCATCTTGGACTATGTCACAGATGAGAGCGCCCTCTAGTGGTGGTGATGTGTATTAAGTCAGTTGGGCTCTGGACCTTGTGGTGAACACAACGGATGGATAGCACTGCTTGTAATTGTTTAAATAAAGTCTTATGTCCAAGTCCTTTTCCCACGAATTCTTAGGAGGTGGCTGTTGGGCGACTGAGGTTAGTACAAGTGTCCTTTCTTTGGCTCCATATTCTTAGCTTAGTAGAGAAACCACAAGTGACCTTTGTTTACCACCAAAATTCAATCTTCGCGCCAGTTCATAGGAGGAAGTTGTGGTCGAGTGACTTATGTTAGTGGATGTGGCCCGAGTGAGCTATCTTCCCGCAATTTTCTTTGCTTAGTAGGGATAACTGTGGTGTGATGCATTATCCTGTTGGAATTTGAACTTCCCACTATTTTTCTGAGGTGAAGGGGGCATGGAACTTTCCCACCAAAATTCAAACTTACCGCCAAAATCCGCCATCTTGAATGACGCCATGGCAGCCATCTTGGATGACGTCATGTGCTGTTGCCATGTCCACACGGCGCCATCTTGGATGACGTCATCACTATAATCCTGGATACATCTGGCAACAATGCAGAGTAGGTGGTATATACTTTGTTGCAGTATTACTGAGCGCTTATTCCACAGCGTTTTTCAACTGCAAAATGTACTAGTTACTGAAAGTCATGTAATCAGAAACATTGAAATTAAGAAAGTCTAAAGGTTCAGATTGATGTTTTTAGGTCTGATTTTCTCAACATGCTTCCAAATTGGTGATCAAACCAAAATATCAGTCCAGACCAAGGACAAAATATTTCCACACTTCTGGAACGAATCACTAAAGGCACAAACGTTTTGCTCAAAATAATCATTTTTTGTTAACTTGCAAGTATGTGTGAACGAAGAAATTGGTGTGTAATCTAGTCAAGTAACCACTCCAAATTCACTTGAATGCTAGAATGAGATACTGTTATACAGTAGCTTCCAGAATTCAGAAGGTTACTGAAGTGTATCTTAAAAAAAAAGAAGCTATCCAATCTTGAAAACTCTTGTGTCACGAATAATATTTATAATGTCAATGATTAAGTAACAGATGTTAATGAAAACTCAGAGCTTGTATGTATGAGACGTAAAAGGAGGCCTCTGTAGGAAAATCAAAATTAAGTTTTCGAAAAAACCAAGCGATTTTGTAAAGAAACGGAGACTTTCTCTTCTTATGATTCACTTCTGTTTTGACATTCGATGTACTAAGAGGTAGGTTGCCGAAATTCTTATGTCTTATATTTTTTATGGAATAATAAGATTATCATTCATAAATATCGGTCTCTGCAGTTATTGTAGTGAACCTTTTAATACTACCACACTGAACTGCTTAAATGATTTTATATTTTTTAGGTAGATGTATCACGAAATTGTGATCACGTTATTTGAAAGCAAGATGAACGACTGCTTATCGCGTTATGCCGTTTAAGTATATTATTCTCCATAGGTCGGACCTGAAGACCTGTTTTTACGAAGACCGGTCGATTATCGACAGAAGTGTCTTGCAGTCAACGAGCCTTCAAACAGCGGTTGACGAAGGTGTTCAGCAACACCAGGGTCTCATACATTGATAGAATGTTACAGCGTTGGCCTCAAGGGTAAATTATAGTAATGGTCCAGCATATTAAAAGGATTAAATATATATATATTTTATACGCGTAAGGATACTAACCACACCGTGGCATCGCATTTGTAACGTGTCCTTCCTGTGGCAAACTCACAATAATGAGCAGAATATTTTTTCATTAATTTGAATATTTCTCTCACTTTTAATTACCAATAAGGAAAGAAACGTTACAATGGACGCTAGTCTACCATCTTTCTTGCTGAAGTGGAATATCGCGTTTATTAAATTTCCTTGACAGGTTAACTGAAACTGTTTTCCCTAGCCCAACGAATTGCTGGAAAGTCTGCCCTTAGAGTTCTCTGTCGACTTGTAGATTGTGAGTCTGTCTGATATCGAGAAGTGATCAGTGTCGATTGCTGGTACGGATGGCGCTAGAGTAGATTACACGTGGTATCTGTCACATGATCTTACCCCATTAACTCTCGTAGCATTGAGTGGCGCACTTTGGGTTTGTGGCGTGAGGCTTTCTTTTCACTTAGGAGTGTAAGCAACAGCACCACAGTTTACAGAGAAAAGTGCGTGTTTTGGACCGTAGTTCCATTTCTAGGTGTTCGGTCGCTTGCTGCGAATCATTTTATTTGACCCCGACCCGGCGACTTGCGTGTAGATGACAACGAAATGGAGACGAGAGCGACAGCTACGGAGGCGGCTATCCGTGTTCTGCGAGCGGAGCGTCCTGTGTCTGTATTTCGTGGCGGCTGACGGTCCGACGGCGCAGTTCTTGGTAAGTACGGAACGTTCTTTGGTGATATCCCGCACAGTGCAGTTGTTACAAAGCACTGACTTTTTATTGGCGCGCTACGAAAAAGCTAATTCGTGATGTCAGTACATGCTGTGTGTAGCGAACTTTGGGCCACTTTAATTGCTTAAAGAATTTTCACTTACATTTTTGATAAAGTTGAAAAGTTAGTTGCTTCAGCATACTGTTAGTAGCTAAATGAAAATTGTTAGAACAAATGTTAATTCGGGGTTTATGGCGGTTTGTGGAATAACTGTTTAGGGAGAGTAAGCTTCGTAGTTCAGCTCTGTAGGCAAATTACGTAGAATTTGCTGACTGAAAAGATCAACCACAACTGGCAAGTCTTGGAAGTCGGGTGCAAATGGTGTCCCATAATTGCAAGTAACTGATGATGTGCAACATGTTGACTGTTAACAGCTTCTGCGAATAGCCATGAAGTGGCGACTAGAACGTGTCAGTCTATGACGGGATACTGGTTAGACTACAGTAGCGTGAAGACGCTGCCCCTCCGTACGGTACCTATGGATGTAAGACTTTAAGATATTTAATAAACGTAAACTGTAGTTATACGGTGCTGTTTGTTTTGAGAAATTTTTGACAAGCTTGACAAGATGCGGGATGTTGTCTGTTTCGCCGCACATGTTTAGTGACAGTTTGATTAGAATTTCTCACTGTATCGTGAGTCTCCACAAGTATGGAAACTAGAATCAACGGTAAAAACAAAGGGAAATACGGAAGTGTCCGATTCCACCCGTCTGCTTTGACCCATGACGTCACAAATATGGCGGAAACAAACACACACACACTTTCCACAAGAAGCCTAATGACACTAACGGGACAAGCGCGGGAAATGGGGTCTTTTGGATGGCGGGCAAACTAAATATAAACAAATTTAGACGCCTTGCGTAGCTACAACGTGTAAGTGATGACAGCCATGCATGAATACCCATCCACCTCCCCAGGGGTCGTAACCCCTGCAACCCATAGAAGATAACGATGCTTCAGTAGCTGATTAGTGTTTTTTGTCTTTAAAAAAAATATATCTCACGGGATAGAACGAACAGATCAGAAAGATAAATATAATAAACTAAAACAGAAATTCGAGGAAACAGATAATTAAAATAAGTAATAAGTGTTTTTAAACTTAAAAAAAAATCTCACGAGATAGAACGAACAGATCAGAAAAGTAAATAAAATAAAACAGAACTGGAGACAGCCACACTCAAACCAAACTCCGCTCCGTCATGACGTCACACACAACACCCTTACGTCACGGGTCAAAGCCGACGCGTTGGATCGGACGCTTCTGTCGACCCAAACAAGGTAGTACTGTCAATTACCAAAATGAGTGCTGTATCTTTCAGGAATAGGTTGAGATGGGAATATATATTCTACCCATAATACAGACGGAAGCGTAACGAAATAAAAAGTAATAAAAGTTCTCCGTTCTTCTACGCGCAACGTGGGCTGTATGTTCCAACGTTTTAATTTAAGGAACTGTCATAAGAGGACGAAATACGAGGATAAATCGCCACGTCCCTGTGCCTTCACACCGCGAGAGCGGAGTAAAATTAATAGTCATTACAGGTTTCATTGACAATTCGACTAAAGTTGGTGTAATCAGGTTTTAAGAGCAATATTTCCTTTCGAGGAATTTCGTATGTAAGTCTCTACCGTTGAAAGCCATTCCCTGGACCAGCATCGAAATCGAAGCCACAACTGCTTTATCTGTATTAGAGGCCTTTCTGTCAATACGAGCAGGGTATGCTTCAAAGTGAGGTGAAAGTGACAAACTTCGTACCTGTATGTTTAATTTGACCTTGTCTAGCTGCGGATTCGTCAGAGTTTTGTCGTTTATGGGGGGGGGGGGGGGGTCTTAACTGTCAGCACAAGGGATCGGAGGTCCCGGGGACAGTGATTCATTCTGTTTTCGCAGAAGCACGGGACACGGGTGTAGGCAGCCAGCGACACGAAGTGGAGGCGAGCCGTGGTCCGTGGTGTCACCCACACCACCTGTGGGAAGGACTAGCTCACATTTCCGCCACTTTTGGCGTCCGCACTATGGGCGGGATTCGTGGTTTCGGTGAAACTTTTGAAATTGTGACCACATATGGAGTGCAGGAAATTTTGCGAGGCCCACCACCCACCCTCTGCCAAGTCCCCTGGAATCTTGGTTGTGACAGATTGATCTGCAGCATGGCTACAGGTTGAAAGGTGAACTGGCGAAGCTAATGGATGTGAATAAATGCCAAAGGTTATGGTAAGGCCCCTGCACGCGCAACGACCAATCGAACACAATTGAACATGTGTAGGCGTTTTGACCGACAAACTTTCCTTGTCTGGATATTGGGCCGTTGTGCCAACTGCATGCCAGACGTGTCTTTAGTCAGTGTTTCTGCAGATGTTTGTGGAGCACGTCGAGGAATATATCAATATAGATGAAATAAATAAGCTTTCCTCAGTTTTCAACGAATCCATAGTGACTTCCTGCAGCACAGAGTAAGTCGGCCGATCTTCTGTATTTCTGATTTTGTCTTTTAGTTCAGATACCTAACGGAAATGATTCTGAAGAAACGAAATATCGACACCTATTTGACGTTAATTCATGAAATATCCCTCCTTCATCGTTAGTCCAGCCTATATCCAAGCCCTCAATGAAGAGCAAACTATGGGATAATTTTCTGTTCCAACAGATGCTGAATTCTTCGTTTCTTCTGTATGTTCTATTTGTTAGACTTGCGCCACTGCTCCGTGTAGTGTTTTCCAAATGAGTCTTAAACTTTGCTGCGTACATGAATTAATCGGTGGCGAAGCCTACCCAAAAAAAATAATTCTCCCATACTGAATTTAATCAGATCGGGCAATGTAAACTTGTGAATGTTTCACTTTAGAACTTCTTATATGCACCCGCCGGTAGAATGTATCACTCCCAGCGTTGTAACGAATAGCAGCTCGAAATTCTGTGCTGCTTATGAGCATGCACAGTAAGCCCGTTTCTTTTCCGTCGCGTACTGTGGATTCTACAGCGTGGATACAGTTTTTAAAAGCTGGCGTTAGATTTTTCTGGTTCTCGCCAGCAGGTGGATACACGCCTGTGTAATGTCTTCCACGAGTTCACTAACAGTGCTACCTGGGCCGCTATTACACTATCCCATTCCTTTGTCAAAGTTGATATGTCAAACATTTGTCAAAGAAATTTGATGGTGTAATAGGCAACTTTGTCAAAACTGGCATGTCGTCAAGTAAGATCAAATCTAAAGCCTCGCCATAGATTTGGTCATAGTCGTTAATCATCTGTTCACTGCAATGTGAAATGTAACACCTTCGAGCGCTGGCGTCGCTACAGCTGTTGGACGTATCTGTAGTGTGTTTGTAAACATGGCTTCAAAGTTAGTTTCGTCGACTTTTTTAAAATAAACTAGCTTGGGCTATGGGAGGGGGGGGGGGGGGGGCGGGAGCAAGGGGCATATTGCATGCTATCAATTGTGTGTTGATGGGAGGTGGAATATACTGCAGGCGACTTCATGTCCACTATCACAGCTACAGCCATCCACCTCTACATCTGGAAACATACATGCAGCAAGCCGGAATAGAGGATGTGGTCACACTCAAAAATTCTTAGCTTTCCTTTCTACTTTGTCTGTTTTTGGATTCTGGATGCGACAAATTAAAAAGCGCATTATCTGTTTCATACTTTGTATTAATTTTGCCGTTGTGGGAACACTAATTCCAGAAATTAAATTATTTAAAGTTAAAAATTGTTCTTATAGTCCATAAAGTGCACTAAACGTTTATTTACCTTCACATATTCCACCTTCATCGGTTTATAAATCGCTTCACACGTTTCTGAAATTATTTTGGCTGATTACAATGTGATATTAATGTGCTGTGTAGTAAACCAGAGTAGCTGTCATGTATCAAGAAATCGCAGTGACACAATTTGTCTTCTGGACGTACAGCATATCTAAGAATATTCTGTTTTGTAACATGAGAAGCCACTTTACTGAGCAGATACTGAAATACTCTCATCCATTCGTAAGTAATTTATATGTTAAGACTTGAATTCCTCCTCTTGCAGCTCTCGTAACAAATTTTGCTGAATTCTTTTACTATGTAGACGTAATACCTAGGGTTTCATTCAACTCTTTCTCTACCGCTTTTCTTCCAAATACACACACAATGCAATTGTGGTATTAGCAACTGCAGCACATAAGTAGTTTCCGTCCGCCATCTTGAAATTTGACGAAAAATGACAGTGTAATCCCATTTCTAGCGCCACGATCTTTGTCAAAAAAATTTGACAAATATTTGATATTTCTTTGTCAAAGAAATATGACAGTCTAATACTGGTCTTAGCACAGTCTTGCGCGCCAGCAGCAAGCAGAGAAGAATAATACACAAAGAACAAGAAGAAATTCATAATTCGTTTAAAATAAATGTGAAACCATCATTGGATGTCATTGGAAGATGACAGGGAATAACTTGTGTTTTCGTTGTTCCTCAGATTAAAATTTAGTAGCCTTACTTATTTCACACGTTCGTAGTAATGCAGAGTGTTGGTAGGTTCTGAAATCAACATAGGCATGTTTATGGTGAAATCTGTAACATGAATTAAGTAGCAAAAAGCAGTAAGCAGTAAGCAGTGGCATTGATAAAACTGACTAGCGAAGTATGTTTCGGTGTGTCCTGTCAGGTGTTATCGACAATGTCTTGACACCGTTGTCGAAAGGGAATGGTAAGATGTCTAGTATTTAAATTATTGCTGCAAAGCATGGTATTGCCGCCTGCATCAAACTCCCATGGACGCATTTATTTCATCACGAGACCCTCAAAATGTTTTTAACTGAAAACACTGCATCCTTTACTCGTCTCTCTGCAAGAGTGTAATAAAGAAAGCTGACGCAGTTTGTCTATTAAATTTTAGGGAAAATTTGTAAGAAGCTTTCAAACACAATAGTAAAATTCAAAACGGTGGTTAAGTGGCAGCGTTGTAAGGTCCATTATAATTATCCGGGCTGTTATGCCGTGGTCGGTTGATGAATTCTGTGTCGATTCCCAACGTTTCGTCTCAGACTGCGGGAGACACCTTCAAGGGGGTCCGTAGCTCAATGGAAGGTCCAACACACCCACTGACTGCCGCTAAATTCCGTGTCCGCGCGTTCCCACGCCGCGGCATGACGTCACGTGTTTTGAAAACGTCAGTGCAATTGGCCGCTGTCCGTCGCCGTCGATCGCCGTTGCCATCACCCAGTAGTGGACGGGTGGTACACATCTTCTTTAACACCGGCATCCATATACCGTTTAATTTCACACCCTCCTCCTTTCGGTTGAAATTATTTGGGTGTTTAGCGATTTCGATTGCCTCCCTGTAGAGCCTTTCGTAATATCCGCTTGTGGCCACTAGCACTTGCGTCTCCTCGAAACGAATATTGTGGTTCCCTGGCTGGAAAGCATGCTCCGCAACAGCTGATCGTTCCGTTTCTCCTCTTTTACAATTTCCCTTATGCTCTTCCAAACGTTTAGAAACAGTTCCTTTAGTGGTACCCACATAAACATCACCACAGCTGCATGGGATCCTATACACTCCAGCTTTTTCCAGTGGTTTGCGAACGTCCTTGGCTGGCTTAAGGTATTCCTGTATCTTCCTTGTGGGCTTGTAAATTACGGTAATATTCCGCTTCGTCAAGATCCTCCCTATTCTTTCCGTTACATTCTTAACAAACGGCAGGAAAACCTTAGATTTTGCAGTAGCCTGTACGTCAGTATGATTTCTGCGTGGCTGCCTCAACGCACGTTTTATTTCGGCGGACGAATATCCGTTCTTCATTAGTGCATTGTGGAGATGTTCCATCTCAGCGTCGAGCAACTGAGGTTCACAAATATTTCTAGCTCTGTCCGCTGTCGTCTTCATAACACCCCGCTTCTGTTGTGGGTGGTGGTTCGAATCCCGGTGCAAATAACGGTCCGTGTGCGTGGTTTTGCGGTATACTGAGTGGCCCAAATTACCTTATTCGTTTCTAAAAACAAGCACATCGAGGAAATATAAATTGCTGTCTACCTCCTCCTCCATTGTAAACTGAATTCTCGAGTTTATACTGTTCAGATGTTCGTGGAACCGGCTGAGTTCCTCCCTACCATGTCTCCACAGCACAAACGTGTCATCCACGTATCGGAACCACACATTTGGTTTTTTGCTGGCAGTACCTAAGGCCTGTTCTTCGAATTTCTCCATAAAGAACTTTGCAATTACGGGACTTAAGGGGGCTTCCCATAGCCACGCCATCCGTTTGCTCATAAAACTGTCCATTCCACTTGAAGTATGTGGTCGTCAAACAACACTTAAACAGTTCTGAAATATCGGCAGGAAAAATTCGATCCAGCTTTTCCAATACATCATTAAGTGGAACCATGGTAAACAGCGATACCACATCGAAGCTGACCAATATGTCCTCCGGCTGGACCACTATGCCATTCAATCTGCTGATGGAATGTGTCGAATTATTTATATATGAGTCCAAACGGCCCACATGTGGTTTTAGCAGCGTAGTCAAAAACTTGGCTAACGAGTAGGTCTCTGCAATTCGGTTGCGCTACCACCGACGCTTTATGAATCGCCCAAAATTCATAAAGAAAGTGTGCCGTTAAGACCGATACTAAGTGTCATTGGTTATGCAAATACTGGTTTGCAAGACACTTCAATTCTCTCATAAAGAACAAAGAAGTTTGTTAAAAGTTACTATGTCGGCTTATGTAATTTTGAATGCAAACTTATTACTGCAGTGATACTACCGTGTTTGTGTAATGTATCTGAAAATTTTGTGCCTTACACAGGTCTTAAAAATGTGCCAGTAAAATTGGATTTTCTAAAGATTCCTACGCATGAGAGTAGGAGACTAATCGCTCTGTAAATTGTGTTGACTTGAAACATGTAATCAAGAAAAAGTTAAGGAAAAGTTTGAAGTTGTCAAGTTTGACGGAAGTTGGTAAGCGCTCTTTCGCCAACAGTGAATGGATAAAGTCCAGGTATACGCACGCAATCTACGGAGAGTTGAAAAGCGTTCGGTTCCTCAAGTTCCTAACTATTTGTGTTATTCCATTGAACTTCCACTATATTACACATCTTAATGAGTAAATTATGGCTTTCTGAATGTCTGAATTTCGTCAATTATGTGAAATAATAATTATAATAATTCTGTTGCCCTTGGAAGCTGTAATGTAGGCAACCTGAAACTGGTATCAGGCTCTGGGATGGTTATTAGTGTCACCATCTTAGTGACATACAGGGACATGGAAGACATGATTGAATACCAGTTACTGGAACAGTTATTATAATCGTTGTAACCAAAGTACTCACATAACAAGAAGACAAAGGTAGATTTACAGTATGCCCTGACTGCCTGCATAGTGACTTTAACATATTGAATCTTCAATTACTGCCACTGCGTTTTCACTTGTTACTTCAATGTTTTTATTACACCAGCTACTGGCTACAGATGTCACCCCCCCCCCCCCCAGAAAGATGTATGTATTCATTCATGTAAGAGGGAGTCCCCTGTACACTGATATTTTTGTAGCACACCAGCAGTTTAAAAATGCTCCCCTGAGCACAAACAGGTGAATATGTTTCTCTGTAAAACAATGACAGAAAAGTGGGAACCAGCTGCTCAGTCTCATTCTCGTTTCTTCACAAAACATTTTGGCACATGAACGTACGCTGTTGTAACATGGTACATCCTTCCACCCAATCTAAGTATTCATACTGCGCTAGAATGGGGAACAAAAACATGGCTATAGGGATGTGGAAAACAGAAAAATAGTTCCCCTACCACCTCCCTCCCCCCCCCCCCCCCACTTGAAAGTGGTAACGAAGACGGGAGAAAAATCTAGGCTCCACTCACTCGCTGCAGCTGTCTCCACCTGTTGTCTACCACTGCCACTGTCGCTTCTGTTCCACAGTCTCTCTGCTACTGTCTCTCAATGCAAAAATGCGAATATGTTCTTCCTTAATTCAGTTCTATGCAGTCAGTCCCAAAGGACAGCATGTGGCTAAAAGTTACCTTCTCCACTGTGTCCAGTCGATACTCGACTTGTCTCAGGAATATAGTACTATTTGTAGGATCAATATTTTTTTATAGCTGAATCCTTCACGGTCTCGACATTCACCTCGGCCAAAACAGTTCCATTGGGCTGTAGGAGGAGTGGTTCCCTGCATGGATGATGAAGCTGATCTCTGCTTAATATGAAGGGTTCCCATTGAGAAACGCAGTTGCAGGACCGGTCTTCCACCCACAGTAACTACTTGACCAGTATATTGACCTTGTCGACGAGTGCTAATGAACAGGCTTCTGTGGTGTATGCAATCATAGAACTTCGTGAAGTCGACAGATTAACACTGGTTCCTAACTGTGTCATCTGTTTTTCGGTGAATTATCAGAGAACGAAGATCTGATCTACTGTTCAGAACCCTGGATGCAAACCTCCATGAATTCACAAATTACTAATTTTCAAGATTAGAGTTGTGTATACGACAGTTGGACAGGATGACGTGTCTTTGACTAAGCCGGGCCACTCAACAATAACGCACACATTTGTCTGTCATCCTCGTTTATGGACTGCATAGATTAGCAGCGTTTTCCCTTCTGGTATTTCTTCTTTGGTCCTTACAATTATCTACTGGTGTAGTCTGCTGCAAGTTTCTCACCTCGCGTCTGGATCATCTTGGCTTGTATTGTTTTCACCCTTCTTTAGCTACTTGATTCGTTGGGAGTGTGTGTGTGTGTGTGTGTGGGGGGGGGGGGGAAGAGGCGAAAGTGGTGTGGGTCAGCCGTGGTTAGACTGGAAATAGAATCCTACTTTGGTTTCATTACAATATTGGAGATGGTAAAAGTACTCCTTTGCGATTTCAGTCGTTTGCAACTATTTTACTACCTGTTTGACAAAATCCTTTGTAGCCTCTGACCCTTTAATAAAACCCTTCACCGTTATAAGCATTACTGTGACACTGTATGCTCTCATCTGTTTCTGCCTCCACAATGGTGTCCTTGATATACTTCCTCTTTGCTCTTCTCAGAGTTGTCAGGGTAGCTCTTCACGCCACCTCAAATTGTGCATAATTCTGCACAAGATTTGTCTCGAGCAAACACCTTCTCATGGTTTTCGGTCTCTGTTGAGAAGGAATTAAAGATTGTAAATCATTACACACACAGATTTGGTCGCGTTATTGAAAAACTCCAACAGCGAAAACTACTCCGACAACAACTACTCCACGAACTCCTCCAAACAACTCGAGATAGCACTTCACAACTTCGGCAACCAGCAAAGCAGGAAGAATGATGCACAGCTCTTCCTTTCGTCTGTCGCAGCCGTCAGCCTGTTCACAGGACTCGCCAGCAGCGCCTCACGTGATGCCTCAACCACAGACCGCCTGACAAATTGGCTGCGTGTCGGTGATTTGACCGACCGACGAACTTTCACTGTCGGGCGCGTCCCACCACCCGGCAGGCAACCCAACAGCGTGTGTCGAGTGTAGCGCGATCGTGCCAGCCGCCCGACAAAAGTTCGTGTTTTGCCACAGCCAACGGAATTAAATACTATTCTAATATACATGTCGACGTCAGTGGCGGATGAAACTTTACGGACAGAGTTTTAAAGAAATTTGAAGACTGCTGACGTACTCGCGGCACGTCGTGCGAGGAGTATTAGCAGAGATTCGAGAAATGAAGCACCTGTTCCATTTTTACCGAATACATAATGGTTTCTCTATGTGCAACACGATGTTAAGTCTGTCGACCTTCTTTATTTCTGTTTTTAGGTTTTATTTCCGACACTTTCCGGAAATGAAATCTAAAAACCGAAGTATCAACATCCCATGGACGTTAGTTCATAAAATGTACTTCCTTCATTGTTGTAAGTATTGAAAAATTCCAGCCTATATCCACGCCATCTGCTATGTAGTTTTTTCAGTTCTAACAGTCGCCAAATGCTTCATTTATTACGCATCTGTTGTATTTATTAGATGACGCGCGCCGCCACCATGTGTAATCTTTCTTCTTCGAATATGAGTCTCTGAAATTTACAGGTCATCTTGTTGTGCTACATCCATAAATAAATATTTTCACGAACGTCTTTTGTTGTATTTAATTTGCTTTACCACGATGTATTTTCTCAGTCAACTATAAATCAAGTTGCACATTACAGGAACAATTTTAGTTAATAATTGTGGCGGCAGAAGAGCACTGAATATTACGTGTGCTGCCATTGGCGAGAAATCGTAATGTACGTAGCTAACACTCTCTCCTCGGCGTTTACAACCTATGCCAGGACTGCAGTATTTTCCCTTAAGAATGGTTTTATGATGTTCAGCAGTTCGGTAATGCACGATTCAGCCGTTTTTGCTTTTGTGAAGAACCGAGCGGGATCCCGTAGGGCAAACACAATGAACTAAACACAAAATAAGCAAATTACGACAGCAGGCCTTCACTGTAATCGCGGAGTTCAGTCGGTCGGGACGTGTGTAGGCTGTCACGGAATTGGTCGTCTGTCAGCCAGTAAATTGGTGCGTGTGGAGGGTGTTATATACGCCCTAATTTACGCAAATGTTGCTCGTTTATACTTAAACCAATGACAAATGAGACTTCCCTGCTTTCCGACGCTGAGCTGCCTCTGTTTCTTTTACCTGGTCTCTGATGATAGCCAACACAGCCGGATAAATGTTTTCATTCTGGCACAAACTTTAATTACTTCCTGATGAACAGCGGAGAATCGTTCGCAAAATATAGCGCACAGGTTTAGTGACACCACGTTCCGTGGGCAAATTGTGGTATCCATGTTGTTGTTGCGGTCTTCAGTCCTAAGACTGGTTTGATGCAGCTCTCCATGCTACTCTATACTGTGCAAGCTTCATCTCCCAGTACATACTGCAACCTACATCCTTCTGAATCTGCTTAATGTATTCATCTCTTGGTCTCCCTCTACGATTTTTACACTCCACGCTGCCCTCCAATACGAAAATGGTGGTCCCTTGATGCCTCAAAACATGTCCTACCAACCGATCCCTTCTTCTAGTCAAGTTGTGCCACAAACTTATCGTCTCCCCAATCCTATTCAATACTTCCTCATTAGTTATGTGATCTACCCATCTAATCTTCAGCATTCTTCTGTAGCACCACATTTCGAAAGCTTTTGTTCTCTTCCTGTCCAAATTATTTATCGTCCATGTTTCACTTTCATACATGGCTACACTCCATACAAATATTTTCAGAAACGACTTCCTGACACTTAAATCTGTACTTGACGTAACAAATGCCTCTTCTTCAGAAACGCATTCCTTGCCATTGCCAGTCTACACTTTATATCCTCTATACTTCGACCGTCATCAGTTATTTTGCTCCCCAAATAGCAAAACTCATTTACTACTTTAAGCGTCTCATTTCCTAATCTAATTCCCTCAGATCTGGGCAAATATTAACTCCTATTTCGTAGCTGGAGGAGTAGGAGGTCATAGTTTAACGTCCTGTCGACAACGAGGCGGAGCACAAGCTCGGAATATGGAACGATGGAGTAGGAATTCGGCCGTGCCCTTTCAAGAGAAAATTCATGGCACTCGCAGTAAATAGTTATAGGAAATCACGGAAAACCTATACCTAACTGGCCGGACTCAGGTTTGCACTGTCAACCTCCCGAATGCGAGTCCATTGTGGTAACTACTGGGTTACCTTGCTCGATAATTTCATACTAGTTTCAAGGAACGATCCTGAGCTTACAAACAAACCTCAGCGAGAAATCGTGGTCAGCCACTCAACCGAACTTCCCTCAAGCATTGCCAGTAACTCCCCATTGGATGTCGCCAGTGATCTGTCGTACTTTTCGCATCGATATACTACATAAATGGTAAGGTATAGTACTGAAACACATAAGTCAGAAGCCTGTTATGAGATGAGATGTCTGAATCTGCTACTGCAAAATCGATTTTCGAGCTCTTTCTCTCATTCAGTTACGAGGCCATGTATCACTGTCTCTCCATCCTGATAGTAGTAACTCTCAGAGAAATCTGTGGTGAGAATCACCGTGTGCGCTGATACAAGAATATGGATTGTCCACAGCCACTTATGGAACTACTCCTGCTGCCTTTATTGCGACCAGATGTCTCCAACAGTTGGGCTTCGAAAATCAAGACAGGTTTCCAGTGGCAGCATGAACTTTGTCTAGTTTCTATGTGGACGACTTCCTAGACGAGTCAGATATGGAATCTGAAACTCAGAAACTTCAAACCCAGGTGACTCGGCTATCTGCTTCTGGATGGTTTCCACTGAGGAAATGGATCTCCAGTAGTCACAAGGTTGTGGAACAAATTCCAGTGCGGCACACAGAAACGTTTGTACATTGTAATCTCATTGATGGAGAAGCAATAAAAACATTGGGAATCTTACGATACCACAGCTCTGATCCATTTCAGCGCCACGCGCAGCTGCAGAATCATCGGTGCTCAAAGATCGCCTGTCTACAATAGCATTCATTTATGACCCACTAGGCCTTTTGGACCCATTAGTCACAAGATGGAACTGTTCTTGCATCACTTGTCAACTAAGCCTTCATTTGGATGAAGTCCTTCTATCCAACCTTGCTGACGAATGGAATGTCCTTCATATTTAACTGCCTTCTCGAACTGATATTTTTATTAGGAGGCATGTCATTCCCTGTCCTCAATACGTTAAATTCGAAATTTCATGTTTCTGTGATGTTTCACAGTTGGCATATGATGCCTGTGTATACATCATATGTGTTCTTCCCAACAAAAAGATTTTTAATTTCATTGGCTGTGGCCGAATCTCGTTTAGCCCCTGTCAAAGAACAATCTCTTCCGTGACTGGAATTATGAGATACTCTACTTCTTGCTCGACTCATTCATAATTTGGCCAGTGACTTAGATATTGTAAACAGTAGTGATATCCATATTTGGACGGATTCTCCAATAGTTCCCAGCTGGCTGCAACGTAGTCTGTCATTGGAAAACCTTTGTTGTCAAGTCTCTGAAATTCAGGAACTGAGTTGTTTCCAACTGGAGACACGTCAAAGCAGAAGACACTCCCACTGATTGCTTATCACGTGGCATCAGCGCAGCACAAATGGATTCACTTTTGCAGTGATGCTCTGCCCCATCATGGTTATTCAGCTGTGACCTGGACTACAGCACTTGTCCTTCACGTGTGATAGAAGATGCGCCAGAAAGGTGTGTGTAGGTGTCTTTGATGTCTGTTATTAAGCTTGATGCTGAATTGTAGTGTAAGTATTCCTCTTTCAAGGAAACCTACAGGGTTTTGGCTTATGCACTGAGGTTTGCTGACAATATAAGGCTGCAACAACAGAGGATAACTGGGCCATTCATCCCACAGGGATACCAAAACGCTATCAAAAGAGCCTTTGGCATAGTTCAACGTGGTGACTACGCTAGTGAGATCGCATTGTTGAAGGCCAGTTATTCTATTCCTCATAATAGCGAATTAAGAGATTTGCATCCATCAGTTGATCCAGAAGCTATTTGAGTGGAAGGGAGTCTGGTGAGTGCCAACGCACCGTATGATGAGCGACTTCACACCACCTAAGCATCATAAATTCTCATCGTGTATGTATATGAACGTTTGTTGTACGCTGTGCCATAGTTTCAACTTCCTATGTTGCGTAGGATGTTTTGAATTCCCTCGGTCGCAACACAGTCAAAGGAGTTACCGGGTAAGGTCTGAAATGCTTGAAGTCCCAGGCTGCAGTTCAACTTATGGGCCACCTACCAGCATCTACAGTAAACCAGTCTTGTCCATTCCAGTGGAGTGGAATATGCAGGCCGTGTTACGGTGAAGCATGGTGGACGGCGGATTGATATTACTACCAAAGCCTATATTGCTTTATTTATGTGGGCTTGGTTCAAATGGCTCTGAGCACTATGCGACTTAACTTCTGAGGTCATCAGTCCCGTAGAACTTAGAACTAATTAAACCTAACTAACCTAAGGACATCACACACATCCATGCCCGAGGCAGGATTCGAACCTGCCACCGTAGCGGTCGCTCGGCTCCGAACTGTAGCGCTTACAGCCGCACGGCCACTCCGGCCGGCTTATTTACGTGGGAACCAAAGCCATTCACCTATAGCTAGTTAGCGACTTGGTAACCAGATCATTTCTGGCTGCTCTCACGGGATTCATTGCGAGAAGAGGAAATCCTTCTCGCAAGTATAGTGATAATGGTACCACATTTGTAGGTGCTTCCTCTGTGAAAAGGCTACAGATGAAAGTGTGGTAAACTTCTCGGCCTCAGAGTATAATTTAATATTTTACTCCACCTCGTGTCACCCACTTTGACCGATTGTGGGAATCAGTAGTCAAATGTATAGTCACATCTCAAGCGTGTTACTGGCAATACAGTACTGACATCTAAAGAACTGACAGGCAGAAGCATGCCTAAATTCAATGCCGTTGTGGGCTCGCTCTCATGACGTATCCTTGAGATTTCTGTGAACAGGTTTCACAGGTGACAACTTGTACAGCAGCTGCATCAGCCCTTTTTGAAGAGGTGGTTCACTGAGTACGTGCATCAGCTGCAGCAACACAGTAGATCGGCATAGGAAGACGCATGGTAGCACCAGTTCGGCGATCATGTGCTCCCTTGGTATGGAGGCTGGGTTGGGGTTGGTCAGGCAGCTGTTCCCTGCACCTGACAAGTGTGTCCGTATAGTTGTGGTGAAAACTGCTAACGGGCAGATCAAGAGGCGTATAGCAAAATCTACTGTCAATATTGTTTTCCTAAATTTCATGTGCTGTGTGAAAGTAATACTTCTGTTGCTTTTATGTGTTAAATGTTAGTACCTCTAATGTCTCTTATGCAACATGACATTAATATTGTTTTTTTATGTCATTTTTATATACCTTGATATTGTCTCTAGTTAAATTTTTTTTCTTGTTTGGAATTTACGTTTTCACTTTGTGTCAAATTCGTGTTTATCTTGTGAAATGAGAAAATTCAATTTAGAATCGGAATATGGTGTGTTCCATAACTCACTTGCCACTCTGCCATGTAGCTGCATTTTGCGAACTGGACAGTCAGTCTACCGAGTATAATCCTCTCCCAGTCAGGAAATATTGTAATATCATGTGTGCGGAACAGGATTTTCCGGGTCTTCTCTCCCCTCAGGTACTGCTAGACAACCATTGAGAGCGATTGCCTCGGGTAGCCTGGAGACATCGCAGCCACAGCTCGCGGGTAGTTTGTAATGTATCCATAAATCACTTTGGGCACTTGTGAGGTAATTAGAAATAAATTATGTCCACGTTAAGGTTGTTGAAATCATTGGGGAGTGGAAATAAGGGGAGGGCAGTGAGTCCTTTAGTACTACACATTCTAAACTGAAATGTACGGATGCACGACCAGAGGCCTACAAGAGAACTGCATACAAACCCGGATGAGCGACTGTTCTAACCAATGAAGAACAGCTGAGCGGTAATGACTTCAACGGATGGCGACCCCGCAACAGAGGCGGCATAGTAGCAACAGCGATCGCCTGAACGCCGCGATTCCTGCCTGGCTGATGTCACACAATTCCACGCACACGTGTCATCCATCATATAATAACGATTTCAACCTTCCGACATAGAAATACAACAAAATCTTGTTTTGTAAATTGTTGATGTTGTGGTCTTCAGTCTGAAGACTGGTTTGATGCAGCCCTCCATGCTTCACTATCCTGTGCGAGCCGCTTCATCTCCTAATAACAACTGCAACCTGAATCGTTCTGAATCTGCTTACTTACCTCCCACACTTCCCTGCACTACTATACTGGCGATCCCTTCGTGTCTCAGAATGAATCCTATCAACGGATCCACTCTTTTGGTCAAGCTGTGTCACTAATTTCTTGTCTGCCCATTTCTATTCAGCACCTCTTGCTTAGTTACGTGATCTACCCATTTAATCTTCAACGTTCTTCTGTAAAATCACACTTCAAAAGCTTCTATTCTCTTTTTGTGTAAACTGTTTATCGTCCATGTTTCGCTTCCATACATGGCTACACTCCAGACAAATGCCTTAAAAAAGACTACCTAAAACTTAAATCTGTATTGGATGTTAACAAATCTGTATTCAGATATACTTTTCTTCCCATTGCCAATCTGCATTTTACACTGATCAGTCATAATATTATGAATACCGGCCTACTATCGGTATAAACCCTTCTAAACCCTTCCAGGCTATAGCAACATCACTTGGAAAGGAATGACTGCTAGTCAGACACACGCACAGTCCACGTTGTATCAGTAAGCATCCTGACCGTGTGTAGAATGGGGAAGGCGCGCGATCTGAGTTTGATCGAGGGAAGGTTGTGATGGTCCAGAGACTTGACATGAGCATTTGGGAAACTGCACGACTTGTCGGGTGTTCGAGAAGTGCTGTGGTGAGTGTCTTCAAAACAAGACAAAACCGAGGTGAAACCTCGTCCAGACGTTCTGGGATTGGGCGCCTACCCCTCATTACAGATTTCGGACATTGTAGGCTGGGCAGACTGGTAAAACAGGACAGGCGACGAACTGTGGCTAAACTAACACAAGTCTTTAATGCTGGGCGGAGTACAAGTGTATCTGAACACACAGAGCACTGAACACTTCTAACAGTCTGCCGCCACACCGACGACCCGTGCATGTGCCAATGTTAATGCCACGACATTGGCTACTACGACTGAAATGGGCTCGTGACCATCGGCATTGGACATTTCCGCAGTCGAGACAGTTGCATGCTCTCGTGAATTCCAACACCTTCTTCATCAGGCCAATGGGAAGGCGCAAATTCGTCGTCTTCCACGAGCACAGCTTCTCGACACCTGTACAGCAGGACGGATACAAGCTACATTACGCTCTGAGGACCATTCTCGTGGGCATCCGTGGATCCAGTGGAGCACATTCAAGGCACCATAACGGCCAAGGAGTGTGACACACTGGTTGCAGACCACGTACACCCATTCATGACGATCGTGTTTCCCGACGGCAGTGGCATTTTTCAACAAGGAAATGCACCATGTCAGATTCCCAGGAGTGTGATGGAGTCGTTCGGGGAACACAACGGTGAGTTCCAGTTCATGTGCAGCCCCCCCCCCCCCACTCGCCAGATCTGAACCCGATCGAAAACATCTGAGATGTCATTGAACGTGGTGCCAGAACTTACTGCCCCGCTCCCCAATATTTACGAGAATTGGGTGACCTGTGTGTGCAGATTTGGTACCATCTGCCTCCAGCGACTTACCGAGGCCTCATTGCTTCCATACCACGATGTGTCACCACTGTTATCCGTGCCAAAAGTGGCCATACCGGCGGTTAGGTAGGTGGTCATAATGTTCTGGCTGCTCAGTGTCTATCCCCTCTACTTCCACCATCATCAGTTTCTTGCTGCCCAAACCACAAGACTTACCTAGGACTCCGAATGTCTCGTTTTCTAATTCCCTTAGCATCGCATGATTTAATTCGACTACATCCCATTACCATGTTTTGCTTTTGTTGATGTTCGTTTTATAGCCCCATTTACAGACACTGTCCTTTCCGTTCAACTGCTCTTTCAAGTCCTTTGCTGTCTACGATAGAATTACAATGTCATAGGCAAATCTCGAAGTTTTTATTTCTTCTCCCTGAACTTTAATTCCTACTCCAAATTTTTCTTTGATTTCATTTAGTGCTTGTTCAATGTACGGATTTTATAACATCTGGAAAAGGCTACAGCCCTTCACAACCACTGCATCTCCTTCACGTCGCTCGACTCTTACTTTATTTATTTTTATTTACACGACTAGTTTCGTTAGACAAAATTGAGGAGCAAATCTTCAAAGTAATGGAACGCGTCAGTACATGAAACTAAAACACAAAAATAAGAGATTAAATAAAATGTTTTTGAATTGACAAACCATTAATTTAGTAAACACATTGAGCAATATAACACAAGATGCAGCTTAATTTTTCAAGCAACTCCTCGACAGAATAGAAGTGACCCATGAGGAAACTCTTCAGTTTAGATTTGAAAGAGCGTGAATTGCTGCTAAGATTGAATTCTTTTGGTGGCTTATTGAAAATGGATGCAGCAGTATACTGAACACCTTTCTGCACAAGAGTTAAGGGCCAGCCGATGTGGCCGAGCGGTTCTAGGCGTTTCAGTCCGGAGCCACGCTACTGCTACGGTCTCAGGTTCGAATCCTGCTTCGGGCATGGATGTGTGAGATGTCCTTAGGTTAGTTAAGCTTAAGTAGTTCTAAGTCTAGGAACTGATGACCTCAGATGGTAAGTCCCATAGTGCTTAGAGCGAAGAGTTAAGGAAGTGCGATCCAAACGCAAGTAGGTTTCTGCCTAGTATTAACTGAGTGAAAGCTGCTAATTCTTTGAAATAAGCTGATATTGTTAACAAGAAACGACAGTAAGTAATACATATAGAGAGAGGCCAGTGTCAGAATACCCAGACTAGTGGACAGGGGTCGACAAGAGGTTCGCAAACCTACGTAACTCATTGGCTGAACTTCCCATTTCTGAGCCAAAAATATCCTTTGAGACTGGGAAGAGTTACCCAAAATATAATACAGTGTGACAATCAAAATAAGCAAAGTAGACTAATTTTCAAGTCGAACGATCACTTACTTCAGATACTGTTCGAATAGTAAAAATGGCAGCATTAAATCTTTGAACAAGATCCCGAAGGTGGGCTTTCCGCAACAGTTCACTATCTTGTAAACACCTAGAAAAATGAACTGTTCAGTTTCATTAATCGTATACCCATTCTGTGAGATTAAAACGTCAGGTTTTGTTGAATTGTGCATTAGAAACTATAAAAACTGAGCCTTACTGTGATTTAGCATTAGTTTATTTTCCACAAGCCATGAACTTGTGTCATTATAAGGGGGATTGTTTGTGTTGTTGCCCCGGATGATGATTACACGTATATTTGTCAGGATTTGTAAGTGGCGAGTCCTCGAGGCACGGCAATACGCAAACACCGAGAAGTAAGTTTAAACAGTTTTATTAACAAAGGCGGACTATAAAACACGCATGCTATGCGCACCCATCATCACTGTGTCCGACATCCTAATTACGGTCGCATCGAAAAGCTCCATGGTGAGCCAAGAGAGAGAGAGAGAGAGAGAGAGACATATTCGCGCCCGAGGCCTCTCCAGTTAATACTGCCCGCTGCGGACGGCGGCCATTCGTGCTCTTCATCGCAGTGTGGCGGCACGCACGTCTACTGACCAAGCAAACTGTCAGCATGCCAGACAGGTCGGCTTGAGAGCACTTGTTACGTACCGTACGGCTGCGCCCAAACATTTGACTGTGCCCCATTCAGATCCGACATCACAGCCATTCTCAACACCGTGAATTTTGACCTTTTCAAAATGGTTTAAATGGCTCTGAGCACTATGGGACTTAGCATCTGTGGTCATCAGTCCCCTAGAACATAGAACTACTTAAACCTAACATAAGGACATCACACACATCTATGCCCGAGGCAGGATTCGAGCCTGCGACCGTAGCGGTCGCGCGGTTCGACTGTAGCGCCTAGAAACACTCGGCCACTCTGGCCGGCCTGGTCAACACAATCAAACGCCTTAGTAAAATCAAAAAATATGCCAAGCGTTCGAAACCTTTCGTTAAATCCATCCAGTACCTCACAGAGAAAAGAGAATACATCATTTTCAGTTGTTAAACAACTTCTAAAGACTAACTGTAGATTTGGCAGCAAATTATGTGCCATAGGATGCCTAATTATCCTTACATATGCAGCCTTTTCAATAGCTTTAGCAAACATTGATGGCACAGAAATAGTCTAAAATTGTCTAAATTATCCCTTCCTCCCTTTTTATAAAATGGCTTTACCGCTTAAAATTGTTCAGGAAACTGACCATTCCTAAAGAAAAATTACAAATACAGCTAAGCACAGGGCTAACATGTGCAGCACAGTACTTCTATATTCTGCTAGGCACTGCATCATATCCATGGGCGTCCTTAGTCTTCAGTGATTTAGTTATTGACTGTGTCTCCCCCTTGTCAGTATCACAGAGGAGTTTTCAGACATCAATCTCTGAAAGGAATTTGCCAAGAGAGTTATATGATTCTCTACAGGAACTAAGTTTTTATTTAATTCATCAACAATGTTCAGAAAGTGATTGTTAAAAACTGTACATATATGACTTATCAGCGATTCCTTCGTTAGAGGAACTTCCTTTAAGCAGAGATGGCTATCAGCTGACTTCAATCTATAAAAGGTGCAGCTCTAACACCAACTATATAGGAGTTTTTCCATGAGTGATCCCACCACCACCCACTACACTGTCCTCTGGTTTCTGTACAATTTGTAAATAGCATTTCGCTCCCTGTATTTCACACCTGCTACCTTCGGAATATCAAAGAGAAAATTCCAGTCAACATTGTCAAAAGCTTTCTCTAAGTCTACAAATGCTATAAAGGTAGGTTTGCTTTCCTTGACCTTCATTCTAAAATAAGTTGTAGGGTAAGTGCTGACTCGCGCGCTCCTAATCCAAGCTAATCTTGTCCAAGGTGAGCTTCTACCAGTCTTTCCAGTCTTGTGCAAGGAATTCATGTTATTATTTTACAATTATGACTCATCAAACTGATAGTTCGGTAATATTCACATCTGTCAGTAACAGATTTCTTTAGAATTATTACATTTTTTTTGAAGTCTGAGGCTATTTCGCCTGTCCCATATCTTGCACACCAGATCAAAGAGTTTAATACGGCTGGCTCTCCCAAGGCTATCAGTAGTTGTGATGGAATATCGTCTACTCCCAGGGCCTTGTTTCGACTTAGACCTTTCAGAGTTCTGCCAAATGCGTCTCGTAGTGTCATATCTTGCATCTCATCATCTATATCCTCCCCCATTTCTATAATATTGCTTTCTAATTCATCTCCCGTGTAACGAGTCTCTGTATACTCTTTCCGCCTTTCAGCTTTCCCTTCCTTCTTAGGACTGTCATTCCATCTGAACTCTTGATATTCATACAGTTGCTTCTCTTTTCCCGAAAGGCCTCTTTAATCTTCCTGTAGGCGGTATCTATCTTCCCCTAGTGAAATAAGCTTCTAAATCCTTACACAGGGCATACTGTATCGGATTCCCGTCCAGACTGCTGGCGAAACGCCGTGACGTTATAAGGAATATAGGAAGCGAGAAAGGCTATGCGTGAACACTGCACGATCATTGCTAATGCAAATTCCCAGATCCCTGCGTTGAAATAGATGGAATGCAGTAACTGCTTATTTGCTGTTCTTCTTGGTGGTCGTTTTGTCACGTTATGAGCGAAACTAGAAAACATTGTGCTATTGCTGAATGCTAAAATGTTTCGCATAAAACTGCTTACGTCGTTTACCACCGATTTCCAAAAGATAAGAGAACTGCAGCGCAAACGGGTGCCTTGCTTTAAAAGAACTAATCTTGTTAATGTGAATAACGCACGGATTCGTTAAAATAATTTCCTTTCCAGAATTATGAAAGGGAATCAAAGAATGATTTTGTGGGGTTCCATATGAAACGATAATTAAAGGGTACCTTTTTGCCATCACAAAAAATTCCAAGTTGTCATGGAGATTCATTCGAGGCTGTCGCAAGCATCGGCAAGGACAACGTACAGGTAACCGACTGTTCAGAAAAACGTTTGTGTTTTATCGCTTATAGAATTATTCGCGAATTGTTTCTTCATAGCGTTGAAGTTTAATTTCTATACCAATGACAATGCTGTTCTAAAATATTGTGTATTAATACGTATCATGGGCAAGGGATCGCCGATGTGAAAAGAGAAGCATACGATGGCTGCCTTGAAAGCTTTATCTCCGAAGAAAACTAAATTAGATCAGTTGACCGGTACAGAGGTAGTTCTTGACCCAGACGTTGCTGTTAAACACGAAATTGGCAGTTCAAAAACTGAGATACAACTGTAGAAGAGAGAAAACTACGTTCTGAAAAGTAAAGGCCGGCCGCTGTGGCCGAGTGGTTCTAGGCGCTTCAGTCCGGAACCGCGCTGCTGCTACGGTCGCAGGTTCGAATCCTGCCTCGGGCATGGACGTGTGTGATGTCCTTAAGTTAGTCACGTTTAAGTAGTTCTAAGTCTAGGGGACCGATGAGCTCAGGTGTTAAGTCCCATAGTGCTTAGAGCCATTTTTTGAAAGAAGTAATAAGGGCCTGCAAGCTAAATATTCGAAGTATGTTGTGGAAGTAAAGAGACGTGCTTCTGTTACATCTACGTGACTACACTTAATTTCGTAATTAAGTGGCTGACGGTTCATCCTGTCACTTTCAAGCTATTCCTCTATTATTCCACTCTGACAGATCGCAGGAGAAACGAGCTCGTAAATACTCCCGTGCGAACTCTGATTTCTCTTATTTTATTACGCTGATCATTTCTCCCTATGTAGATGGGCGCCAAGAAAAATATTTTCCAATTCGATGGAAAAAGTTAGTGTTGGAAATTTCACGAGAAGATTCTACTGCAACGAAACAAGCCTTTGTTTTAATGATAGCCATTCCAGTTCACGTATCATATGCAAGGCACACTCTGCCCTATTTTTCGATAGTACAAAACGAACTGCCTTTCTTCAAACTTTTTCGAAGTCCTCTGTCAATCCTGTCTGAAGCGGATCGCACGCCACACAGCAATACTCCAGAAGAGGGCGGATAGGCGTAATGTAAGCAGTCTCTTTAATAGACCAGTTGCGTTTTCTAAGAGTTGCGTCAATAAATTGCAGTCTCTGGTTTGCTTTCCCAACAACATTATCCATGTGGTCGTTCCAATTTAAGTTATTCGTAATTGTAGTCCCTAAGTATTTACTTGAATTTACAGCCTTTAGGTTTGCGTGATTTATCGTGTAACGGGAATTTAGAGGATTTCATTTAGTACTCATCTGGATGACTTAATACTTTCAGTTATTTACAGCCAATCGTCAGTATTTTTCTGCAATAAAACAACGAATCTGGCCTGGTCTGAAAAACTGCGTAATTTGATCTTAGACTACAGTTTCTTTGGTTCACTCTCAGAGAAACATATTCCGGATTCAGACTACATCACCATTGATGACTGGTATAAGCTCTCATCTCCTTCAATTGATCGGTTCAATAAATTAATGGTTTTAAGTGATATTTTGCAATTTTCATCGGCGACATATTGCTAAGTGTGACGGACTGATGCAAGAGATAATTTCTACAATATCTTCAAAGTTTACCGAAATGCATCACAAAATGTTTTCTCTCTACGTAAGACCAAGAACCTTCTTTAGAAAAAGGCATATGTACACACAAACTAAAACTGGGAACTTTAAAATTCCCCATGAAGTAAAATCTTTAGTGAGTTGCTTCGTGATCTTCCTGAATTACAGGGTGTTATCGTTAGTTCTAGCTCTTAATTTTAAGTCTTTCAATGTGGCTGTTATTGTGACATGGAGGTGTTCATTTATTATTATGTTACATTCAAGCGATGCTTAATAATGTGCATCAGTACCGCGGTAGAACAGTATACCTGCTGACGTCAATCGCGTTAGCCAGTGGCATCACGACACGCCGGAATGGCCTATCTGATTGGTTCTAGTTCCCTTGGCCCTTACATTTGTCCTCTAGCCAGTCTTGCTTCGCCATTTCGCACTTCCTGTCAATTTGATTTTTTAAACCTTTATTGCGTTTCGCCTGCTTCATTCGCTGCATTTTTATATTGTCTCCTTTCATCAATTAAACTGAATGTATCTCGTGTTATCCAAGGATTTCTACTAGGCATTATCTCTTTACCTATCTGATCCTCTGCTGCCTGGTCACTATTTCATCTCTTAAAGCTACGCGTTCTTTTCTCCTGTTCTAGTCAACTGTTGCTTAATGCTGCCTCTGAGACTTACAGCAACCTCTGGTTCTGTTAACTTATTGTAACCGCCCTGTTAAATTGTTAGAAACGTAGTCAGCCGGTGTCGTAATTTTAAAATAAGAGTTAGTACGAATATCGCGTAATAAATGTTTCGCTTGAAGCGCCGTTGCGACATAGGCAAAGGTCAATTATGGAAACTAAGCCACTGAATATTAAAAGTAACGTTATTAAGGACGGACTACACAAAACAATAGGGCACGTACATTCGCGAGTGAGTGCTTCAAAATAAGAATTAATACTGTAAGGGAAATGGGTCATAAGTATAGTTACGTTGGTACATACTCAGTTGTACGCGAACGCACGATCGGGATAGAGGCACGTACATTCTAGGTACCGTCATTCCCCGTGGCGTACGTAAAAAGAATTGTGGTTAAAATGCATCTATTCGCTTGAGTAAGAAAATGATCGGACTTCGTAATTAAACGAAAAGAAAGATTGCATGTTCTGAATGTCGCGGCAAACATGACCTAAATATTGAAATTGGGCACGAAGGGAAAGGGATAAACATTCACGTACCTCTATAGTTGAACAGCGCAGTCATGAAGATCGTCGCCTGCATCTAAATTCCCCATCCAAAATTAAATTAATGATTAAAGGAGCTGGGATCCATGGTATCGTAAATGAGCTCATATTGCTTCAGAAGTTGCTTTCACTATTTAGCACGATTTCACTTGACAATACCGAGCACTTCGTTTATACGTCTAATTACCAGGCTATAAGAACAACGAATGGTAACTGTTACTAAAACTAATAAACGAACAGCGTAAATCTTTTGTCCGCCAGTGTTAAATCCTTCTCAAATTAATCTTTGGTATGAGTGTTGAATAATTAATTATCTGTACATAAGTAATAAAAAAATTATTTTCTTTACGTTATTCACGTCCCATCACCTTAATTTCCTGTCTTCTTCCAATTTCTTCAGTTTTAATCGGCATTTCGTAACCAATAAAATGCTAGAGTGCACATCTGCCCCTGGAAAAATCTTGCAATTTAATATTTGGCCCCTAGATCTCTCTTACTGTTAGAGAATTAACATGAAACCTTCAAATTTCTCCACGTATGTGCCCTTCTTTTATGATTCTTAAACAAAGTGTCAACGATGAGTAAGTTATGCTGTGTGCAAAATTCTTCCAGCCATCTTCCTCTTTCATTCCTTTCTCCCAGTCCATATTCACCATCTATTCTTTCTTCGCTTTCTTTACCTACTGGCAAAAACCAGTCCCCAACACAATTAAATCTTCGTCTTCTTTAGCTACCTGAATAATTTCTTTCATCTCACCATACATTTCTTCAATCTCATCATCCCCGGAGCTAGTTGGCATATAAACTTGTACTACGGTAGTAAGTATGGGCTTCGTGTCTATTTTGGCTATGGTAAAACGTTCACTATGATGTTCACAGAAGCTTACCTGCATTCCTATTTTCTTATTCACTATTAAACCCACTTCTGTAAAACATACTTATCTAATCTGCAAACTGAAATCAAAACTGTATAATACGATCACAATGAAACAGAAATGAACAGAAAAGTCGTTCTAGAAAATACCTTTAAATTCACTTCCTTAACGCAAATGAACTCTAAATTTCAAAGTACTATTGCAAAACATCAAGGAAACCTACTCAAAAATTAGTTCTACTTATCTTGCAACTAAAAATACTAAAATTATTCGTTGCCTTTTTACAAACTGAGCACTTATTCCATGGCGTTTCCCAAGTTACATAAATGTAGCAGTCACTGAAAGTCATGTAATCAAAAATATTGAAAATAAGGCAGTTTGAAGATTGAGATTGGTGTTTAGTCCGGTTTCCTCAATACGCAGCCAAACTGGTTAAAAAACCAAAATACCTGTCCAGACTAAGGACAAAATGTTTCCAGTCTTCCTGAATGAGTCATTAAATGCTCAAATGTTTTGCGGAGAATAATCAGTTTTTGTTATCTTGTAAGTTTGTGTGAATGTAGGAAACTGCGTGTACTCTAGTCAAGTAACCACCACTAATTTCCATTTTAATAATTCCAGCCAAATCTTTGATGTCAGGTGCTCTTATACGGTAACATGCAGAATTCAGGTCAGTGAAGTGTAAATAGAAAAAAGACGTTTCAGTCCCTCCTTTACGCAGAAACTTTCAAATCGTTAAACCTCCTGTCTCATGAGTAATATCTATAATGTCAATGATTAACAGATATTAATAAAAAATTCAAAAACGTAAAAAGGAAACCTCTGTAGCAAAAACTACGTTAATTTTTCGAAAGAAACAAGTGATTTTTGGAAGAAACGGAGACTTTCTCTTCCTATGATTCACTTCTGTTTTGACATTCGATGTACTAAAAGGTAGGTTGCCGAAATCCGTATGTTATAGATTTTTTTATGGGACATAAGGTTATGATTCATAAATATCGGGGTCTGCAATTATTGCAGTGAACCTTTTAGCATTACCGTATTGAATTTCTTTAATGATTTTTTATTTTCCTGGTAGATGTATCACGGAAGAATTGTGGTCACGTTATTTGAAGGCGAAACGAACGATTGCTTATTGCGACGTGCCGTTTACGCATATTCTCCACACGTCGGACCTGAAGATCTATTTTTACGAAGTCCGATCGAATGTTTACTTTTTACGTGGAATGCACAGTAGTGTTTTACGGTCAACGAGCCTTCAAACAGCGATGGTCGATCGTGCTCAGTAACAACCAGGGTCTAATACACCGAAAGAATGTAACATCGGCGGCTTGAAGGTTAAAAAACATAGTAACGACTCAGTATGCTGAAAGGTTTAGTTATACTTGCGTAGATATGCGTAAGGTTACTAACCACATCATGGCATCGCATTTGCGAAGTGTCTTTCCCGTGGCAAACTCATAACCATGCGCAGAATTTTTTTATTAATGTGAATATTTCTCTGTTTTACCTCCCAATAAGGAAAGAAACGTTGCGGTGGAAGCTAGTGTGCCCTCTTCCCTACTAAGGTCGAATATCGCGTTACATGAATTTCCTTCAGAGGTCAACTGAAACTATTTTCCATAGCCCAGCGAATTACTACAGGTAATCCATAACTTAATACGCTGCACAGTGCCAGAAACCAAGACTCTTCATGTTAAAATATACATCCGGTATCAACAATCATGACTGGAAAGCCTGCCCTGAGAGTTATCTACCAATTTGTAGATTCAGACTTCTGTCTGATATCGAGATGTGATTCGTGTCGATTGCTGGTACTGAAGGCGCTAGGGTCGATTCATTTGGTGTCTGTGCAAGCGGTGGAACCCCATTAGCTCTCTGTGTTGACGTTGAGTGCCGCAGTTCTGCGTTACGGCGCGATGCTTTCGTTTGCGTAGTGTGTGTGAGTAGTTGTACCACAGTTTATGGTAAAATGTGCGTATTCTGGACGGGAGTTCCGTTTCTGGGTGATCGGCTGCCTGCCGCGAATCTGATTTTACCCCAGTTCGGCGACTTGCATGTAGATAACGAAATGGAGAAGAGGACGACAGATACGAAGGCGGTTGTCCGTATTTCGCGAGCAGTGTCTCCTGGGTCTTCATCTCTTTGCTGTCTGACTGCGCAGTTCTCGGTGAGTACGGGTCATTCTTTGCTGATACGCCTCACAGCGCAGCCGTTAGAGAGTATTCCCTGTTTATCTGCGGGCGACGAAGAAGCTAATGCGTGATGTCAGTATTTGCTGTGTTAGCGAACTTTGGTTTACTTTAATTCCTTAGAGAATTTTCACTTTGACACTTAGGAAAAAGGTGAAAAGTTAGTTGCTTCAGCACACTCTTAGTAGTGAAACTTGTTTGAATAAATGTTAATTTGGGATTTTTGACGATTTGTGCAATAATTGCTTAGGGACATTTAGCTTCGTACTTGCGCTCTGTAGTCAAATGTCGCAGAGTTTTCATTGCATAGAATACTTACTGGAAAGATTAACCACAGTTGGCAACGGTGTTGGAAGACGAGCACAAAGGGTGTCGCGTAATTACAAGTAAATAATGGTGTGTAACGCGTTGAGCCGGTCACAGCTCCTACAAATAGCGTGGCTGCTAGAACGTTTCAGTTTATGGCGGAGTAGTGGGTACACTAGGGTAGCGTGGAGATCCCCCACCCCCGTACGCTAGAAAACAAATTTCACTACAATTAATAAACGCAACTATATTTTTACCGTGCTGTGTAACTTGTCGAGAGTAGATGGTGTTTGCGAAAGCTTTTCGACAAAAAGCTTAACAAGATGACAGCAGTTATGGAAGTTTCGCCGCTCATGTTCAGTGAAAATAGTTTTATTAAAACTTATCCCACGGTGTCATCACTTTCCACAACCGTAGAAACTACAAAGGTAAAAAGAAAATATCACTCTTAATTACCAAAAGGGGAGTGATGTCGCATCTTTCATGAAGAGATTGAGATGGGAATGTATTCCACCCACAACATAAGAGGAAGCCCAGTGAAATAAGTAATGGAGTTCTCCGGTTCGTCTATGGACAATGTGGCTGTACGTTCTTACGTTGTATTTTAAGGAACTGCCGTAAGAGGACCAAGTATGGGGATAAATCTTGGCATCAGTGTGCCTCTTCCACTGTGAGGACGAAGCAGCGTAAACAAAGTTATTAACGGTTTCATCAACCATTCGAAGAAAGTTCTTGTAATCAGGTTTTAAGAAAATTATTTCCTTTCGTAGAGTTAGTGCTTTAAATGTTCATAGATCATTTTGCACGATAAATTGTCCTGTGGAACGAGTCATTTTACATTCATATTGCAAATTTGCACTATAAACATCACCATATAATTCTCCCCCCTTTCCCGAAATGAAGATATACAAATTGAGTTAGCAATTCCAACCCACCAGCTTCTACACATTACAAATACAGAAATTCTTCTACGAAATAGTTGTCAAGGAGAAACTTTTCTATTTCTTTCAGGTTACCTTGCTGTCAAGCATTTTACATCACAGGGTAAGTGGTCAAAAATTTGTTGCAGCGTTGTGCACCCCTTTCTGTGCTAAAGACAATCATAATGCTGATTAATGAAAGTCATTTTTTCTTCTGGAAATGTAATTATGCACCTCATTGTTAACTTCATGAGGAATTAGACTCTGTGGAAGTCAGTGCCCAGCTCCTTAAACAGAGGTCTAAAAGATGATCGCGGGTGAGCGCCACATATTCTTACAGCACTTTTTGGGAAATGAACGTGAAATTCAGGGTGAAACTATTTGCAGGGAACAAGTCACGAATACTTTTGAGAATTTTTTCACCGTTTCTACCATTTATGTATACTGGGAGTTTCGTGGATACATCTTTTTCATTTTAAGCCATTCCCTGAACGTTTTGCGACTCTTACCGAGTTTAGGGGACACCCATGAAATCTTTGATTTTTTACGAATTATAGTCATTTTGACTATGCTGATCACGAATGACATATTTGTCATCAGTTTTGAAACAGTAAAGCAACATATTGTCATTTAATCAAAATGTAACAACATAACATTGTGATTGAAACAATAAAACATTCTCATGTAATCGAAATATAACAATGCGTAAAATCATTAAAGTTAAATTGCAGCAAGCTAAATTGCAGCATTCGGACAAACGCGCCTGATGCGATCAATCGAATTGTGAAATGGGTTTGTTCCAAAGCGTTGCCATAGAAACTCGGCCAAATAGTTGGACAGCATATTGCGATGAGTACCAAACATGCGCTTGTTTTTCTGTTTTGCTTTCTGCCATAAGCTTTCAACATGATTGGTAGTTGCGTGAATAATTGGACCAACGAAATGCATGGAATGATACAGTCAAATGCTGATAACCTACATTCTGCACTGTTAACGCTCCCCACAAATCTGAACCAATAGTGGTCCCAGGCCGCAGATATTTTTGTAGAATCGGCAGCAAAGTTGCAGCATATCTTAGAACTACAGGAACGAGGAATCTTTCTCTGGTCTTAGTGTCGTATCCGCCGACACCTTGTCACCTCGATAGTATTTTCGGACAAAACAGATTTCGCCGACCTCAACTGTACGCCCTTGACCGCCTAAAACAATCGGTTCTTGCACGAAATACTCGTGGAAAATGTCTCTGCAGAACTGTTTCCAATCCACAGCCGTATTAGCAGAGATTTTCAGTTCACTCATCAGTTTATACAGTTCGAAGCTACAGAAGTAAGCCATTTTGATAATGCATTCGATAGACCGATGACTACCTGTAAAAAAAGAATCTTTGCGAATTGAAATCTTTCTGCAAATGCGTCTCACAGTACCCCCGTCGGCAGATTGCTTGCGTTCTAAGAACATTTTATTCGCACCGCCAAGGCATTGGCCATCTTCACAGAATCTCACGTTTCAGCAAACCATGACCGAAAGTCTATTCAATAGCTGAATCACTGTCACGGCAAACATCGAACAAATTTGCCATACGAAATTCGGCCAAATCAGAGAAAATTCCAATCGTTGCGAGTTAGAACAAACTCACAGAAGAAACACCGAACTAACACTAAAATACACTGTTACTTGACTTTAGTGTAAACTGAATGAGGCGATTTTATCCAAGTGCTTTGATGTGCTACGATTTAGCTCGATTGATGTTTGCAAATAACATATTCGTGGTCCGGTCAAAAAATGAGATTTTTCATTAAAAGTTTTTCTCTCGATATATTATAAAGTATTTATCGGGTATGAAAACAAACATCTTAGATCAACATAGTCTAACTGATCAAAAAGTGAGATATTTTTCGAAAATTGTCCCCCTTAACTCGATAAGCGCCAGTTTTCTCATCACTAAACAGCGTCGAAGTGAAATCCGGAACTGCTTTATCTGCATTAGTGCCATTCTCAGTGTCAAAATACGAGCAGTGTATACTTCAAAGTGAGAGTAACCTGACAAACTTCGTTCCTGTACGGGTTTGGTTGTCAAATTTGCCATTGTTTGAGGATTCGTTAAAGTTCGGTCGTTTATGAGGGCTTAACTTCCAGCACAGGGGATTGGATTTCCATGTGACAATGACTCATTCAGCTATCGCAGAAGCGCAGAACAAGGGTGTAGGCAGCCAACGCCACGAAGTGGATGCGCGCCGTGGTGTCTCCTTCCTCCCCTACATTTGTTGGAGGCATTAAATTAACATTTACGCTTGCGACGATCTGCCTCTTTTGGCGTCTGAACTATAAGTGGGATTGGTGGTTTCGGTGAAAACTGTTGCCTTAGAAATTACCATGTATGAAGTGCAGACTGTGATATTGCGACCCATTCTCCCCGCCCCCCTGAAATAATGGTTATGGCTTCAGATCGATCTCTAGCATAGCTAGAGGCCTAGATTAGGTTGAAGATGAGTTGGCAAAGGTAATAGATGTGAGAGAATCAGTTTGCACACGCACCGACCAAGCGACACATTTAACGCGTGTAGGCGTTTTGACCGACCGACTAACTTTCCATGTCGGGATGTTGGGCGGTTGTGCCAACCGCCTGTCATCGTTTCTTTAGTCGGTGTGTCTGGAGAAATCTGCAGATGTTTATGGGACACGTCATCTGAGGAGTGCAACTATAGATGAATAAATTAAGCTCTTTCCTGAATTTTAACGAATCCACAGTGTTTCTAGCAATACAGATTAAATAGGAAACTAACATAGACATGCTTATGGTGAAAGCTGTAACATGAATTAAGTAGTTAAAATGTTAGTCGTGGTAATGGCTGACTAGTGATGTTCCGGTGTGGCCCAGTCACCTCAGGTGTCATCGATAATGTCTTGACTCTGTCGTCGAAAGGAAAAAGGTACGATGTTAATATTTAAATTAATCTGTCGCAAGGCATGGTTTTTCCGACTACATTTCCCATGCACGCATTTATTTCATCACATGACCCACAGAATCTTCCAATTGAAAACCCTTCGTTTTTCTCTCGTCTTTCTTTGGAAGATAAACTCCTGGTGAGAGAACGAAAGCTGACGTAAAGTTTGTCTGTTAAAAAATCTGTCCGTCTCCATAGCTGAGTGGTCAGCGCGACTGCATGCCGCGCAAAGGGGGTCGGGTTCGATTCTCGGCTTGGTCGGTGATTTTCTCCACGCAGGGACTGGGTATTTTCTTCATTGCATCCTCATCGACACGCCAGTCCCCGAAGTGGCGTCCATTTGAACCAGGCGACCGGTCTGACGGGAGACCCTAGCCACAGGAAATCTCATTTCACTAAAAAATCTTCAGGAAAATTTGTAAGATTCCAAACACAAAGGTACAATTCAAAACGGTGGTTAAGTAGCAGCGTACAAACCGACGAAACAACGGATGTCTCAACTGGAAGTCAAATATGAATTATCGTTCTGCAGATAATGAATCAGGAGATAAGATTTTACGACTTATCCATAAACCAGAGTGCACAAGGCATAGCCACTGTTTCGTTGCAAGTGTTAAACAGTTACAATACCGATAAAAAAGTATCGAAAACATACGGCGGCTGCAGTGCAGTGGCACGGAAAAATTGTCCATTCTATTATGAAACAAGCGTATCCTCATGCGCTCTCTGTCCACTGCTATGCACATCAGTTGAACCCTCCTCTGTGCTTGTAAAAATTAATAGATTAAACATTTTTGTGGCAAACCAGGATTTCACGCATTTTTAGCCATTACAGTAAAAAGTGAACTACTGAGGAATAGGGATTTGAACTACCAGGTTCATGTGAAACAAGGTATTTTCATTCACGCGCTATACAAACGATTATTCACTATAGACATGATCAGCATTTAATGATGCGATAGACAATGAAGGGTGGGATAATTTCTTACATAGAGCAATTGGGCTAAAGGTTCTGGATGACCAGGCTTCTTTTTCTACTGCAGCTGTACAATTAATTTCCCTCAATTACAAATATCTTATTCTACATTTTCAAAGTAAAACTGTGGACAGAAGACGGCCGTAAGCTTCAAATAGAAAACTGCATTAAGACAGGCGAAACACTTAAGATGTGAGGAAATTATTCTGAAATGCAATGTGGAAGGTAAGAGCCTTACAAATTTAGAAGTTAAAATTATTTCTAACGAAACAGAAGTGTTCAGAAATTGAGGCTAGTTTTAGAAATAATTGACACGGTAGTAGTATTGGATCCCAGGACTCCCCTGAAACTATTCTACACACCTTGTAAATGAGAAAAAGTTCGCAGGTTATAGTAGGCCAAAAAATTTCCCTGTATGTTATGTTTAAAAACTACTTAAATTACATCCTTTATTGACAATGAAAAACTGAAATGAGAACTTGAATTTACTTACAGCAGTGAGGATAAGCGTCTAGAGCCTGAGGACCTCCTTAAATGGATTATAAGCAATCGATTAAAAATGTGTTCTCTAAAAGTGTGATATTTACTGTCTTTGGTTCTTGCAATTCCAGCGACCACTGTCGTGCAAAAGAAGCATGAGTACGTTAAAAGCGTTAAGGCCTACTTTCACAACACAAATGACACCGTCAAACTTTACGATTTTGGCTGTACCGGTAGAGGGGGAACTGTGAAATCTTAAATCGGCAGGATTTCATACCTCGTGTCATCGACGTTTACACCCAGAAAAAGGACAGGAGGGTGGAACAAATTTACAAAAAAGTGTAGGCCTAACGATGCTTTACTATGTATTACATTTTATTGAATGTGTAGGTGTTTAATATATTCATGCATTTATGTACTAGTTTCTTAGTTGCATATTTCTACTAAGTCACTTTTGAGGTGTTTCTGTTTTACGAGATTTGTTTTAAGATTCTCCTTTTTCGCAATTCATAATTCTCAGCCTACCCTACAAAAAACGCCACTCTTCTACCACTGGAATTAAGTTTATTTCAATGCCTTTTATTTTGCTTTTTCGTTTTGTATCTCCTCAGTCAAGTATAAATCGCGTTGCAGAAAAGTGAATCATTTCAGTCGATAATTGGGGATACAACAGCACTGTATTTGAGGTTCGGTTAACTTAGCAAGTGGCTAGAAATCATTATGTAACGAGCAGCTTCTCCTCGCAGCTTCCAACTTACTGCGAATGTATTTTTCGATAAAATGGTTTGATGTTCAATCGTACTGACATGATTATGAAAAGCATAGGTTCCCATCCGTTTATGTAACGAAGTAGGCGAATCTTTCCTTGCATTAGGCACTTCTGTGCCCAGATTTCTCTTGGCGTTTTTGGCCTTGTTACCAGGGTTGTACATAAACTACGTAGTCTTGTACTTTGGTTTTGAAACCTCGTACATTTATTAACCATCAATCATAATTAAGACTTATTAATGAGGGTCAATATAGCAGACACTTGTTAATTTAAAAAATTTTAATTAAATAAAATATTTGTGTCCATATTTTCTAGATCCTAGTTCGGGACGCATTACTCTTCTCGGCCGTTAGGGCGGGGAGGGGTGGTGGTGGGGAGGTTAGGAGGAGGGGTTAGAGGCAGTGAGAAGAAACTTCCTACAATGCGTGAACGCTTAATATCGATTAACAACTACGATAGGCTACAATTTTATTTTACTCTTGGCAGTATGAAGGATTCACAAACGCTAATTATACACTGGGATTAAATGAGAATGCACATTAATAAATTTCACAACGCGATATAACAATTAGGTGATAATATAGTAGTTTATAAAATTACATAGGTACATATTATTCGAACTTAAGGCACTTTACTTAACTGTTTTGTTAGCTGACGGGAATATATTCCCCTATCATTGGCGGGAAAAAAACCTCTTCGATGCTTTGGCAAATCTTTGGTGACATTGATACGTTTTTCGTTCCTTGTCAGCCAATAGATGTGGGACTTAGGCCACGACACCAGCATAGATCACCAAACTGTGGCGCCATCTAACCCCCATTTGCATAAGAGTATGAAATTTTTAGTGGTGTTTCCTAGTCTCCAAATATCAGGTACATCCTCAGCCCACTGTCATCATTCGTATTTATGTTGCCGTATAATTTTTCTCTAGTCATACGGATGTACAGGTTTTGTCGGTTCAAAATTGACTCATTTTCCGTATGCTCTTTGCAGCATGAAGTGTCCCGCTCACACTTCCCACAGTTAGCCGGTTTCTTATGTCTGTTTTTATCTTATTAACCTTACTGAAAATAGCACATAGCCAGCATTTGCATCAGGTAAGCACAGTGCAGTCAGAGCAGAAAGAGCCAGCTCACAAAAATCCTTAGTTTTCAGAAGAAGATCGCAAAACATACCAGGCTCACTGATTCATTCAATCATTCAGCATACAGAGCTTGTGTCTTTGGCAGCCGCCTCCATTGATCGTCTACTTTTTTGCATGATCATCAGGTGCAATTATAAGTGGAACCACTTCAATAAGAGGCATTAGTGCTGGGAAACAGCTCCTGAAATGGTGAGAGCCCTGCTTCTGGTTTGAATACTTGTAAATTTGACCAGACAGGGTCCTCTATGTTGCATTGTTCTTCCATTTCTGTGGCAGCAACTTTGTAGAAATTTTTGCAACATGAGAAGACCCCCGCAGGTCTGGGGGTTAGAATAGGCCCGAGGTATTCCTGTGTGTCATAGGAGGCGACTAAAAGGAGTGTCTCACATTTCGACCTTTGTGATGGTGCCTTGTAGGGTTTGACATCAGTTTTTCAAAACTTTCCTGAAGAGCTAGCCAACTGGGGAAGGGCGCCCTACATGGTGCATCATGTCCCTCATGCATTGAGATCTTTAGCCCACTTTGCAATTGTCCCATTGCAGTCCTACCCATTCTCCATCTCTTGGGCGAGGACACCTTCCTGGGTGCGTTTCCCACCATGCACTATGCAATGTCCATTTCTGTGCCGATGATGACCATGGACTTCATTGTACCTCATATCCAGCACAGAAGCCTGTCTGTTGTGGTGGGGCCGCCATGTACCCTGTTTGTTGTAGCCCCCTAACACAGCAATCGCTCTGCTGTTGCCTGTGCCATTAACGCTATATGTATGCCAAGGAGTAGATGCCCGTCACTGTAGGGCATTGGGACTCCTGGCAATGGCCATCCTGCCAGGTGGTCGTTGCTGCAGCTGGGTGGCGCTTGTGAAGAGGACCCCTTGTCAGAGTGGGTGGCATAAAGGCAGATGACACACCATGAAGCATAGTACGTCATCCCTTGCTGGTGGTCTGCTGCCAGCAGTCTAAGTGGGCAAAGTCAAACTTCAGTGCTAAGAAATATGACCCCCAAGTCGTTTCCTTCCCTGGCCACACCATGGCAGGAATGCCAGGCTAATGATTGCAGTGAAGCTTGCTTGCGCCAGTACCTCGTATGTACAAGAGTTAATGGTGAATCTTTGATGTCCATGAAGCCTCAGTTTTTTGTGGAGCATTTGGAGGGTAATTTAGTGGAGGTGGAGGTTTGTCCAAAATGTGCTTAGGGCCAGTTTTGATAAAACAGCATTCTCTGCCCAGTCACAGGCATTACTCACTTGCAACAAGCTGGGGGATGTTTGTTACCATCATACTATTGACGAGCTGTGCGCCAATTTAGAGTGGCGAGGTGTTTATTTCCTCCGGCGCATCCATTGGGGTCCAAGGGATAACCGGGTTGCCACCGTTGCATTCATCTTGGCTGTCAAGGGTGACCCATTGCCCAAGGTGGTCAAGGTGACGGTCTACCACTGACGCCAAACCATATATCCCTCATCTGATGTGATGCTCTAAGTGCTGGTAGTTCAGCCATGTCTTCCCACTGCCAGCCCACCTGTCAAGGAGTATTGGGATGGATGGATGTCCACAACCACGTGCCCCGCTTCCCATCTGTGTAAACTGTGGAGAGCACCATTCACTTTGCGCGCCAGATTGCATGATTTTACAGAGAAACAGGAATCGTGGAATATAAGACCCTGGACTGACTTTCCTACACAGAGGGTAAGAGAAAATTTGAGCACCTACATCCTGTAGCTATGACCATGTCATATGCTGCTGCTACAAGAATAGTTGTCGCCCTATCAGTTCCTCGAACTCCTGTCGCCTCTCAGAACAAAGAGACTACACCTGTCACCCTGATGGTGGGAGCACTTACCTTCCTGCACCACCTACTTGAGGAGCAACCCTCGCCCCCCCCCCCCCCCCCCAAACATCTGGGATTTCAGTCCCCACTTCTGAGCCAAGGCTTATTTGGTTCCTCTTACTAGGGAGGAGTCATTTGGGTCACTCTCCTCCCTGGTTTCTGCTATAGGGAAAGATGACACCTGTCAATGGCTGAAGAGCCCAAAAGCAGCTGGTCATAGGGCTTTGCGCTCATCCAAAGACTTGAGCCTGTGAAGTCCTCCAGCCAGGGAAACCCAAGGAACTGCGAGACAAATCCAAAAAGAAAACCCCTAAGACCAAGGAAATTGTGGTGGCACCTACAACACTACCTACAAGCTCTGTGTCTGAGGATGGAGCGGCGATTTTGGAGTCTGCTGAGGACCTAGATGTCGCCAGACCCTCAGACAAAATGGATAGAGACTGCTCAGGCAATAAAT